>NC_088387.1:121129936-121463248 GCF_037993035.2 Macaca fascicularis
ACATCTCCTTTGCAAAGGTATTTGTAATTTTCTTTATTTGGCTTCATTACTTAACATCACGAGGTTGAATAAAGCATATTTGATTTATTATTTTTTCTATTTAATTCAAAGATACAGTGAAAACTCAGCATAACCTACTTATTCAAAGACAGGCATAATCAAGAAATATGTTGATTCTATTTGTACCATGGATAAATGTCTTACTTCATCTAATTATTTTTCTGCATTGCAGAGGCTAGTATGGTTTCAAACAACGCAGCTACTCCAGTAGCTGGATACAGCCAAGGACACAAATGAAGAAGCTGAGAGTGATGTGGTTAAAGAGAAGACACAAGGCAGATCAGGGTCCAGAACCTTCACCACGAAACTCATGCTTTCTTGCATGGTAAGAAACTTGTCTTGGGGGCGGGCATGATGGCTCACACCTAAAATCTCAGCGCTTTGGGAGGCCAAGGCAGGAGGGTCGCTTAAGACCAGGAGTTCAAGATCAGCCTGGGCAACATAGTGAGACCCCATCTGTACAAAAAGTTAAAACGTTAGCCGGGGTAGTGGCATGTGCCTGTGGTTCCAGCTACTCGGGAGGCTGGGCAGGGGCATTGCTTGAGCTGGGCTGTTTGGGGAGCTCAAGGCTGCAGTGAGCTACGATCATGCCACTGCACTCCAGCCAAAAAACTAAAACTAAAATAAGAAATGTATCTTAAGTTACCAGTATTTTCACATTTCACTGAAGAACCAAGGAATCTAGGTTGAATGGTACAACTCCATCCTTCTCAATGGAAATTGTAAAATGTGATTTTTCCATCTGCTCACCTGGGAAGAAGTACTGCTGTTCTAAAAAGTAAATTACCCTCAGCAGCTTCACATGGAAGCAGCTTCACATGGAAGTGTGTGTTTTCTATAAACCCAGCCTGGCTAAAAGCGCTTCCTTTCTCTGAGCAAGCTCCGCTGCCATGATCGGTTCAACACAGAGCCAAACAGGCTGTCACTCTCTTAGACCCACTCACTGGGAACGTACTCACATGTCAGAATAGGGGGAAAAATGAACTCAAAATGACATGAGAGATCTCAGGAAACAAAACAACAGACACAACATATGCCTAAAAATTAAGAAAAAGAATAAAATGCTCAATTAAAAGACATTGCAGAAAACCCAATAATTGAGAAATTTGACTGGCTAATCCTACCACTCTGAGAAAGAAAATGAAAATGTAACATTTCCTGGGCACACAGTGGTGTGTTAACTCCCAGCGCGGTACTAACGCAGACGCTACGTGACAGAAAAGTTCACAGACGTGGTTCATCTCCACGGGTGCGGTGGCTCACGCCTATAATCCTACCACTTTGGGAGCCTGGCCAACATGGTGAAACCCCAGCTCTACTAAAAATACAAAAAAAAAAAGTTAGCCGGAAATCGCTTGAACCCCAGAGGCAGAGGTTGCAGCGAGCCAATATTGTGCCACTGCACTCCAGCCTGGGCAACAGAGCAAGACACCATCTCAAAAATAAAAAATAAAATAAAATCTAACAGTAGTTTCAAACCAACAGCCTCCCGGGGTGATAGCTTAACATATAAAACAAAATAAAGTTGGCTTTATTTACCATGATCATTTCTCATTTACTAGAAACTCTGGCAATATCAGTGAGATAAAGTTTTATATCAACAGAAAATGGCGATAAAATCAGAAATCATAAATTATTGTGATCAGCACTATCTACAGTAGCTGGCAGCATTCGTGGGAGCTGCCCATCTGGGCGGGAAGTGACGGGAACAGACAAACCAGGGGCTGTGCCCTGGAGTGGCAGGGAGCAGGCGGGCAGGTGAGCGGTTCCAGGACCATGAGCAGGCAGTACGAGCAGCCCTCTTCAGAACCAACAGCCGTGCCCGGGAACCCTCAGAGCTCTCCATGCTCCCAGCTCCTCCATGAGGCCAGAGTCCTGTCTGCATCCAGCTGAACCCTGAGTTCCAGGGCTCACCTGGGAGACAACAGGAATCCAATCTCACCAACGAGAAAATAAGGCACACATGACCCTACCCTGAAAAGCCCCGTGCACTGAAGCATTCCCAAGAAAGGAGAGCAGGCAGCCTGAGCTCTCAGAACTGCGGGGCCCAGAAGCCCAGCATTCCCCGCTGTGGGACTCTACCAGGGAGCAGGTGTAGCTATCAGCTGGGATTCCCAAGCAATGCTGTCACCCTAGTCACAGATGCCAGCGGAGCAAGGACGTGTGCTAGGACAGGTGCTGCTTTCCAGACAGAAGAGCAAAGGACCAAAGGACTGTGTCATTAACAGAGGCTCCTCCTGTGGGAACACCTGCCCAAGGCCTCTCCACTGATACAGAAGAACCTAAAGCAGGGGGTTGACAGTAATTCATGGATATTTCTTAGCAAATTATGAAAATTATCATTTTATAATGAGAATTCTAAAAAGCAGGATAGAAAATTCTATCTCAAGGATGAGTTTGATTTACAGAATAAACACTAGAAAAAGCCAGAAGGAGATCTATGAGCTGCTAGTCAGGTATAGACCAGGTCACAGGAACTTTCCTTCCTTGTACTTTTCCATCTCATATGCACTTTCAGTACGGATACCATGCCACTATTCATACAAACATCAAAGGAATAAAGGAAATATATTTACTCCAAAGAAGGTGACAGATTCGAATCGTATCCCTGAACGTTCCCTCCAGCTGCACAGCGGCACCCGAAACGCAAACTCCAGCCCCGGGTCAGCAAGGTAGGGCCTGCAGGATGCAATTCTGTGACCCTGGCCTGCTCCGTTCACTTTCTCCATTTGGCCCGAGGCCAGTAAAGCAAAAGCCGCCCTGAGACTTTGCACAGCCCACTGTGGTAACACCACACCCCAGGCAGCGCCCTGCACCAGGTGACCCTAGCGCAGCTAAACCCTGGACCTCCCTCCGACTCCAGGCCTGTGTGTGCGGACCCCTCCCCATCCCATTCTCCCTTCCTCCTGCCAACATGGAAATTACAAATCTAAAAGCATTCCGATTCCACCCTGATAAAAACAAGAATCTGTAGGTCACGACAAAATTTGTTAAAGCTTTGGAAGAAAATAATTGTGATACATAAAGCTCATAGCATTTTCATAGATCTGTGCTGCTCCTCTCCTCAATTCAATAAAGAAGAGTTACATAGGAGAATGTTTACATCCCATCACTTACAAAGCTCGTAATTCACATATGCAGCTGTTTCCTAGTGGGTTTGTATCTTGCTCTGATAGGAAAGCTTTCAGTTTACCTCCTTTTTTTCAGCTACTAGCTTTTCCTCTTTATTCGATTATTAAATTTACAATATTATTCAACATAGAAATTAATTTTTTTAATATAACTAAATCTTATATACGGGTTATACATTACAAAGTATATTATGATTTGATCTATTTAATTTTTGTTGCTACAAAGAACAAATGTTTTTTACATACAGAGAAAGAGTGGTCTTATCTGTGTGTGTCATTATCCTTTATTATCTTTTGTTATTAGCAGTTTCAGAGTTTGGTTCTAATTTCTTAACTCTTAGCCAAGCATCATTGTTTTAGATACCGTACTATTCCAAAATTTCGACTGTCATAAGGCATGTTTGATACTACAACTCCTAACATCAAAATATTAAAACACGTAAGAAATAGTACATTTTACTGCACTACATCTAGAAACCTAAAACAGAAAATAATTTGGAAGTCCACATGATTTTTTTCATCTCTCTCTGGATTTCAAATGAACCACTTTTTAAAAAAAGATGCCATTTATTTAGATTATAATGTATTTTAGTTACAAATTCATGTTCTCAATACCTTTCAAATTCTTAACACCAATTTAGATAATGGTGACTTCAGAGGTTTTCTTTGTTTTCCTTTTTAAAGCAATTACAGTATAGGTAATTGACAAAACTTCTGCTAGTTCAGCTTCAATAAATTTAATGTCATATCTTTGCAGAGTTTTTGTTTACAAAAAATCCATCTTGAAGCACCAAATCTGGAGAATATCACATAGTACTCTGCACGATCTCAACATCGTTTTACTGCTGTCTGTGGGGAGGGGCTGCATCAGCCGTTGCCATCTACTCGACTTATGAACCTGTTCCCATTTTGAACTACAACCTCAATTACAATAAAACAGTTGTATATTCCTCCTGATTCTGATTTCCTAATTCCTGTTATCTTTTTGTCTCACAAGAAATGACCACTTAAAGGAAATGCGTTTGGGGCCATTTCTCAGCCTTTGCACGTGGGATAGAGACGTCTCTCTCAAAATCACACCCTCAGGGGCTGCAGCCACCAGGGGGACCACCGCTCACCTGCCTTCTCTACAGTCTTCTGTGTAAGTGGGGAGCATCAGCAGTACCCCGGGGTGTTAAAGGAATGAAGCCCTCCAAAGAGCTCTTAGTACCTAGTAGAGGTTAGCAATTAGGTAAGTACTTCTAGGGGTTCTGGGCTCAAATTCCCTATGTTTCTAAGAAGACATTCCGTAAAAGCTGTATTATTTACCTAAAAAGACCGATTAGCTTCCCACGGCTGCTATGACAACATTTCCTCAAACTTAGTGGCTTAAAACAATGCACATTTATCTTCTCACAGTTCTGGAAGCCAGAAGTCCAGTATCAAATTCCTCCAGAGGCTCCAGGGAGCCTCCTTCCTGCCTCCTCTGGCTCTGGTGGCTGCAGGTGCCCCTGGCCTGTGAAAGCGTCTCCCCCGTCTCAGTCTCAGTACCAGCCTCGCCTTCCGTGTGCGGGTCTCCAAACTCCATCTCCTCTCGCTTATAAGGACACGTGGACTTGTATTTAGGGGTCACTCAAATAATGTAAGGATCCTTCACCTAAGATCCTTAACTTAAAGACACACGTTGCACGACCTCATCTATAGAAGAGGGAACCCACGTTTTAGCTGCCCTATGCTGTTTCGTGGCTGCTTCTCTAGAATTTGCCTCTCAGGTAGTCAGGGCCCCACCGGCCTGGTCTGAGAGGTGTTCTACTCTATTTTTATCTTTAGCTTCCAGCTCAGTGTGTGGCAATTAATAGGTGCTTAATCATTCTTCTCTAAAATCTGGGTGCCTGCGTCTGCACGCACGCAAGGTGCATCATCATAAAGCACTTCTCCAAACAGCACTTAATCGTCGCCATCTTTCGAAAGGAGGCCTGAGACGCAGAGCTACTTCCCACCACCGTTCCCCATCCCTCACTCCCCCTCAAGCACGGAGATCGTAAAATCTCTAGTGTTTCCGAGGAGGTAATACAAAGGCTGGAATTTCTCTACCTGGCTACAGACCATGATCATTTTAGGAATAAAACCAGACTTGGATTTCTTTCAAGACCATATGACCTATGCTAACTACGACCAAGTCAGCACATGTTTCTAAAAACACTGCAACTACCTCATCGTGTCTAAAAACACTGCATCTAACTCATCGGGTTCTGGATGTCCCCAGGTTTAAGGTATAAGAAGTAATTCCATATTCCTCAGTACATAATGAAAACTTAATAATGTAAAAAGGCAAACTGATAGAGCCATTTGGTAAAATACAATTATCTGCAGAGAAATCATTAAGGATAATCTTGAGCAGGATACAGCTAAGAAACAGAATAAATTATATTTACCATTAAACTTATGCTGATGTGAAAAATTAAAATCAAAACACAGCTATTCGAAAAATACGAAAGCACAATTTTACTTAAATCCAAATAAACTGATCATAAATACAAAATACATTCTCAGTTCAAAAACCAGAAACGGAACTTTCTCTCTTGTTCATAGAAACACATACATCCAATTCAGATATATAGTTATTGACTCAACTGACTCATGGGTCAGCACCACGCAGCTGGGCAGAACCGAGTTCCCCGGGCTATGTCCTTCCAAAAGCGGCCCCTTCCACCGGCTCACAGCAGCATGGACCCCGGTCCCACTTCCCTTCTAGACGCCCGACCGAGATGGACCTGGGGGAGCGGGTCCTCTACAGGAAGGGGTGTAGGTCGGGGGGCAGGTGCTGCGCCAGGTGAGATGCAGCCTCCAGGAGAGGCAGCTGAGCAAAGGCCCTGGGCCGAGGCAGGCAGCGCTCCACACGCCCAACCGAAGTGTGCGAAGGCCCCAAGGGAGGAAGGATGCACCCGCGGGGCCCGTGGTTATGCTCCGGCGTGGGAAGGACAGAACGCAACCCTGTTCCAGCCTGAGCTGCAGAGAGGAGTTTTGGAAAGGAGCACGCAGAATACCCAGCAGGGGCAGGGTAGGGGCAGGGCAGTGGCAAGGGCAGGGGTAGGTGCAGGGCAGGGGTAGGTTCAGGGCAGGGGCGGGGGGTGGTGGGTGCAGGGCATGGACAGGGTAGGGGCAGGTGCAGAGTGTTTGGCGCAGGTCAGGGGCAGGAGTAGGGGTGGGGGCAGGGCAGGGGTAGGTGCAGGGACAGGGATAGGCATGGGGCAGGGGTAGGGGCAGGGGCTGGCATAGTTGCAGGCCCAGGGGGTGGGGCCAGGGCAGATGCAGGGGCAGGCGCAGGGAAGGCTCTGAGGCAGGGCTGGGGACAGTGGCAGATGCGGGGCCCTTGGCCTCCCGGGCACCAGATTCTTAAAAGGAGGGTAGCTGGGACCCCAGACTACTAGAGGCCTCCCTGTTCGGAGTGAGAGGACTACTGGAGGCCTCCCCATTCGGAGTGAGAGGACTTGCTGCCAAATCCAGAATAAGTGATGATTTTGCTCAGAATAACTGGCAGCTGTATCCCACTTCACAAATGCACAAACACAGATTATTTTCTAAACACCAGCTCAACCAACAGAAATGTTCTCCCATGGAATCTGAGTGTGTCCCCGTGGCTGTGCCCTTACCTATAATAATTATTAACTACACAATAAGACATCTGCAACTATAAGCATTCTTTACAGAAGTGGAATGTAATTCTTGCACAGGATTTGTCATTTAAACTATTTTGATGAAGGTAGGCGTAATCACAGCGATTTCCTGGTCAGTCCATACCTAGAGGCCACTGCCACTGGCTGGATACAAGAAGAAAGTTTGCCTTCTGGAGCTGGGGTCCAAATAAAAACAAGAGGAAAAGTAAATTTATAAAATGGAGGCTAAAAAGCACATGATATTGAGGACACTTGATTCTAATGTTCTATGTGATTGTTTTTATAATAACTCAATTCGGTGCTGTCATCAAATGATGTTCACCCAAATGTCGAGTGAATGCTGGTGCCTCCCAAAGTTGACACTCAGAATCTTGACAGTGGGGGGGCACCTCTTTCATTAACAGTAATGCGGGTTGTTGCAAAATAACAGGCCACGCAGTGATCTAGGTTTCAAGTCAAGAGAAGTGAATGACATACGGTTTCTTTACAAAGGGTAACAGATAAAACAGGTTTAAAACTCACCAGTTTAGGAGTTAGCAGCCTCTGAAGTTTAATACTTTATGCACTAAAAATATAACTTTACATTTTATAAATGTTTAGAACACTATCCCCTAAATAAGAAGCATATTCACTTTCTTAAATCCAAAGTCTTTGCTAACTTAAAATGTTAGTTTATAATAATATTTATAAGATGTAAAAATGTAGACTCCTTAAAAAGCAAACTATTTTACCATGTAATTCTAATTGCAAAATCGCATCCTCATATTCACAGCACTGTTAATAGTATTTATTAAAATGTGCAAGGGGGGAAAACAGGAAGGTTCAGGCTGATGGGGTGAAGAAGCAACATGGTCCCTGGAAGGCAGTCAGAAATGGGTGAGCTTTTGGGGGGCCTTCTTGTTTAGAGGGGCAGAGGATGAAGAGCCAGAGGCTGGGGTCAGTCCTTAGGTGAGGGATTATGCCCACATAGGGGAGCTTAGCATTTAATACAGAAATAGAAAAGATAACCTCGGCTTCCTGAGTTTTACATCGAACTTTAGTATGGACTGGGGGAAAGTGACATCTAGTGTTAGCTGAAAATAATCCAAAGTCGACTATTCAAAACTACAATCATGACAACATGCAGTAACCAGTTGGACAACAGTAACAAGTACACACCAGTTCAAGGTACATTTTCCATGAAATCCTGAGTGCATTTTTCCTCCAAAAGCATGTTTTTAACCTTCCTTGTTGTGTCTCACTCAACAAAAATACCTCTAGAATCTAATTGAAGAGCGAGTTTCTGAGGGATCTGGAATCAGATGCAAAGTGACCTTCAGAACCCAAGCACATAGTCCACAGGTGAGAAGCCAGAGCCAGAGAGGATGGCCGTTCCCGAGGTGGGGGTTATCTGAGCTCCCTGGAACCCTGATCTCCCTCCTTCCCTCTCCATTTCCACAAGCACCTGCCTGTGCCTGCCCCTTGCCCAGCACTGCAGGAGCTAGGGGTGTGCAGCAGAACCTGAGAGCAGCTCCTCTTTGGGGTCCCTCGTGCGCCTGTTGTCACATGCTACATGAGCTAACAGGAAAGCCAGAAAATCACACTGCTAAGTAAGTCTATCCTGAATGTACCCATTTAGTAAATAGAGGGCCTGCGGTGCAAACACATCCTCTCTCACTGAGAATTGCAATGCCAGCCCCTCCGCCAACTCGCTCAGAGCCTCATGGGGTATCTTGAGAAGGAGATCTAAATTAAAACTGAAGCTTAAATGCCTTGTCTACAGTCATCAGCCATAAAGATATCCAGAGACAAGAAGTTGCTGCTCTACATACACCATTCAGAAAACAAGGCAATTTTAACATCCCATTGGGGAGAGGGGGAGGCACACTTTTCTTAATTGCCTCGTTTAAATATTTATTGGGGAACATGTCTCCATGTCTCCTGGTAAAATCAGGTAATTGCCTGCTTTATAATGCATGAGTTTTGCTTATGATGTCATAGACATCAACAGAAATTCTACAATTGAAATTAAAGATGAGTCAGCAAGGATGAGAAACATACCCAAAGCATAGAAGGAATGGGTAACCTTCTTAGGAGGTCAGAGGCTTCATTCATCTCATGCAGCAATTCCTATCTGTAAACAGATGATTAAGTGGTGCCCTTAGCAAATGCACTTTTAAAATGACCTAATGTGCCCCTTTCAGTGGGCAAGCTCATCGTATAAACGGGCACGTTCCTAGCTCATGTCAAGGATTCTTCCCGTGCCCCAGACAGAAGTAGTGCTGTCATTTAAAAGCAGCAAATATGCTGTAAACATCAACCAATAGTAGTCTTTGAAGCTACAAGCAAGACACACTTAGCACATTGTACTGAGGGTTGTCTGTCCGTGGGATTTTATCACGGACAGACAAAATCCAGGTATGGTCAGAGACAGAGCTCCATGAACTGACTTAACTTAGAAAAAGACATCGAGAACAGGCACGAGAAAGGGGACACAAGACAGTTTTGCTACTGAACAGGAGACCTTCAAATGTGGCCAAATTCCATGATTCAGACAAGGAGTCATGATAAAGAATGTGTACGGTTTCAACTCCAGATAGAAAAAAAAATGACTAGAAAGGTAAGATTTAGAAAAGACTTTCACCTTTTTCCAGTTAAAAGCACCAAGTTCTCTTCACTGAAATGATGAAATAATTACACAAGTTGAATAATATTATGCAGTTATGGTAAGAAAATAATTCTGCGCAGTTGTCTCTGCCATTAAGCAAGGATGACATTGTATGCTAAGAACATTCAAGACAAACCTGCCAACACCGATACTTAACAGATTCGTTTTAAATAAATAAGAATCTGAGCTAACACGACCGTGTCTAATGTCTAAGGTAGGCTAAGGTGTCTAAGGTAGGCTCAGCACCTACCTAATTACTTATGACTGCAAAGTTAGGAGTCGTGGTCTTAAAACGCTCCGTCTTATTGTAATAATTGGCTTCCAACGCTGAAAAAAAAGTTTCTTTCAACACAATTCAGATAGGCTGTTTCAAATAATCAAGGTCCTTATTACAAAGAAAGCACCAATCACATCTTGTAGCAAACAGGTGAGCAGAGGCCACCCTTGACTGGAAAACATCAAATTCAGCCCCTTAATTAACACTGAGCACAAATGAGAACATTTACTAGAATACGCGCAGTTGCTGTATTTGTTGACGTTATTGCCAATAACTCATCAAGTGGGTCAATTATGAAGTATGATGAATCCACTTCAAAGCTTCTGCTATAATTACAATGATTAAAAGCAAGACTTGCTGCAAGAATGTCTCGAGAAAAACGCACAATTCCTAACCATGGGAGGGCATCATTTTAAAGCTGAAGGCGGTGACCAGAGGGAAAGCTGTGATTCCAGAGCGCCTGCAGTTTTTACTGCAGTTTATTTCCAGGTAATCCCCGCGTACTTTCTCGGGTTTGATTACCATGGGCAACAGCGGGATGGCTATTCATGTTACAAATACGTCAAGAAATAAACACCCACATTTTACATGAAATTTAATTTTCATATTTTGTAGTAAAAGCCCAGAAAGGTACGACTTGAATGAAGATGCATCTATCTCCATAATTTTTAACATCACACAGTAGCTACAACCACTGTCCTAGTTTAGAATCGTTATTATGACAATAGGAATGTGTAGCAGCCCTCAGCCTGTGGCCTTCTGAACCGTCTCTCAGCTGTCCTATTCCTGGTGGCTCCGGGGACTGGGAGCTCCTGGGGAAGGAATCCTAAAGGAGTGGTTGTCAATGCATTTTCCTGAACAGCCGCGCTCCCAGGCAGCTTCCTAGGGCTGGGGTGGCCACGTGCTCCCTTAAACTGCTTTCACAACTTGGGGCTGTGCTGTGGGTGGCAACTTGAAGGTTTCCAAGAACTTTTCGTTTTTCTTTGAACTAATACTTGTTTTCTGTCAATCAATAGTTTAGTTATTTAAAAGTAAGAAGGTAGAGAGGGAGTTATTTCGGGTAAGAACTAGAATAGACTTCAAAAAAGAAACCGTATTACCCAGTTGGCGTCCCAGCGGCTCCCCGAATGGCCAAGAGCCCCCAGCACCTGCCGAGGCCGCGCCACGCACCTGGCCAGGCTCACTCCAGCCAGCTCAGACCCGGCCTGGGCGCCAGAAGGCTGCAGGGGGGACGCTCCGGTCCGCACCACCGCCTGGACCCAAAGGAGCCGCTCCTGGGAAGGAATGTGGGGCCGATCTCAAATTCCAAATTCTGGAAAGCGTTACCTCCCACGCAGTTTAGGGAAGCCCGTGCACCCCAAAACCAAGCCTTGCAAGACACTCGAAGAGCAAAGCCTGCAAGTTTCCAGTAAGACACCGCGCTGGAGGGAGCAGAGCGGCCAGGGGGCGGGTGCCCATTGCGTCCCGGGGCTCCGGCGTCCACCCTCCGACCAGCCGCCCGCGGAGACAGGGAAGGGGTCGCGGGGAACGAGGTGGGCGTGGAGGGAGACGGGCGCGAAGGAGAAGGAAGCGGGCCGGGGGTGCAGGGGCGCAGAGGGGCCGCACTCACCCGCGCAGGCACCAGCAGGCAGCCCGGACGTCCGCGGGGGGCGGCCGGGGGCGGGGGTCCCTCGGTGCTCATCGCTACCCCTGCGGCTGGGTCCGCGCTCCGGGCCGGCCGAGCTCAACGCCAGGACCCCGCCCTGGAGCCAGGAGCCTGGCGTCCGCGCCCCTCGGCCGGCTCCGGCTCCGGCTCCAGCTCAGGCTACAGCGGGGCGCGGAGCTGGGGAACCCGAGCTCCGCCCGCCGCCCGGGAGCGCCGCCCACGCAGACCCGCCCCGGGTGAAGGAGGGGCCGGGCGCGCACCCGCGGGGAGGGCGGCGAGCGCGGATCCGCGGGAGTCGGGAGAGGGGCGCTCCCACGGGTCGGGAAACCGGCGCGCGACTCCGGGGAAAGTGCCAGGATTGGGGGACAGGGGCGCTCCCGCGGGGGTGGAGGGGGCACCATCGCGGGGCCGGCGGGGCAGGGGCCGGCGCACGAGGCTGGAGGCGGGGAGCGCGCGCTTCTACCCGGGCTGGGTCGCCGAGGTCCGCGGCGCGCGGCGGCGGCGGGTGGGTGGATGGGAGGGGGGCACCCCCGCTCCTTTGGGGCGCAGACGGGCGCGCTGTGGACCGGCTTGACGACCTCTCCCGGCCGCCCCACCTCCCTGGCCAAAGGTTCTCAGCTTCTCATCAGGGGCATTTCCAGTCCACAGCCTCGAGGCCCATGGGTCCTCCCGGGCCCTCTGAAGCCCCCACACCTGTGCGCGCCGGCCGCATCCTCAGACCTTTCCCCACGGCGTCTCCCCAGCCCTTGGAGAAACAGCGCAGGGCCCGAGGATGTCCTGACCCAGAGAAAAGATACAGAAGCCCCAACTTCCCCCAACCCCGCTCCCCTCCTCCTCCTCCCACCCTCCCTTCCCGCCCCCAAAGCTCGGGCCCCCCATCCCGCCTCCGGTCCGCGGAGTCTCCCGGACCCTGCGAGGACCCGGCGCTCGGCGGTGCCTTCCTGGGGCTCATGGGGCGGGGGCTGGAGCGGGGAGACCGGGTGGGGAGGGGACCCCAGATCTCAGGCGCCCGCGGAGGCGGCGGTTCCCGCTGTTCATTCAGGTTTGTGCCAAAAGGAGCCTCACAGATGCGGTATTGGGTTTGGTAGACTCAAACCGTCCCGTTTTAATGTAAATGAAAGTAAGTTTAGGATAGATTCCAGTGCGGCGGGGGAGTGAGGGGGCATACAAGGCTACCCACTTTTTTTTTTTTTTTTTTTTTTTTTTTTTTTTAAGACGGAGTCTCGCTCTGTCGCCCGGGCTGGAGTGCAGTGGCCGGACCTCAGCTCACTGCAAGCTCCGCCTCCCGGGTTCCCGCCATTCTCCTGCCTCAGCCTCCCGAGTAGCTGGGACCACAGGTGCCGCCACCTCGCCCGGCTAGTTTTTTGTATTTTTAGTAGAGACGGGGTTTCACCGTGTTAGCCAGGATGGTCTCGATCTCCTGACCTCGTGATCCACCCGTCTCGGCCTCCCAAAGTGCTGGGATTACAGGCGTGAGCCAAGGGCTACCCACTTTTTTAAAAATGTGGATATTTTCCTCCCTTTCCAAATCCTCCGGCCCAGGAACGAGCGCGCATCGCCGAGGCCGGGATGCCGATTTCATTCCCGCTCCATGGCGAGGAAAAGCAGCGAAATCGGAGGTCTTCAGAGGTTAACCCTATCTAGGAACAGAATGTGACGCATTGTAAACAAATAAATATTGAAAAATCGATGTTAAACACTTTACTTTTTCTGACTCCGACTTGCTTGACCGCTGAGCTGACCTGGGTTTCGAACACAGACGCCTTCCCCATTTCTCTGTTCTCTGTATTCCTGTTGAGCCTGCAGGGCAGTCGGCCAGCACTTCTTAGCACTCGGTTTACCAGAGGACGAGCTCTTGAATCGCAAAAATCAGGTCTTTCTATACCTGGTTCAGTGCCTCTTACAAAGTATGCTTCTTGGGTGAATTGGTAAGAAATATTGTACTACATTTTATTTGTAGAAAAAACTTAGAATAAGAAAGGAAAAGCACAAGAGATTATTGTTTGCCTTCAAGTTGCATTTTTAAAAGAGCGTGCATATAATCTCTGAGAAATTAAATGTCTCCAAATACACAAAGATATTGTCTCATTAACTCGAAAAGGGACATTCTATTCCAGGACCTGAAGAAGGAAAAACAGCATGTTGCATGCATGAATGTTGACTTTGAGAGACAAGTGTTTGTTAAAATTTTATCATTAATGAATAAACACATATATTTTTGTTTTCAGACCAAAGGTATTGTTAATTCATTTATAAAATAATGTAGTTTTGGCTGACAATCCCTGGAATCCTTTCTATAATAAAATGTTGTGATTCCAGGACATCTTAGGCGCTCTGGGGCTACTTTTGAAAGGCTGATTAATGCAAGTTTTAACTGCATATCTGCTTTTATGCATCTGTGTTAGGACTGCACATAAGAGTTATTTTGCTTTATCTTAAATACTAGGGTTCTACTGCAATAACAATAACAATAAAAAGTAAAACACTGACTATCCTGAAACTCGGCGAGGGAATGTCCCCCATGAGGTTACCAAAATTCAACTTTCTGGTTTTTGTGATGAGTATAGCTTTGATTCTGAGATGTGTCTAAAATGAGTTGCAGTTAGTGTCTCTTTATTAACTTTTAACTTTGAAATAATTCTGAATTTACAGAAACTTTGTAAATGTAGTACAAAAAACTACAGTAACCCCTCATCCTCAGGGATATGTTCCAAGACCCCCAATGGCTGCCTGTTACCGTGGATAGTACTGTGTGTATATATATGTGTATATATAATATGTATATACATAATATATGTGTATGTTATATATGTAGATATATATGTATATATGTGTATATATTATATATGTATATTATATGTGTACATGTGTATATATTATATGTGCATATATGTGCATATATATGTATATAGTATATATGTATATATTGTATATGTTATATATTATATGCATATATAACATATAATATATACCATATATAGTATTTATTATATATTGTATATATTATATACACATAATATATAATATATACTATACATGTAATATATCATATACACATATATGTATATATTATATATTTATATATTATGTTTATTCCTTGCATACATACTGGTAATACAGTTCAATTTATAAATTAGGCACAGTAAGAGATTAAAGCAATAAATAAGTAGAACAATTATAACAATACACTGTGAGAAGAGCTATGTGAATGCCTAATCTCTCTCTCTCAAATACCTTACACTGCACTGTACTCACCCTTTTTTGGATGATGTGAAATGATAGGATGCCTCCTGCGGGCTGAGAGAAAGTGAGGTGCGTGGCGCAGACATTGTGAAGGCATTAGGATGCTACCGAATGTCCAAAGAGCTCAAAAGGAGATCATCTGCTCCCTGTGATCCTAGATCATCCAACCAGGATGATATTGATGTTTGGGGATCGTGGATAGTTGAAAATTTTTCCAAAATCTTGGGAAAGAACAGTGTAATTAGGAGGTGTCTCTCATTTTAACTCATGAGAGGAGAGACCCTCTCATGTTGTTTTATATTGTTTTATACGCAGAAAAGGAAAGAGAAGCGAAACCAAAGGCAGGTAGCCCGGCACCTAGGAACCAGATCCGAAACCAAGGCCTGGGCCTGCCTGACCTAAGCTTAGTAGTTAAAATTTGACCCCTGACCTAGCAACTGATGTTATCTGTAGATTCCGGGCATTGTATGGAAGGACATTGTGAAACCTCCCGTTCCGTTCTGTTTCACTCTGACCACTGGTGCTTGCAGCCCATGTCAGGTACCCCCTGCTTGCTCAATCGATCACGACCCTCTCACACAGAACCCCTTAGAGTTGTGAGCCCTTAAAAGGGACAGAAGTTGAGCACCTGAAGAGCTTGGATTTTAAGACGCTAGCCTGTGGATCCTCCCTGCTGATTAAAGCCACTTCCTTCACTGTCTCAGTGTCTGAGGGGTTTTGTCCGCTACATTCCTTGGTTCCCTGACTGGGAAGTGAGGTGATTAACAAATGGTGGAGGCAGCTCCTTAGGCGGCTTTAGACTGCCCTGTGGAACATCCCTGCGAGGGACTCTAACCAGCCAGAGTGACACGGATCCTGAGAGCGCTCCCGGGTAGGCATTTGCTCCAGTGGGATGCCTCGCCAGAGCAGCGTGTGGCAGGCCCCCTTGGAGGATCAACGCAGTGGCTGAACTTCGGGAAGGAACTGGCACTTGGAGTCTGGACATCTAAAACTTGGTAAGACTAGTCTTTGGAACTTGCCCACTCCATTTGAGTGGAATCGTGGCCTGATCACCCACGGTGTGCCTTTATCAGCACTTTGGTTTTGGTTTTGACTTGGTTTGAATTGCTTGACGGGATTGGTCTTGGGTATTTACCTACTCCATTTGAGTGGAAGTATGGCCTGATCACCCACAGCGTGCCTTTATCGGCACTTTGGTTTTGGTTTTGGTTTTGACTTTGACTTTGACTTGGTTTGAATTGCTTGACAGGATTGGTCTTGGGTATTTGCCTACTTCATTTGAGTGGAAGTGTGGCCTGATCACCCATGACGTGCCTGTACTGGCACTTTGGTTTTTGTTTTTGACTTGGCTTGGATTTCTTGATACTTTGGTTTTGGTTTTGACCTGGCTTGGATTTCTTGATTCTCTGATTTTGATATTGATTCTGGTTTGGCATAAACTGTAAACGTGTGTGTGTGTGCCCTTTTCACCCGTTCTTTGTTTTGTGGTATGCATGTGGTGTGAGTGTGGTGTTTTGTCTCGAGGAGACATGGGTCAGGCACAAAGTAAGCCCACCCCACTAGGAACTATGTTGAAAATTTTCAAGAAAGGATTTAAGGGAGATTACGGTGTAACTATGACACCAGGAAAACTTAGAACTTTGTGTGAAATAGACTGGCCAGCATTAGAGGTGGGTTGGCCATCAGAAGGAAGCCTAGACAGGTCCCTTGTTTCAGAGGCATGGCCCAAGGTATCCTGTAAGCCAGGGTACCCAGACCAGTTCCCGTACAACAGCTGGTTTTAGACCTCCTTCCCCACAACAGTAGTTAAGAGAACAGCAGCATAAGTGGCTGGCAGAGGCAAGGAAAGACCAGCAGAGAGAAAGAGAGGAAAGAGACAGAGAGAAAAAGAGGCAAAGAATGAGAGGAAAAGACAGAGAGGAAGAGGCAAAGAGACAAAGGAGGAGTCAAGAAAAGAGAGAGAGAGAAAGAGAGAGGCAGAAAGAGAGTAAGAGACAGAGGCAAAAGAAAAGTCAGAGAGAGAGACAGAAAGTCAAAGAGAAAAAGAAAAAGAGAAAGAGAAATATTCAAGTAGTTAAGAATAAAACAGTATACCCTATTCCTTTAAAAGCCAAGGTAAATTTAAAACCTGTAATTGATAATTAAAGGTATTCTCAGTAACCCTGTAACACTCTAATATCACTTTGTTGTCAGTGTAAACAAGGGCGTATCCCGAAAGCACTGAGGCCTTCCTATCAAAAATCCTTAACCCAGTAACCCGCAAATGGCCCAGATGCATTCAATCTGTAGTGGTAGCTGGTTTGCTAACAGAAAAAAGGAAAAAAAAAGGCGGGGGGGGGCGTGGGGAGGCAGAATGTATGTAAAAAGAGTGTTATATGCTAAATTCTTGTCCTGAAATAAATTAAGTGGTTGTTTAAAGAAAGAAATGTTTGTAATAAGTCAGAAAGTTGAGACATGTCAAAGAATTGTCTGCAAAATTCGTGAAAGAAAAAATGTTATAAAAAAATTTATGCAAAAAATGTTATATAGTTTAAAAGTAATAAGGCCTCCTGAGTACTACTGAAGAAACAGTTTATGTGTAAGGTGTGTAAGGAAAGTAAAATATACCTTTGGTAAAAGGCTTATGAGGAGGCATAAGAGTGTGGATTTTTACCTACATTAAAAGGTTAAAAAAATTATTGTTTTGAAAGCTTAAGCAAGTTTTAAAGCGTTAATTATAAAGAAAATTCTGTGTGTAAACATATTAGCTAAAGTTAAAAAGGTATCATCCAGTTTTTCTATGAACTGGACATTGAAGTAAAAATGCAACAGTTTTTTCTTAAAGCACCAACCTGCTCTTTAACAAAAATTATAAAAGGTTAAAGAGAGTGTATAAAATCTTACCTTATGGTCAAATATTAAAAATTAGATAAATAGGTCTACAAGATTTTATTAAAATTAACATTAATAACACACTAATATAAAGGTAAAATTTATCTTCTCTAGTATAAAAATGATACAAAAAGCATTGTTAAATGTAAAATGGTATTTGGCTGTCTTTGGTTTAAAAACCAATAAAAACAGGTGCTAAAAAAACATTCATTTTACTAGAAGATCATAAAAGTTAAAAACTTAAAACAAATTTTGGCAACTAAGACAGCATACCAAGATGCAAATGCCTGGTTGGAATGGATCAAATATTCTATCTGCACGTTAAACAAAAGCAATTGTTATGCTTGTGCATATGGCAGGCCAGAGGCCCTGACTGTCCCCCTTCCACTAAGGTGGTCCTCCAGTCGACCAGGCATGGGCTGCATGGTAGCTCTTTTCCAGGATTCTACAGGCTGGAGTAACAAGTCTCGCCGAGCTCTCTCTCTGCTATATCTCGAAGTCCAGCACCCTGTGGGTCAGCCCCGGAGAGTCATCCAGCCTCCGTCTCCCAACACTAAGTTCACTTTGTGTCTCTCACAACAGGGAAGACATTTAGCATTCCTTGGAGACCCGAAGGAATGCGATGAACTTGAGCATTTTCAAGAGCCTATCTATCAGTCAGCCCTTGTTCATCCCCGAGCGGATGTGTGGTGGCGTTTTGGTGGACCTTACTAGTCACTCTGCCGAATAACTGGAGTGGCACTTGTACTTTAGTCCAGTTGACTATCCCTTTCACCCTGGCATTTCATCAACCAGAGGGAGGAAAAATAAGACATCGTAAAGTGAGAGAAGCCCCTTATAGGTCTTTCGACTCTCACGTCCATTTAGAAGCAATTGGAGTCCTGCGAGGAATACCGGATCAATTGAAAGCTTGAAATCAAATAGCTGCAGGATTTAAGTCAGTATTTTAGTAAGTGACAGTTAATAAAAATGTAAATTAGATAAACTACATCTATTACAACCAACAGCAACAAGGTTTTCATGAGTTAAAGAAAAATTCAGGTCAGCCCCAGCCCTGGGACTACCTGACCTGACAAAACTCTTTACACTCTATGTGTCAAAAAGAAAAAAAAAATGGCAGTTGAAGTTTTAACCCAGATTGTAGGGCCCTGGCCAAGGCCAGTGGCCTATCTCTCAAAACAACTAGACAGGGTTTCCAAAGGCTGGCCCCCATGTCTAAGGGCCCTGGCAGCAACAGCCCTGTTAGCACAAGAAGCAGATAAGCTAACTCTTGGGCAAAACCTAAACATAAAGTCCCCCCATGCTGTGGTGACTTTAATAAATACCAAAGGACATCATTAGCTAATGAATGCTAGACTAACTAGATACCAAAGCTTGCTCCGTGAAAATCCCCACATAACCATTGAAGTTTACAACACCCTAAACCCCGCCACCTTACTCCTGGTATCAGAGAGCCCAGTTAAACCTAACTGTGTAGAGGTATTGGACTCAGTTTATTCTCCAAGACCTCCGAGACCTCCTTAAACATCAGTAGACTGGGAGCTGTACGTGGATGGGAGCAGCCTCACCAACCCCTGCAAAGTGACTCTGAAGAAGACGACGAGCCCTGCTCCACTGGTCCACGCACGGCCGAAGCGTGAGGAAACTCATCGTGGGACTCATTTTCCTTAAAATTTGGACTTGTACAATGAGGGCTTCAACTGACCTTCCTCAGACTGAGGACTGTTCCCAGTATATACATCAAGTCACTGAGGTAGGACAAAAGATTGCTACAGTCCTGTTATTTTATGGTTATTATACATGTACTGGGACTCTAAAAGAAACTTGTTTGTATAATGCTATTCTATCCAAGGTATGTAGCCCAGTCTCTAAATGTTATATTTGTGGAAAAACTGTAATAGATCAATGGCCATAAGAAGCCCAAGAATTAGTGCCTACAGACCCAGTTCCTGATGAATTCCCAGCCCTAAAGAATCACCCTGATCATTTCTAGGTTCCAAACGTCTCAATTATTGGACAATATTGCATAGCTAGAAAAAGGAAAGAATTCACTCATTCTGTAGGATGACTTAGTTGCCTAAGACAAAAACCGTATAATAGTACCACAAAAACAGTTACATGGTGGAGTTCAAACCACACAGATAAAAATCCATTCAGTCAATTTCCGAAGTTTCAGACCATTTAAGCCCACCCAGAATCCCACCGGGACTGGATGGCCCCCACTGGACTATACTGGATATGTGGACATAGAGCCTACGCTAAGCTGCCTGACCAGTGTGCAGGTAGTTGTGTTATTGGCACTATTAAACCATCTTTCTTCCTACTGCCCATAAAAACAGGCGAACTCCTGGGCTTCCCTGTCTATGCTTCCTGCAGAAAGAATAGCTATAAAAAAATTGAAAAATAATGAATAGCCCCCTAAGAGAATCATACAATATTATAGGCCTGCTACTTAGGCACAAGACGGCTCATGGGGATACCAGACCCCCATTTACATGCTCAAACCGAATCATATGGTTGCAAGCTGTTTTAGAAATCATCACTAATAAAATCGGTCAAACCTTGACTGTTCTAGTCCGCCAAGAAACTTAGGTGAGGAATGCTATCTATCAAAATAGACTGGCTCTCGACTACTTGCTAACAACTGAAGGAAGGGTTCGTAGAAAATTTAACCTTACTAATTGTTGTCTACACATAGATGATCAGGGGCAAGTAGTTGAAGACATAAAGATGTAGCAAAACTGGCACGTGTGCCCATGCAAGTGTGGCATGGGTTTGATCCTAAGGCCATGTTTAGAAATTGGTTCCCAGCACTAGGAAGATTTAAAACTCTTATAAGTTGTAATGTAATAGGAACCTGCTTACTGCTCCCTTGTTTGCTGCCTGTACTCCTTCAAATGATAAAAAGCCTTATTGCTTCCTTAGTTCACCAGAATGCTTCAGCACCAGTGTACTATATGAATCACTATCAACCTATTGCACAAGAAGACATAAATAGTGAAAATAAGAGTGAGAACTCCCACTAATAAAAAGTGAGAGTCTCAAAGGCAGGGAAATGAGAGAAGAGAGAGACCCTCTCATATTGTTTTATACTCAGAAAAGGAAAGAGAAGCGAAACTAAAGGCAGGTAGCCTGGCACCTAGGAACCAGACCCCAAACCAGGCCTGGGTCTGCCTGACCTAAGCCTGGTAGTTAAAATTTGACCCCTGACCTAGCAACTGATGTTATCTATATATTCCACACATTGTATGGAAGGACACTGTGAAACCTCCCGTTCTGTTCTGTTTCACTCTGACCACTAGTGCTCGCAGCCCCTGTCACGAACCCCCTGGCTTGCTCAATCAATCACGACACTCTCACGCGGACCCCCTTAGAGTTGTGAGCCCTTAAAAGGGACAGAAGTTAAGCACCTGAAGAGCTCAGATTTTAAGACTCTAGCCTGTGGATGCTCCCTGCTGATTCAAGCCACTCCCTTCACTACCTCAGTGTCTGAGGGGTTTTGTCCATGGCTCGTCCTGCTACAATCAAAGTGGTACTGCATAGGTTCTAATCCTTTGGTGACTATAAGGGTGACTTTAATGCTGCGTGCAATTCAAGGATTGTATTCCATAATTTTGCCCTCTACCCTTTGTGCAATTGGAAACACTTGAGCAAATGTCAGTCATGTCCACATTGCTGGTTCTGCTTCAGTTTCTTCTTCTTCACTTTCATCTTCTTCTGTAGGTGACTCAGCGAGTTCTTTCAGCTCCTCATTTGTTACCATTTCTCGGTGGCCTTCATTTCTCAATGGTTCTAACATTTCTTCGTCAAGCATGTTGGCAAATCTTTCAACAACTTGTCTTGCTGTGTAAAGGATTTTCCCAAATTCTTCATCATCCTCTGGTTATTCTTTAAAATCATTCATGACTTCATTCCATAAGTTCTTCCAGCTGGCATTCAGTGTTTCTGGTTTTATTTCATTTATTACGGTTTTGATTAATGTTATTGTGTCACCAGCAGTGACTGATTTTCAGCGCTGCATGATGTCTAGATTAGGGTCTGCATCAATTGCTGACCAAATTGATGTATGCAGCCTACACAAACTGGACGATGCCCTGGTCAAAAGGCGGGAGCAATGAGGTTGTACTTGAAGGTAAAAATACAACCCTGGGGCCGGGCGCGGTGCTTCACACCTGTAAACTCAGCATTTGGGAGGCTGAGGTAGGTAGATTGCTTTGAGCTCAGGCATTTGAGACCAGCCTGGGCAACATGGCAAAACCCCATCTCCACAAAAAAATATAAAAATTAGCCGGGCATGGTGGCATGCATCTGTGGTCCCAGCTACTAGGGAGGCTGAGGCTGGAGAATCCCTTGAACCCTGGAGGCAGAGGTTGCATTGAGCCAAGATCATGCCACTGCACTCCAGCCTGGGTGACAGAGTGAGACCCTGTCTCAAAAAAAAAAAAAAAAAAAAAAAAAAATACAACATTGGCCTTGTCATTTGTATAGTAAACACATTCAGCATGGCCAGGTACATGGTCTGGTATTAATGAGACTTTATATTCCAACCTTTCCCGTACCAAGGCTTTGGGAGGAAGTACTGGTGGAACCCCTCCATAAACATGGTGGTTACCACCTGTGCTTGCTGGTTGTGTTGCCCGGACACAAGCAGGTAATGTTTGTTTTTTGAGCCTAAGGTTTCCTCTCTCTGTGCACCACACCTGGCTTGGCCACACGTCCTACAGCAGCACACGGCACGGGGTAAATCAGCCCTTCAGTGTTTTACGCCCTGGGGCTTCTTTGTACTTTGAAGAACATAGGTCTGGTGGGGATCTTCTTCCAGAAAACCCTGGTCTCACTGCAGTTGAAGACTTGTTTTGGATGGCATCCTTCCTCCTTTATCACCTTCAACTCTGCCGGAAATATGGCAGCAGCTTCTTCACTGGCAAACACAGCCTCTCCAGTTTTTGTTTGTTTGTTTGTTTCACGACAAGCCCACTCCTAAATCAGCGTAGCTATGCCTCCCTTGCCATGAATGGCCCAGTGTCACTCACTTCAGGGGACTCACTGCTGAAGTCTTCCCATGGGATTGTGCTTTCTGTGCTGGCGTGCCCTCGGTGGGAACACCTTTCCGCTCATGTCTGCCACCTACAAGTTCAGCGTCTTTTTCATCTTAACTAAGCGCTTATCACTCACTGCGGCCATAACGTTTGCAGTTTGAAATGTGACAGCAAAACTAGCGTGAATTTCCTTTTTATTTTTATTTATTATTTATTTATTTATTTTGAGACAGAGTCTCACTCTTGTCGCCCAGGGAGGAGTGCAGTGGCACGATCTCGGCTCACTGCAAGCTCCGCTTCGCTGGTTGAAACAATTCTCCTGCCTCAGCCTTCTGAGTGGCTGTGATTACAGGTGCCCACTACCACATCAGGCTGATTTTTTTGTATTTTTAGTAGAGATGGGGTTTCATCATGTTGGCCAGGCTGGTCTCAAACTCCAGACCTCAGGTGATCCACCTGCCTCGGCCTCCCAAAGTGCTGGGATTACAGGCGTGTGCCACCGCGCCTCGCTGGGTTTCATTTTCTACTTAGCTTAAAATACCTTCTGGACTGACAGCCTTATGGGGACATCCTTTATATTGCTTGATTTGCTAACTGACCCTATTCTCCCTCCAGGCGTAGTGTTAGTTCTGCAACAAGACCTATTACCTTCCTGTTTCACACTTGGTTACCATTTTATAACTAGTTTTTCTGCCCGGAGAGGTTTCATTCTTACCACACTGGGAATCTTAGCAATTTCAGCATACATTTTTTTCCTTTCCTTATTAAAGTGAGAACTTTCACTTTTTCACTTAAGGAAGCACTTTACGGCTTCTCTTTGGGATTTCTCTATGGCCAGCATCCTTAGTCTTGTGTTTGGGGCCAATATTGAATAAAATAAGCAAGACTTGAACAGAAGCACTGTGCTTCCTGGACAGTCAATTTATAACCCCGACAGCTACTAAGTGTCAGGATGTGTGGCACACAGTGAATTCACGGGACAGAGAAGGCGTGAGGATTCTCCATGCTTCTCAGAACAGGGCACAACTTCACTCTTATGACCTGAGATGGGCCATTTACATCCTGAGAGGGACAGAGGTGTCAGCGTTAGGATTTGCCATGCTTGTCAGACACGGTACAACTTCGCTCTTATGAACTGTTTATTTCAGGAAATTTTTATTTAATATTTTCAGACTGCAGTTGACCACAGGCACCTGGGACCACAGAAAGTGAAACCGCACAGAGCTAGGGCTGCTGTGCCCTTGATCTTTCACTCAATCCCAAGTAATACTCTGCTTCTCTCTATTTATATGCAGATAACTTTCCATGAAACCTGTTCAGAGTAATTTGCAGAAATAATGTGCCATTTCCATTAAGTACTTAACAAATGTTTCCTAAAAAATCAAAAGCACTGTCACGCATGCATAGAGTATACTCATCACTTCTCTTCTGTACTGGAAGTCCTAGCCTAGCAATTAGGCAAAAGAAGGAAAAAAAGGGCAACCACATTGCAAAGGAAGAATTCAGATTGTCCTTGCTTGCAGAGGAGTTGGTATTACATATAGAAAACCCTAAAGACTCCTTCAAAAAGCTGTTAGAACTAATTAATAAGCACATTCAGTGAAGTTGCAGAACACAAAGTCAACACACAAGTATCTGTGGAGTTTCTATACATGAATAGTGACTAATCTGAAAAAGAAATCAAGAAAACAAGCCCATTTATAGTAACTCCAAAAAAAGATACTTAGGCATAAATTTAACCAAGGAAGTGAAAGATCTCTGTGCTGAAAACTATAAAATGTTGATGAAAGAAATTGAAGAGGACACAAATAAACGAAAAGATATCTTGTATTTGTGGATTGGAAGAATTAATATTGTTAAAAAGTCCATATGACCCAAAGTGATCTACAGACTCAATGCAATTCCTGTCAAAATACCAATGACATTCTTCCCAGAAATAGAAAAAAAAATCTAAAATTCCTATGGAACAAAAAAAGCCTAATAGCCAAAGCAATCTTGAGGAAAACAAAAGCCCACACTGAAATAAGAATTCAGCGGGACTTGTTTCCCAAGACAACAGGTCACATGACTCCACTGATAAGACCAGAAGAAACTAGCTAAAGCCAGCTAGAACCAAGATGGCAACAGAAATGACCTTTGGTCGTACTCACTGCTTATTATTTCTCTGCATTAGCATGTGATAGACATGCCCACCAGCACCATGGCAGTTTACAGATGCCATGGCAATGCCCGGAAGTTACCCTGTAAGAGGGAGGGAGAGAAACCCCAGTTCCAGGAGCTCCCCACACCTTTCCCTGAAAACTCATGAATAACTCACCACTTGTCTAACATATAATCAAGAAATCACACTAAGACAGCCAGCTAGCAGCAACCCTGGAACTACTCTTCCTATAGGGTTGCCTGCTCTGCCTGTGGAGTGGCTCCTTTTGTTCCTTTGTTTCCTTAATGAACTTGCTCTTGCTTTTCTCTGCCACCTCACTCTTGAGTTCTTTCCTGTGCTAAAGCAAGAACCCACTTGGCCTCCTAGGCTGAGCCCCAGTTTTGGAGATCACCCTGTGACACCACCACTTGACTTCAAAATATACCACAAAACTCTAATAACTAAAACAGCATAGTATTGGTATAAAAACAAACACGCAGACCAAAGAAACAGAATAGAAAGCCCAGAAATAAATCCACACATCTACAATCAAGTGATTTTTGACACCAAGAACACACAGTGGGGAAAGGACCGCCTTTATAAATGGTGCTGAGGAAACTGGATAGCCACATGCAAAAGAATAAAACTGGACCCTTATCTATCACCACTTAAAAGCAACTCAAAATGGATTAAATACTTGAATGTGAGATGCTCAAACTATGAAACTACTGGATTAAATATTTGAATGTGATACCCCCAAACTATGAAAATACTAGAAGAAAACATAGGGTGAACACTTCATGACCTTGGAGTGAGCAAGGACTTTTGGATTAGTCCTCGAAAGCATAATCAACAAAAACAGTACACACAGATGATATTCCAAAAGCTAAGAAGCTCTTGCACAGCAAAAGAAACAATCAACGAAATGAAGGAAAAACTGCCTGAATGGAAGAAAATATGTGCAAATTCTACATCTGGCAAAGGTATATTATCCAGGATATATAAGGAACTCAAACAATAGCAAAAATCTAAGTAATCTGATTAAAAAACAAGACAAAAACCTTCTTAGACATGTCTCAAGAGAAGACATACAATTGGCCAACGGGTATATAAAATTGTGGTCAATATCAGTATCACTAATGATCAGGGAAATGTGAATCAAATCATGATGATATATCACCTCACACCTGTTAGAATGGCTTTTATCAAAGAGACGAAAGATAAGTGCTGGAGTGGCTGTGGTGAGAAGAGAACACTTGTCCGCTGTTGGCAAGGATGTAAAGCACTACTACCGCTACAGAAAACAGTATCGAATTTTCCCAAAAATTTTAAAAATAGAACCACCATATTACCCTGCAATCCTATTACTGGATCTATATCCAAATGATAGGAAATGATAGGAAATGTGTATGTTGAAGAAATATCTGAACTCCCATAATTATTGCAGTACTATTCACAATAGCTGAGATGTAGAGCTACGTAACTGTCCAACAGTAGATGAATGAATAAAGAAAATGGGGGTTGTATATGTGAACTCCAAAAATCCAAGGCAGGTCTCAGTTAAATTAGAAGGTAATATTTTGCAAAGGTTGAGGATGCACACCCATGACACAGCCTCAGGAGGTCCTCACAACATGTGCCCGAGGTGGTCAGAGCACAGTTTGATTTTATACATTTTAGGGAGAAATGAGACATCAGTCAACATATGTAAGATGAACATTGGTTCGACCTGAAAACAAGGGACAACTCCAAGCAAAAGCAGGAAGCCTCGAAGCAGGGGAGGGGCTTCCGGATCACAGATGGATAAGAAGCAGATGGTTGCATTCTTCTGAGTTTCTGAGTAGCCTCTCCAAAGGAGGATATCAGATATGCATTTATCTCAGTGAGCAGAGGGGTGACTTTGAATAGAACGGGAGGCAAGTTGGCCCTAGGCAGTTCCCAGCTTGACTTTTCCCTTTAGCCTCGTGACTCTGGGGCCCCAAGATTTATTTTCCTTTCATATATACACAATGAGATCCTATTTAGCCATAAAAAAAAAGAAGTCCAATCATTCGCAACATGGATGAACCTGGAGGACATTATGTTAAGTGAAATAGGCCAGGCACAGAAAGACAATTATCACAGGCTCTTACTCATGCATGGAAGCTTAAAAAGTTAATTCGATGGAGGTAGCAAGTAGAACAGTGGTTACCAGAGACTGGGGCAGGGAGGAAAAAGCAGGGAATGGGGAGAGCTTGGTTAACAGGTACAAAGTTACAATCACAAAGGAAGAAAGTTCTGCTGGCCTATTGCATAGTAGGGTGACTACAGTCAACAATAAGGTATTGTGTCTCTCAAAATAGCTAGAAGAGAATGTTTTGAGTCTTCCCACCATTAAGAAATGATACCGTTCGAGGTGATAGATATGCTGTGTATGCTGATCACATTATGCAATGTGTACATGTACTGAAACATCACATCCTGCACAATAAATATTTACAATTGTGTGTCAAACATAAAAACAATTTTAAAATCAGGAAATTATCATTAATACAGTAAAGACAAACTGCCTTCAAGCTACACCAATTTTTCTAATAATATCTTTTTGTAGCAATAATAAACACATACAATTAACTAGCTTTTCCTTTTCTCTACTTTCTCTTCGGGTTCAAGATCCAATTCGGGATCACGTTCTGCCTGTGGTTGTCTGTTCCTTTGATCTTCTTCAGTCTCAATCTTGATACTTTTGAAGAGTATAGGATTTCTTTCCATTTGGTTTGTTTAAACTTTCCTCATGACTGTATTCATTTGTACATTTTTTGACAGGAATATTACAGACGTGTCCTGGTATTCACAGTGCATCACTCCAGAAGGCCCATTGTTAACCTGTCCCGATTCTGGTGATATTAACGTGATCATCTGGTTTAGTGAGTATCTGCCAGACTTCTTTACTATAAAATCATAAATATTTGAACTTATGGATTAGTAAATAACTGGCTGATAAATACATTAAGTGATTACTGCAAATATGTTTCGGGTTGTTTAATCCTGTACAACAAATCACCCTAAAAGGCAATGGCTTAAAGCCGTATCATGATTTACTGTCTCACACAGTTTCTGTGGATCAGAAACTCAAGGTTGGCTATCCGATGTGGTTCTGGCTTGGGGGTCTGCGGAGATTACCACTGGGTGTCAGCTGGTACTGAAGTCATAGGAAGGCTGGACAGAGCCTCCAACACTGGGATTCGCAGCAGCCTCACCAGGCTGGAAAGTGAGCATGGGCACCATTCTTGGGTCTCAGTGCTTCACCCCATGGTCCTCTCCACGGGGCTACCGAGCATCCTTACAGAAAGGCCGCAGCTTCCCTTAGAGCAAGGAGTTAAAGAGGTGGGGCTTCTGTGCCTTGGCCTGGCCTCAGAAGGCACCTACTATTACTGCCACCCATGGACACTGTGGGTCATGCTGGCCACCCAAGTCCCTGGGAGACACAAGTACATGGACACCAGGAGGCACAGGTCTTCCCAGGTCCTATGAGGGGCCGGCCTGCTGTGCAAGTCGCAAGTGGGCACTCAAGTAATCCTTTGGTGGTTCTTCCTTGTATCAGTTACTGTAATGATGGTTGTCAAATGATGACTTTATAATCTTGTCTTTCAACATTCATTCTTTGGCATTCTATACCAATGTTCATTCATTCACTGACATCAACATGGACATGTGGATTTCTTTTCTTCAATGGGGTATACTCCATTATTATATTCAGGCTCCAATTGTGCCAGATTTGGCCAATAAGATCCTCTTGGAGCCGAGGCCTGTGTCCTCTGACAAATTCTCTTCATTCTATGAGGACTTTCTCACTTTCTCTTCCAGGCTCATCTCATCCTTTTCTACCCAATTCCCAGTCTTCTTTCCAAGGAATCTTCTACCCAGCCCTCTTTCCAAGGAGCTCTGATTCTTTTTGTGAAGATTGGCATTTAGAAGTTGAAAGCTAGATGCTGTATGGCCCATTGCTACTGAGCCACCTGACTTCTAGCTCCTCCTAGCAGATAGGGCAGTGAATATATATGTATATTATATATATTACATATATTATATATATATAAATGTATTAGGGTTCTATAGAGGGACAGAACTAATAGGATAGATACATATAAAGGGGAGTTTATTAAGTAGTAACTCACATGATCACAAGGTCCAACAATAGGCCGTCTGCAAGCTGAGGAGCAGGGGACACAGTCCGAGTTCCAAAACTGAAGAACTTGGAGTCTGATGTCCAAGGGCAGGAAGCGTCCAGCATGGGAGAAAGATGTAGGCTGGGAGGCTAGGTCAGTCCCTCTTTTCACATCTTTCTGCCTGCTTGATATTCTAATCAAGCTGGCATCTGATTAGATTGTGCCCACCCAGATTAAGGTGGGCCTTTGCCTTTCCCAGTCCACTGACTCAAATATTAACCTCCTTGGCCACGCCCTCACAGACACACCCAGGATCAATACTTTGCATCCTTCAAGTTGACCCCTGGTATTAACCATCACTATATATATATACACATATATATGTAATTATTTATATTAATATATACTTTTATTACATCTAATTTTGTATGTAACCTATATTATTAAATAAATATATTTATATTTATATATTATGTATAATATGTTATATTTATATTAATATACTACATAAGATATATATAAACAGGCATTTGTGTGTGTATGTGTTTATATATGAAAGATGGATATGTGTGTGTATCAAGAGTTCATACTTATTTCTTCATTTCCAGACCATGACTGCAGTTTGTTCCAGCCATCCCTTCCCCGTAGCTTGATCTCTTTTCTCTTGAAGGCTCCGATTATCCTCAAGTTTATTTACTTCTTTACTCCAGCCTCCATATCTAACCAAGCCCTCAGAATGGTGAGTCCTCTGCAGGCCTCAGGTCTGCTGGCTCCAGACACAGAAGTCCCTCTCATTCCCAGCTCACCATACACAGTCAGCTCCAGCCAGGTCTGGCCTGGCCTCCCCTCTGTGCTGGCCATGCCTTCCCAGCCACACCACCCAACTGGTGGTTTGCAGACAAGGTGTGGATGCTGCACCAGACTTTATCACCTCTGTCTTTGCTCTTCTGCAGGCTCAACATCTCCTTTCCAGCTTCATCAGAATGAGGGAGTGCTCCAGGCATGGCTTCCTTCCACTGTCCCTTCTGCATGGCTGCACCTGACCAGCTGAGCCCAGTGTTACCCCTCAGCCCTCCCTCGCTGGCTCCAGCATCTGTGTGACCTGCGGTGGTGCTCCCTGCACTGGGGAACTGTGTCTGCTCTCCTACCTTTGTCTTGAGCAGATCCGTTGGTGGTGTTTAAATTGTGTGGGTTTTATCAGAACTCCAACTTGTGGCTTAATTGATAATCTCAAAAATGCTTTTGTTTTCTGTTTATTAATGTTATTATTTCCTTCCACTTTTTACAGGTTTGTAATTTTTTCAATTATTGGAAGTGGTACTCAGAGCATTCATTCTAACCCGTTTACTTTTCTAAGAGATCCTTTCAATGCTATAATTTTCCTTTCAAGCTCAGTTTTTATAGGTTTTATAATGTTAACATTTTAATGGTTTTATATTTTTAGGTGACAAAACTCATATTAACATTTTTTATTCTTTTAACATTTTCAATTCGAAAGGTATTATAATTTTCATTTTGATATGACAATTAAGTCAAATATGCCAGTCACATTTTTCCTATTAGCCTAAAGACTAGCGATTTTTACCTGCTTATCATATCATTCACTGAATTAGAGAAAAAACAATCCTAAGAAATACAGTTGTCAATTTTTATCGTTATGACGTGATAAAAGACATGCCATGTTTTTGAAAACCCTAAATTAAAAGATCTAGTGACGGGTCTCATCACTAACTTCACGTCGGAACTCATGAGCGTGAAGGACATTCCCAGGCACAGACCCTCTGCCGTGTGGCCCGATAGTCCCTCTAATTTCCACTGGAGACAATGTTATGCTAAGGTGCATGTTACTGTGGTTTGCTGCCCACATTTCCAACTGAAAGAAATGCTAAATTTCAATTCGAATTTAACGACTAAAAGATATTTTATTTTTTTCACGTAAGTTGACAGATACCCTGCATGCTTAACTGGACATTCAAAACTGCTAATTTATTTGGTTAAGTATTTGCATTTCATTTTACGTTAGAGAAGAATTTCTGTTTTGTCTAAAAACATCTTTACTCTGTCTTCATATTTGAAGGGTTTTTTCTGGGATTAGAATCTAGGTAGGTAGTGGGTTCCCTGGTTTTCCTGTAGCACTTTAAAGCCGTATCCGCTTCGCCTTCTGGTTCCCGTGTCTGTTGGGAAGGCAGCTCACAGTCGCACTGGGCTTCCTGGAGATGCCAGCCTCATTTTGCACAGGGGCTTTCTATTAGGACGTGCTGAGGTGAGGTTTCCTTTGCCTTTATGCTTCTTGTGGATTGCTGGCCTTCCTGAGCCTGCGCCCTGCTAGTGTTAGTTCTGAAAAAATCTGATGAGTTATTTCTTCCAACACTGTTTCGGTCCCTCAGTCTCTCCTCCTCTCCTGGAATTTCATGTGTGTGTCTGTGGACTTCTCACCATGGGGTGAGTCCCTTTTGCTTTCTTCTGTTTTTGCAGTTTTCTTCTCTGTGCTTGGGTCTGGATATTAGATTCTGGCTCGCCAATCCTTCCCTCTCATGTTCAGTCTGGAATTAAATCGTTTGCGTTAGAATTCTCCGGAGGGACAGAACTAGCAGGGTAGATGTAAATGTGAAAGAGAGTTTATTAAGGAGAAGTGACTCACACGATCACAAGGAGAAGCCCCACGATAGCCGTCTGCGCGTTGAGGTGTGAGGAAGCCAGTGGTGGATCAGTCTGAGTCCCAAAGCCTCAAAAGTAGGGAAGCCCCTTCTGTGGCCTTCAGTCTGTGGCCAAAGGCCCAGGAGCCCCTGGCAGGTCACCAGTGTAAGTCCCAGAGTCCAAAAGCTGAAGAACGTGGAGTCTGATGTTGGAGGGCAGGAAGCATCCAGCATGGGAGAAAGATGAGACCGGAGGGCTCAGCCAGTCGTCTCCTCCCACCTTCTTCTGCCTGTTTTATATCCTAGCCGCACTGGCAGCCGATTAGATGGTGCCCACCCAGACTGGGGGTGGGTCTGCCTCTCCCCGTGCCCTGACTCAAATGTTCATCCCCTTCGGCAACACCCTCACAGACACACCAGGAACAACGCTTTACCAGCTAGCTAGGTGTCCTTCAGTCCAATCAAGTTGACACTCAATATTACCCGTCACACCTTTACACCGAATTCTTTATTTTTATTACACAATTCTCAGATCTTCAAACTCCTTTTAGTTCCTAAAATTTCTATCTTGTCATCTATTTTCAAAAGTTTAATTCAGCTATTTTAAAGTTGATTTCTGACAACGCCTGTATCTAGGTCTGTTTCTTTTGTCTTTTTATTTTATTGCACTTGGTTCTGTCTCCTGTCAGCCTTGGTATATATATTTTTTTTCTTTCAATTGAATGTTAAGCTTTGCTAAGAAAATTAAGACTCAGGCAGTGACTTTCTCCTAAGAACCTTCCTTTCCTCCTGGCAGGAGTTAGTGCAGAGCCAGGCCACCTCCATTCCAGCAAATGCCAGAGTGATTTGAGGTCAGATTTCATTCTTTGAGAGTCACTTCCCCTGCTGCCTGCTCTGAGGCTTGGGGCATAGCCCGGGACAGGGGGTTGCACCCCGTCTTGGTCCCCACGGCAAGACTGCGCTGCGTCCTGCTCACCTGTACACGGCCCCGCTGACACCCGCTCACCTCCGCCACGGCCCCGCTGACACCTTCTGCTTCACTTCAGGGGTCCTTGCCTGGAGCCTGGAAGGAATCGGAAAATGCCTTGAGGACAAAAGTGCTCTGAAAGTCACAGGGACTCCCGTGTGGCCTCACTTCCCTGGGGCATCCGTCCCTCGAGTCCTGGCTGCCTTGGCAGCTCTGAGCACCTGTTGTTTTTCCCCAGGTCTGTGGGTAGAAAGCTCAGTTCTGGCTCCACATTGCTGGTCGATGAGCGGATCCGCTGATCAGAGAGGCAGAGAGCAGAAGGTGCGTCTCCGAATTCCTCCCTTCTCCCCAGGGCGTGTACCCTGCAAAACATCTCCTGATGTTGGTTTCTTTCCCATGCTTTCACAACACAGAGTGTGTTGTGTTCTATAAGCTGTGCTAGTATTAAATGGCTTTGAGGCCTCAGGGAACTGCACCACAGCCCAGTGCAAAGGCTTTAACTCAGGGCCCAAGGGTGGGTTTTAGGGGGCTCATCAGTGAATTTCTAAGACGATAGGTAAAGATTTACATCATTTACTGCTTTGCACTTTTCCATAGTTTTTTTCCAATCATCTGATTTACACCTGCAGCATCTATTGACTGGTTTCTGGCCATGTTCCAGAAGCTTCGGTAGGCTCCAGGGCTGCAACGATCAATAGAAGTGTGGCCTGGCCCTTGTGGGGCATGAAGCCTGGTGAATTACTCACACAAAATCACTGCCTCCTCTATTATACAGATTGCAGACATCTCATTACCCAGGCAATAAAAAGGGGTCATACGTTTGTGTATTAACCTATATAGGTTAAATATTCTTGATAAGAAATTAATGAATGAACTCTTGACTGATAGTGACTATATTCTTAACTGCATGAGAATATGTTGGGAAGATATCCAGCAGGCAACAGAATATTCAAATATGCACCTGAATTTTTAGAATGGACTTCAAATAGAAATAAACCATGAATACATTTGGGCTGGACTCTTCATCAAGTCCCCAAAGCTTGTTTTCTTTTCTTTTTTTTCCTTTTTTTTTTTTTGAGATGGAGTCTCACTTTGTTGCCCAGGCTGGAGTGCAGTGGCACAATCTCGGCTCACTGCAAGCTCTGCCTCCCGGGTTCACACCATTCTCCTGCCTCAGCCTCCCAAGTAGCTGGTATTACAGGCACCCACCACCACACCAAGCTAATCTTTTGTACTTTTAGTAGAGACGGGGTTTCACCATGTTAGCCAGGATGGTCTCAATCTCCTGACCTCGTGATCCACCCACCTGGGCCTCCCGAAGTGCTGGAATACAGGCGCGAGCCACCACACCCGGCCAAAGCTTGTTTTCTTAGTTGAGAAATGTACAGAGACTCTGAGTTGAGAATTAGTTTCTGAGTACAAAGTTACTTAGACTTCCATAGGCTTAAGAAGGATGAATAGAAATGTTTGAGCAATATTATATGATTCTCCCCAACTTGAGCTGTAATAAAAATAGAAGATTATCCTTTCATTGGATTATTTCCTTGTCTTGTTAAGTACATTAAAAATGTGTAAGTATATGAATTTTGAGATGTTTGAGTTTCAGATTTTTTCTTATTGAATATTATGTGTATTTCAGACTTTGTTTTTGGCCCAGACGCTTACTGATGGGAAAGTGCTTTCGTAGAAAACCCCACTGCATCCGAGGCACAGGGAGGTTCCTTTGCTTCATAAGTTAATCAGGCAGCCATTCATGAATCCCTTTAATTAATTATTTATTCAACAACATGTGCTAACCTCAGGATACCCTTCAGGCTCTGTGCGGCCACGTTCCGGCCTGACAGCTGCCTGGCCTTCAGCTCTGCCCGTCCTCACTCTGGCCTCTGTCTCCCCAGACAAGTGGGCCAGGCACCATTTCACCTCCAACACACGCCTCCTTCCAGCCCCTTCCTTCCAGAGCTGCCAGGCGGGCCCTGGGGCATCCCACTCTGCGCTCTGGTGTTTTCACCACCGGCCATCGACCGCACCCTCAAAAGGCCTCCATTTCCTTCCTGATTCTGCTTGAGTATAAGGTGCATGACTAATCATTCTCTTGCAAACATTAACTGCCTGCTGCACTTTGCCTCTGCCATACTTATCTAGGAAGACGGTAGCCTTGGTTAAGCTCAACCATCCATCATCTCCATCATCTTCGCAAGCACCTGAACCCTGTGAGAGGGAAAGAAAAGCTTTGCTGACCTGGCTCAGTTTCCACTTAGGATCACATTGCAAACAAGCACTCAGACCCTCCTGCTGCTCTGACTGTCAGAGGCACTGGAACCGGGGTAACCCCGTCTTGAGTAGGGGATGGGTAAAATGAGGCTGAATCCTACAGGGCTGCATTCCCAGGTGGTTAGGCATGCTAATTTATGGGATGAGATAGGAGGTCAGCACAAGATAAGGTCATAAAGACCTTGCTGATAAAACCGGTTACAGTAAAGCAGCTGGTCGAATCCCATCAAAACCAAGGTGGCCACAAGAGTGACCTCTGGTCGTCCTCACTGCTACACTCCCACCAGCACCATGACAGTTTTCAAATGCCATGGCAACGTCAGGAAGTTACCTTATATGGTCTAAAAAGGGGAGGCATGAATAATCCGCTCCTTATTTAGCATATCATCAAGAAATAACTATAAAAATGGCCAGTCAACAGCCCTCAGGGCTGCTCTGTCTTTATTTCTCTACTTTAATAAACTTGCTTTCACTTTATGGACTGGCCCTGATTTCTTTCTTGTGAGAGATCCAACAACCCTCTCTTGGCGTCTGGATTTGGACCCGTTTCCTGCAACACACCCTACGTGTTTGAGTCTCCAGCCTCAAAAACTACTACCCTCCCTCCCTGCTTTCCTTCCTCCCTCCCTCCCTTCCTTCCTTTCTTCCTTCCTTCCTTCTTTCCTTCCTTCCTTCTTTCCTTCCTTCCTTTCTTCCTTCCTTCCTTCTTACCATCCTTCCTTCCTTCCTTCTTTCCTTCCTTCTTTCCTTCCTTCCTTCTTTCCTTCCTTCCTTTCTTCCTTCCTTCCTTCTTTCCTTCCGTCCTTCTTTCCTTCCTCCCTCCTTCCTTCCCTCCTCTTTCTTCTCCTCCTCTCTCTCTCCCACTCCCTCTATCTTCCCCGACTCCCGTTTAATCTGCTGCAGATCTTTCTCCCTAAATAAAATACAAATTAGGAACAATTGCATGGGGCTTTCCTCACCTGTCTGTCGCCGAATCTGCCTCCTCATCTGTTTCTCGCTGGACATTCCCCGCTCCCCTTCTTCTTGAGGAATCCTCCCCAGTGACTATGGAACGCACCACATTTCCCTTTTCCTGCAATGATCCCCTTTTCTCCCTGTTCGGCATTTTTATACAATACTAGATTACTCTCGGTCCCTTGTGGATATAGCCTATTACCTCCTGTATTGAAAGGAATAAACCATCTCTTCCTTTCATCCTCGGGAGCATCACCCCGTTTCCCTATCAGAATCAGGGTTTTGGAAGACCAGGCCCCGACTGTTACCTCCACCTGTTCTTTATCTCACATTCTCTCTGTCATCTGTTCCAGCTAAGCATTTATCTCGCTGCCCCACGAGGAAGCTCATTTAGGCCTTAAATAAAACCCCTGTTACCGGATATTAAAATCCTCACAGCAGAGTCCTCCACATACAAGGCCAATGCTAAGTGATTATGAAGCAGAATAATTAATGAAAAATAAGTAAGGCCTTTGTCCTTTGTGGGAGGCCCAGTTGGAAACTCATCTTCAGAAAATTACAACCCTAATTATTTTTCCTGTAACATTCAAGAAAGGGCCCAATGTCCACTTAGTAGTAACCCAGACAGAAGTAAAAATCTCGATTCAGTTCTGTGGATCTTAAACCCCGAGCTGTGGCTCCCTGTTCCTTCTTGAAGATAAAAACGTGCCCTTTGAGTCTTCAGAAAGGAGCAGTTGAGAGAAGGTGACCTGTCAGGGTTCTCCAGAGAAATGAAACAGGTGGGATGGGCTCAAATATGCAGCTCCATCAGTAAGGAGGTGGCTTGCGAGGAATTCGCTCATGAGATGGACACGTCCACTGTCCTCATGTGGGTCAGCAGGCTCCAGACCCAGGAGGAGCAGATGTTTCAGCCACGGTCCGAAGGCAGGAGAGAGCCAGTTTCTTAGTTCCAAGTCAGCCAACCAGAAGGAATTCCCTCTTATTCTGAGGGAGGGTCTGCCTTTTCATTCTCTTCGGGTTCCAACTGAAGAGAATGGACGAGGGTCACTGACCCTGGGGACAGCGATCTGTTTGACTCATTCTACCCGTTAATCTCATCCACAAACACCCTCCCAGAAACACCCCCAATGACGTTTTGTCAAACATCTGTCCATCTGGTGGCTCAGCCAGGGGGGCACAGAATCCATACTCCACGCAGCCTCAACATCTGCCCTCACAAGACGGCTCCAGAGGACAGTGAGCTGTTCCCTTATTCAGTCAGCTCAGCAGCTTTTTAACACTGACGTCAGATTCTCAATGGGAAAAAAAGGAAAATAGATCCTAAGAGGCTAATCTGTAAATTTTTTTGATTCAGCAATACCACATATAAGAATTTACCATAAATGATTAAAATAATAGTGCAACTTTATTAAAAACATATTCAAGGATGCTCATTACAGCCTTATTAATAACAGCAAAAATATTGGAAACATCATCTACCTATAGAGAAAGGGATTAAGTAAAATGCTTATGCAGATGTAACCAAGAATGAGGTAAATTTACATTTATACATATGAGACAAGGTCTATAATACATGGAGAGAAAACAATACAGGTGTGAACTGTGCATATTAAATGGTATCTTTTCTGAACACGTGAAATGTGTGTAGAAGTGAGGTGTGTTCTCAGACAGGCTTGTGAGGGCCATTCATTCACATCTGTTTCCAGCTTGACAGTGAGGTAATGTAACATTGGGAGCTTGATATGGCCATGATCAGAATATTTACACACGAGAAATTGTCAAACAGTAAAAATTGGAACTTTAGAAAAAAAAAAAAACAGAGGAATTTGATAAGATCCCAAAACATACACTGTATATGTATACATGTTTGCCTTTCTGTATCATAAAATGTCAATTATGGTTATCTTAGAAGTAGATGTAACTATGAAAAGTACTTTTATTTCACTTTAATAAAATTTGTAATTTTATTTTTTAAAGAAATAATATCTATATTATCAATATGGTTTTATATATTATCAATACCCTAAAATATATACACTGTGAGGGCCTATGTATACAATATATTTATTGTCAATACTATTTATGTATTTTTTCTTCAAAAAGGCATATACCCTACTTATATTTAACTGAACGCTACTGCAAATTTCAAAAACTGATCTAGTCCATGGAATTGTTTCACCAGGAAATACTACTTACAATTCCCTGTGAAGTTTTATGTAAAATACAGATTTTTACTTCAATTATTTTCCTTTAATTTTTACTAAAATATCATTATTTGGTAAGTTATTATAAGGGATATCTATATATAGTATATGAAACACATTTTAAGCTTGTAACAAATTATGATGTTTTTGCATGGAGAGTGTTTGAATATCAAGTGGATTTTTTTTCAAAAATGAAGATTTTGGAGCCTGCCAGGGACACTTCAAACTGCTGATCTGCAGAGACTGCACTCAGTGTCTACATCTGTTCATCTCCTGCGACTCTCTGGAGGCTACGTGACCCTGAAATCCATCCAACTGAATAAATATGTGTGAGACTCTTGTAGACAAAATATCGTATTAATTATCACAGAAGTAAAATAGTCCCCCAACCTCAACGTGGATGGAAAATACTTCCATGGTATTGACCCACCGATGCCTGTGGCCCTGTGGGTGGTGACTGAGGCCTGTGGGTGGTGACTGAAGCCTGTGGGTGGTGACTGAGGCCTGTGGCCCTGTGGGAGGTCACTGAGGCCTGTGGGTGGTGACTGAGGCCTGTGGGTGGTGACTGAGGCCTGGGGCCCTGTGGGAGGTCACTGAGGCCTGTGGGTGGTGACTGAAGCCTGTGGGTGGTGACTGAGGCCTGGGGCCCTGTGGGAGGTCACTGAGGCCTGTGGGTGGTGACTGAGGCCTGTGGGAGGTGACTGAAGCCTGTGGGTGGTGACTGAGGCCTGGGGCCCTGTGGGAGGTCACTGAGGCCTGTGGGTGGTGACTGAGGCCTGTGGGTGGTGACTGAGGCCTGGGGCCCTGTGGGAGGTCACTGAGGCCTGTGGGTGGTGACTGAGGCCTGTGGGAGGTGACTGAGGCCTGGGGCCCTGTGGGAGGTCACTGAGGCCTGTGGGTGGTGACTGAGGCCTGTGGGTGGTGACTGAGGCCTGGGGCCCTGTGGGAGGTCACTGAGGCCTGTGGGTGGTGACTGAGGCCTGTGGGTGGTGACTGAGGCCTGTGGGTGGTGACTGAGGCCTGTGGGAGGTCACTGCCACTGTCCCCACCTCACTACTAAAGGGACTGAGAGACAGGAGTGAGGGGGTGGCTCCAGGCCCCCTGTCACCAGTCCCCTTGGTGTGCCCAATCCAGGCCAGGGACTTCAAACACTGTATTGAGAGGTTCAAGAGAGGTAAGTCCTGCCCCTCATCCTTTTTTTGTTAACAATGATGATATTTATTTTTCTTTTAAGTGCCCTGTTTGATAAAAATAAAATGATACTGATTTTAATTTACTATCATAAAATGTCTGTCCAAAGCACACCAAATGCAAGTGCTCAGTGATTTTGCTCTCCCATAAAACCCTCATGCGAGCGGCTTCTTCTCCACTTGAAACCCTTTAATTCTCATCAGCATTTTCCAGCAGGATCTCACCGTTTTGTGAGATAAGAATTTGAACTTTCGGCCGGGCGCGGTGGCTCAAGCCTGTAATCCCAGCACTTTGGGAGGCCGAGATGGGTGGATCACGAGGTCAGGAGATCGAGACTATCCTGGCTAACACGGTGAAACCCCGTCTCTACTAAAAAATACAAAAAACTAGCCGGGCGAGGTGGCGGGCGCCTGTAGTCCCAGCTACTCGGGAGGCTGAGGCAGGAGAATGGCGTGAACCCGGGAGGCGGAGCTTGCAGTGAGCTGAGATCCGGCCACTGCACTCCAGCCTGGGTGACAGAGCGAGACTCCATCTCAAAAAAAAAAAAAAAAAAAAAAGAATTTGAACTTTCTTTAAGTTCTAGGGTACATGTGCATAACGTGCAGGTTTGTTACATATGTATACTTGTGCCATGTTGCTGTGCTGCACCCATCAACTCGTCAGCACCCATCAACTCGTCATTTACATCAGGTATAACTCCCAATGCAATCCCTCCCCCCTCCCCCCTCCCCCCTCCCCATGATAGGCCCCGGTGTGTGATGTTCCCCTTTCTGAGTCCAAGTGATCTCATTGTTCAGTTCCCACCTATGAGTGAGAACATGCAGTGTTTGGTTTTCTGTTCTTGTGATAGTTTGCTAAGAATGATGGTTTCCAGCTGCATCCATGTCCCTACAAAGGACACAAACTCTTAAAGTATAATAATAATAAAAAAAGAAAAAAGAAAAAAAAAAAAGAGTAGTAACAAGTAGTGTCCATAGTAGTAACTATACTGGTATGAAAGTCAAAAAACTTAAAGCTCCATTTCTTCAGGACTTGTAAGACTTCTAAGGAGAATAATTATAGAGTAAGTTATCATATAACTAATTGATATTTTAACTAATGTAAATAAATAGGTTTTTAAATACCAATATATTTGCTCTTGTTCACATTATTCACAGGATATTTATAACTTTCATTAGTATATTAAATTTCCAGAAAGTTCTGTTTAATCATGTTATTTTATTTTTGTCATCCATATTAAACGAATAAATTTGTGTCGTCTTCAAAAAAAAAAAAAAAGAATTTGAACTTTCCCATGCTTTACTCCTCTCTACCCACCTTCCTCTTACCTTGCAACTCCAATCAGCTATTTGTTTTGTTTTGTTTTTATTTTTACATAGTTAAGGTTGGTGACACAATCCGATGAGTCTTTAATGCTTTCTCCATATGTTAATTTCAAATCACAACTTGAAACCAGCGTTGACCACCCTCTGGTTAATTCTGTAACGGCTTCTGTTCCTGGGGGTTGCTGGCATCATCACAGTCCCCGCTCTGATTCATGCCACGATCAGCCACTGAGGGGCTTCCATCTCCAGCAGCAGCCATGATGGAATCTGGGCATTATTTTGCAACAATGACTCTTCCATAAGTTTTCTTCCCTGGAATGTATTGTTACTGTTCATTTTTTTCCTGCTTTTATTCACCTGTATCTAGTTCCTATAATTGCTTCGCCAGGGAATTATATTTTCCTCTGAACTTGTCTTCCTTTGACTTGGAGTCCTCTTCCTTCACGCACTTTCTGAATCCAAAGTATTTTAATATCTCTTCCTTCTGTCTTATTCCTACATGCTAATTTAGATGACTATGGAAGTCTCAGAAAAATCTTTTTTCCTCAAAAGTTTAAACATACCAGTGGTTGTCTCTGAGCCTGATGTGCCAAGGAGGAATCTGTTGTCCAGAGGTTTTCATTTCTTTGCAGGCGCCTGTGTTCCACTGTCCTGGAGCCCTTGGAGTTTTTGTTTCACCTTTGAGCTCTGCGAGATCTGAATTACACATCAGGCTCTGAGTTTCTCTGATTAGTTGTGCTGGACATACCATCTGGACTTCTGTGAGCGTGCAAGCGCAAGTCCCCTACCTTTAGAAGTAAGATTTTTTTTTTTCCATTATCTACTGTTTATGTTACAAACTTTTTCTTCCTGAAAATCTTGTTACTTAGATCAGATAGTGTTCCTTTCATATTTTTCTTCTTTGTCTGTTTTGCATTCTGGGAGGTTTACTGGCCTTAGTTTATTGATATGGGTGTCATTATATTTTCATTATTTATACAATAATATTTTTCCTCTATTCTACTTATGATTTTATTTCAATGGGGTTTCCAAAGGGATGGAAAATTAGAGTGAGTGATTAGACTGGCATATTTTCTAGCATTCTTTTTATTCTTTAAAAGTCTTGTTTGACAAGATTGAGCTGGTAATGTTCAATTCACGTTGCATAATCATCATTAGTTTCTTTATTTTATTTTACAGTAATCCCCTTCTTCTCCCAACTTCATACCCATCCACTATCCTATATCCATATTTAATTATACACCTGCATCCTTGGACATATATGGAGTCATTTTTGTTCTGCATGGATGGAATTTTGCGGCAGAGGTCATTCTATTTCTAACATTCCCCACCTTACTATGCTTTTGAGATCTATTGTAATATGACACATAAACGTAATGCATTACTTCAGCTGCTTCATAGACTTTCATCATTTTACTCATCTATTTTCCAAAGGATAAATCTGTAACTTATCTCCAGCTTTTTGCTGCTGTGAGCAATAGAACAATGAAAATCCTTTTTAGTCCATCTCCTGTGAATGTAGGTGAGAGTGTCTTTGAAATACATTAATAACCTAATGTTACAAGGCACACAATAAGTCCTGGATACAATTCATGATTATTGTTTATCCTTCCTGGTTATTGTGACCATTTTAAAAACTGCTGCCATTCTTCCAAATTACCACACTTCAGAATTTCACTTCATGGAAATTTTGATCATTCAGTGAGTTGGCTCAACGTATAAAAAACAATGAAAAAATCTTTGCAAATAAATTTCTGGAAGGAGGATGTGGATATTGAATTTGGAGAGTTAGCTCCAGCTTTTTGGCAAAAGCCTTCAGAAAGTTGATTTGGATGAAAAAAAGAATCGGATGTTGCACTGTTCCTATAGAACTTTGTAGCGTGTGACATGAGGGTTTGGTCTGATGGCTGATCAGTGCCTGGTAGAGAGGCCGAAACAAGAGACGCATAGACCGGACCTCGCCCCTGCCGGGGCCAGCTCTGCTTACAGCAGCAGCAGGGCAGCAGCCTTGCCCGAGGCTGCAGGGCGAGGCCAGGAGCCTGGGGCGCTGCACGGGTCATCCCATTCTCTCCGCTCCCTGACCTGTGAGCCCAGGGTTCACATCCCATCCTACAGATGCAGAAACGGAGGTCTGGTCTGAGCTCAGTCGCCGAGCTCCTGAGGGTGGATCTGAGTGAAGTTCAAGTTCTGCTCCCTGTGTGGGTAACTGAGGCACAGCAAGTTACTTCATTCACTGAGTTTCGATTTCAAAGTCAAAATAAGAATGCCTTCCTTGAAAAGTCCTCATCATGACTCAATCGTAAAATGCCTGAGGTTTTCCAACATACGAAAGAAAATCAACACAAGTCGTTATTAACTATAAGTAACTAAAAATGGTATCAGTTACTCCCACAATTAGTTAGATTATAGATTTGACATTCTAGATGAACTTAAACACTTCTGACATGACTCAGAGACATTATAACTTTCACACTCCTCCCCCCCACAGAAATAACTGCTTCTTCCATTAAAACTGTGCTGTCGATTTAAAAAGAAATAAATCTACAGTGTTGCTCATGATTCTACTTCGCCTTTTATGCCTATTCATTCCATTCTATAATATGATAACCATGCTAATTTGCACTTTGGTAAAATATAATATAAAAACTCAATAGAAAAGATGTATTTTGCTTCAGTACAAGTTAGCCTCTGGCACACAACTAGACATAAGAAAACATCCATTTGGCCTGAGATTCACAAGCAGCTTTTCTAATTGGAAATTCTAGGACTCCAGCAGCGCCACCTCCACGTGCCCAGCGCAGTCCTGACTCCCAGCAGGGGTCATTCTCCTGCCTCTTGTGCTACGACTGTCCTTCCCAAATGCAGCCTGTTCATAGACTTCATAACTGTAAACAGAATATCCCCATAAGACCTCGACAGTTGGGAGGTCTTTAATGGTTTCTGACTGCCTGATACTAATTTTGACCCTGTTAGATGTATATCCTTTTATAAAATCATTTTTTCCCAGTTTCCTCGGTTTTGATTGTGGAAACATAGAATAAACTGAGCTTTGTATTTCTTGTATCAGGCTTGCCAAACAGCTTGATTTCTCTGAAGCTGGGTTCTCCGAAGCACAATGATTTCTGAACACGATCTGCACGTGTGGAGTTGGAGAGGGATCAGGGAAGCGAGTTCGGCTTTCCTGAATTTTCGTTTGTTTCATTTTATTTGTTTGTTTTGTTTCATTTTGTTTGTTTTGTTTGTTTCATTTTGAGTTTTCTTTTTTTTAAAAAAATAGTGGCCTGAGCCTAGCTGAAAGAGTACAAAATATGTATTGCAAATTAAACGATTTCCTATAGGCAAGCACTGCCCAAACTACAAATAAGTGAGAAAAAGAGAACTTTTACCTGGAAAAAAAATACATAAACATAAGATGTCCCATCCATTACTTGTGTAAATTGAGAATAGAAAGTGTAAGATAAATTGACGCTACTTTCAAGAAATTTTCCTTCCCAGATAATTGCAGTTCTCATTCTCCTTTAGTTTTTAGTCTCCTGTCAACACTTTAACCAAGTGCTTTCTATTTTTTTGGAGGATTGGGACGGGGTGTAGTCTCGCTCTGTCGCCCAGGTGGTATTTGGAGCTCTTACTCCTGAGGGGTCCAGGGACTGTGGACTCGGCTGAGTACAGATCCCAGCGGTGCCTGTGGCCCTGGCAGAGCTGGCACAGGCTCAGATCCCAGGCTCAGTTCCCAAGCTCTCAGGGCAGAGGCTGTGCTGGAGAAGCATGTTGCTAGACCCACAGACCAGTGCTCCCAGAGTGCCTGGGACCTTTCTTAGGATATCTGAGGTTTCTGAAGCCTGTAGATGACTGGTGAGCCACCCGAAAAAGCCAACTTCCCTGGAGGAATTGCTCTCTTTCCCAGTGATTTCACCTCTGCTCACTGTGACACTGATGTGTGCCAGGTTCCCTGATGCAGAGTTACAAGCAGTCAGTAGCCAGTGTGCAATTCAGACCCGAGAAGACAGGCGGCAGAGCCCACCTTTGTTTTCTTAGAAAAGTGTAGACGTCAGTCTGGGCAGGAGCCCTGTGGTTCCTGTGTCTGCGTGTGCCTATGAAGGTGTGAGGCAGAAACACTGTGCCTACTGTCCAGGCAAAGCAAACCACTGCCAAAATCCTGCTCCAGCCTGGGCAACATGGCAAGACCCCATCTCTACAAAAAATAAATTTTAAAAAATTAGCCAGGCACATTGGTGCACACTTGTAGTCTCAGCTACTGGGGAGGCTGAGGGGGGAGGTTTGCTCGAGCCTAGAAAGTCAAGGCTGCCATGGGCTATGGTTGTACAAACACCGCCCTCCAGCTTGGGTTCCCAGTGAGCACCTCCTGCAGGAGTCAGGAGAGAGGGGCCACTTGGCAGTGATGCCAGGAAGCCTCCTGAAATTCTGTTGGGATTCCTGTGGGCGCTGCCCTGGGTGAGGCGGAGCCTCCGTTGCCCAGAGGTATTCCCTGGCAGATGCTCCTTTTTGGCTGTTCCCTGTGACCATCGGCTCTGGGAGATTCTGTGTTTCTGGTGGAGAGCTGCCCTCCTGGGGCTCTGCTGGACACTGGGGGCCCAGGGCCTTGGGCGTTCTTCAGCATCCACGACGTCCTGTTTCCAGGCTCCCAGTTTCCCTTGAGTGTAATGATTTTCAGCATCTGGTAGGCTCCTTATTTGTTGGGCTCTCTGCTGGAGTCCGTCCATGCTCCTGCGTCCTTCTGAGGTGTTTTTCCTTCTCTCCAGTTAATTCCAGATGCCTTCAGCCCATTGGACAGACAAGCAAGAACGCCATTTAAAGCTTGCTCTATCACCAGGCCTGTGCAGTGGAGAGGGCGTCCTGGGTACTCTCTGAACCCAGGGGGTTTCACGCCCACCCTCTACCATGGCTGCGAATGCCAGACGCAGCACTCAGCCCTGGCCGCAGTGATGCGCTGTTGCTGCTAATAACAGGACGTCCACGTGTGTGCGTTACCTGAGGGCAGCTGCCTCTTCTCCAAATGTCCCTGCTCCTCTGGGCTGCGCGTCCCTTCATTCCCGAGTGTAGACGTGACTTTCTCCAGGCTCACTTCTCTCTCGTGCCGTCTTATGAAACTGGGCATGGAGTTTCCTGCTTTAGCTGCTGACCGGGTGCTTTTGTTTCAGTTGCTGGTGGCACCTCCCATTTTCTACGTCACAGGCGTTGGTCAGTGATGGTTTCATCACGTTTTGGCCACCGTGTGACACAGGTCGCCATAGGGGTTCCTCCTGCCGCTGTCACCAATTACCGCAAACCCGGTGGCTTTCAAACAACACAAATTGTCTTTCAGTTCTGGAGGGCGGGTGTGCGAGTGGGTTTTACTGGGCTAGAGTCAAGCTGTGAGTGGGGCCGCTTCCCCTGGAGGCTCCAGGACAGTCCGTTTTCCTGCCTGCTCCAGGCCGTAGACGCACGGTCCTTCCTCCACCAGGGCCAGCGGCCCTCACTGCCTGGTCCGTGCTGAGCAGTGGGGGCCCCACCTGCAGCCTCAACTCCCTTTCGCCGTGTTTCCTGAGGCATCCACAGACTTTGGTGAGTAGGATATGGCCATGTTTGGGGTCCCTAATTCGGCCTAATTCAGCCTTTTAATCCTTCATGGTTTTGTTTGTTTGTTTGTTTGTTTAATGTATTTCCTTGTAACCTCTGCCTCCTGGTTTCAGGTGAGTCTCCTGTCTCAACTTCAGATTCAAGTGATTCTGCTGCCTCAGCCTCCTGAGTAGCTGGGACTAACAGCGCCCACTACCATGCCCAGCTTTTTTTTTTTTTTTTTTTTTTTTTTTGTATTTTTAGTAGTGATGGGGTTTCACCATGTTGGCCAGGCTGGTCTCGAACTCCTGACCTCAGGTGATCCACCCACCTCAACCTCCCAAACTGCTGGGATTATAGGTATGAGCCACCGCGCCCAGCCCAACCTCCCCTGTTACATACCATTTTGCATTCCATTCAGGAAAAGCCTACTGTATTGAGGACAGCACCGAAAGCTCCGTGACTTACAGAAGTTCCAATTCCTGGTCTCACTACACCTGCATTCCTGAGTGAGAGGGGGTCCTGCAGACAGAAGCCACTCCAGAGGATACAGAGCATCTCCACTGCCTTCCACAGCGATGGGCACTCAGCGAGAGAGACCGTTAATCTGCCTGTGGCCAGAGCTGGTCATGAGGCCTCCGTCCCACGGGGGCTGGGGAGACCAGGACGGTGGTGTTGGCAGTAACAACAACATACCTGAAACTTGTTTTCACCATGAAAATATCTGGCATTCTGAAAGTCACCTTTAAAACTGTCATTCTGTTCTTGTTACAGATTATATTGCCACTTTAGGCAATCTTAATTCTTTCTTTTTCATAATATTTTTGTTAATATATCTATCTCACTAATCCTTAAATTTCTTTTTCTGTTTTCTTTCAGATTTTGTCCTTCTCAATTTAAAATTTCTCAATCCATGTTTTTTGTGTCTAATTCTGTTCACTCTTCTCATTTTAATTTTATGTTGCTTATTAATACTTTATTTAATTATGATATTGTAAATTTTACATATTGGATTTCTAGATTTTTTCCTTGGACTACATTTGTTTTTGGTCTCATTAGTCTGAACTATTAGCCTTTATTGAGCTCTTAATTCTCTTATTTTAAAATTATAGTAATTTTTCTCTTGAGATTTTGTTAAATTACTCTTTGTTTTAGTGTTCTCTAGATAATAGACCTTCTTGTTGGTATTTTTTTTAATTTTCCATTTTAATTTATACATCTTTTTCATTTTATAATTTGGTGCTAATAATTGACCAGCAAGAAGCTCACATTGAGTGCCTAGGCTGAAAAGAGCGAAGCCTTGAGTACCAAGGGGTACCTGTGTGTGTAGGAATTCCACATAGTCCCACATAGATACACCAAGGGGTGCCTGTGTGTAGGAATTCCACATAGTCCCACATAGATACACCAAGGGGTGCCTGTGTGTAGGAATTCCAACACAGTCCCACATAGATACACCAAGGGGTGCCTGTGTGTGAAGGAATTCCAACATAGTCCCACATAGATACACCAAGGGGTGCCTGTGTGTGCATAGGAATTCCTATATAGTCCCACATAGATACACCAAGGGGTGCCTGTTTGAAGAAATTCCAGCATAGTCCCACATAGATATACCCAAGGGTGTCTGTGTGTGTGTAGGAATTCCAACATAGTCCAACATAGATATATGTTGGCCTGAAGTTCCCTGCCCGCCACAGGGGCCCTCGGTTTCCTCACACGGAAAATGTGGAACCATTTCTCTTCCTCCGAAGTCTGTTTTGAAGATTCAGTGAGATGACATGAAAAGTGCTTAGTCCATGCTGTGCTTCTGGTAAGTATTTGATAAATAGCAGCTAGCGATATTAAAATAGACGCTGCAGTTAGACACCATGCACATCCGGTGACGTGATTTACTTGCATTAAGTTCCCCACGGGAGCAAATGAAGGAGTCATGAGAGCTGTTAACTGGGTGGATATAGTTTCCAAATATTAAAATGTTAATCATGTATGTTAAAGATACAATATTAAACAGAACAACTTGTCTTAAATTATGTAATGTGCAAGCAGAGATATTTAAACAGAAATTAGGCTGCAATGATGGAAAGCAGTTTATTAGTCTTCTCATTTAGTTTAAATTTATTTTAATTCTCTGAAATATACTTTTATCTTGTGATTAGGGTTGAATTTAAACACCCTACATTTAAGAGGTTTAAGTACTAGTTATGTGTGCATTCATAACTAAAAATATTTCAGTAGTATTTTACAAAAGTTTTTGAAGTTAACAATTTTTATAAGAAATGCCATTTCAAACCTAACATTTTCTCAAGAGTCAATTGACGAAAGCTGTGTGTGCCTACGACAGCCCGCACCCCGTCCTGATTAATTATAATATGTGGGGTTATTGGGAGGGAATGCATACGGACAGTCGTCAGCCCGACAGCAGGATGCCTTTCATCACCCCACGGTGTTCTGTGGGTGTTTCCAAAGCAGGAGACTTCAGGGAAAGTACCGATAAGAGAATACACCTGAAACCCGTGAAATAATGAGAACGAAGCCTGTGTTCTGAGTGCGTCCCAGGGGAGACGCGTTAGTGTGTGTGTGCTGTCAGAAGCAGACACTGAGATAAGAATCGGGGTGCTTTGCTTTACTAAAGAGGTGACCTGAGGAACCCCTGCTGTGGGGAGAGCCCAGGCTGGATGCCCCTGTTGTGGGCAGCTGTAGACAGCAGACTTCCCGGGAACTCCGATTCCAGAGAACCGCATCTCAGAGGGTGCAGCCGTCAGCTCTGGCTGCCACAACAGAAGACCACAGCCTGGGGGATAAACAGCAGATGCTTCTTCTCTCACAAGTCTGGATGCTACAAACCCGGGGTTCAGGTGCCAGCAGCGTGGTTTCTTCTGAGGCCTCTGTCCGTGGCTGTGGACGTGGTGGACGGTGCCTTCTCCATATGTCCACACATGGCTTCTTCACTGTGCTCCGTGGCTGTGGACGTGGTGGACGGTGCCTTCTCCATATGTCCACACATGGCTTCTTCACTGTGCTCCGTGGCTGTGGACATGGTGGACGGCGCCTTCTCCGTATGTCCACACATGGCTTCTTCACTGTGCTCTCATGGGGAGGCAGACAGAGAGAGACAGAGAGAGAGACAGAGAGAGAGAGAGATGGGGGGAAAGAGAGGGCAGGGGAGAGAGAGACAGAGACCGAGAGAGATGGGGAGAGAGACACAGAGAGAAAGATAAAGAGAGAGGAGAAAAGAGAGAGACAGAGAGAGATGGGAGAAAGGGAAGGCAAGGGAGAGAGAGGCAGAGACTGAGAGAGATGAGAGAGACACAGAGAGACAGAGAGAGATGGGGGAGAGAGGAGAAAAGAGAGAGGCAGAGAGAGACAGGGAGACAGAGACAGAGAGACAGGGAGACAGAGACAGAGAGACAGGGAGACAGAGACAGAGAGACAGGGAGACAGAGACAGAGAGACGGGGAGACAGAGACAGAGAGAGAGGGAGACAGAGACAGAGAGACGGGGAGACAGAGACAGAGAGAGAGGGAGACAGAGACAGAGAGAGATGGGAGAAAGAGAGAAGTAGGGGAGAGAGAGACAGGGAGAGACAGAGAGAAGGGGGAATGGGGGTCTTGGCGTTGCCTCCTCTCCTTGGGAGCCCATGACTCCTGTCAGATCAAGGCCCGTGGTTCTGACCTTATCTAACCTTAGTTACCTCCTAAAAGCCCAATCTCCACGCGCAGTCACATTGGAGGTTATGCCTTCAACTTATGCATTTGGGGGACACAGTTCAGCCCACAGCACTGTGTCAGACACACAGACACCAGGGCTTACACCGCTCCCCAGTCCTCAGCCTGTGGAGATCTGCATTTGGGAAACCTGACTTCAGGGCACTTCTGGCTTGCCCTGGGCAGGGCTGAGCCTTTCCAGGGGCAGAAGATTGAGTCTCAGTGAGGCGGAGAGCATCCTCCCCGAGGCTTCGGTGTGTGAGATGAGACACGGGACCGGGGACGCTGAGGATGAAGCTGCCCTGGTCACCAGTGTGCGTCCCGGGACCGGAGGTCACCTGTGCCCCTGCGTGCTCACAGGAAAGGGGGCTGGTCCGCAGAGCAGGGGCGGGAGCTTAACTCCGACACAGATCGCTGTGCACACAGCCTTCCCGGATCTGGGCTGGCAGGCCCAGGCTGTCCCTTTCTGGGTCTGGAATCTGCTCTTGGCTGAGCTTCTGAGACCCTCCACACCCACAGGTCCTGCTGTCCACACGGTCCTGAGTGCAGATCGTTCACTCTGGGTCCTCACAGCCCAGCAGCCCGACACCCGGGTGGGAGAGGCTGCACTCGATTCCTGCCTGAAAAACTGGCTGTGGGATCTCATACTTAGAGTACAAAATTTAAATACATCAAAATAATCATTTAAATATGTCAAAGAAGGAGGTGGGATTGCCTTGTCGCTCTCATTTATTTGTGAATGTGACGTAGAGAAGACAAGCATTGCTTCACCTGTATTCACAGTTACACGCGAGTGCTCTTCGAGATCCTGAAACCTCAGGATGCCACGTTGTGCAAAAAGGCACATTCGAGAAGCTGGAGAGTGGACACTTTCACTCCAGAGAGGACGCTGGCTTCGGCCACGTGCCCACACTCATGCACATCACAGGGAGGGCCCAGGGGCATGGCTGTGCCTGCAGAAGAGGACGGACAGGGAGGTCCAGGGACATGGCTGTGCCCGCAGAGGAGGATGGCTGCAGGGACCAGTGGAGTGAGCAGCCTGCCGAGTGTGGATGAGCAAGTGGCCGTCTGGTCAGGGCCACACCCCACCATGCCAGCTGTGTTCTTACCGTGTGATGTGGTTTGAATGTGTGTCCCTCCACGTTTCATGTTGAAATGTGAATCCCAGTGTCAGAGTTGTTGGTGGGAGGTGTTAGAGTCATGGGGGTGGATTGTTGGTGGGAGGTCGAGTTGTTGGCGGGAGGAGGAGTTGTGGGTGGGAGGTGGAGTTGGTCTTCTGGGCTCGGAGGGTGATGGAAGTGGTGGGGCCATCTGATGTGGCTGCTGCCATCATGCTGGCCATTGCAGGGAGGGCCTGGGGAGGAGGTGAACAGCCCCCCACTGCAGCCTGCCCCTGTGGAGGCCACCATGATGGGGCCGAGTCAGGCCACTGGGAGAGGGAGGACTCCGGGTCAGCCCCGGGTGCTGGGGCCACAGAGGGAGTTCTCTGCAAAGTTGCCCCTGCCCCGATGCCAGCCCAAGCCCAGCGAGGACCTGGAGTCCCCACCCCAGGCTGCAAGGGGGCATGGCTAGGTGCCATTCTCTGTCGTGCCAGTGGTAACTGGGGACAAGCGGGTAGTGTCCCTTTCCAAATTGGCAAGGCAGGAGCTTCTCAACCTGTAGCTGCAACCTGGTACCTCTGTGCTCCTGGGGGCAGGAGCAGGCAGGAGCCCCACTCTCCAGGCACAGCTGCAGCTGCCCAAGCCAGGCCTGCAGACCCAGGCGTCCGTGCACTCTTGGGAGCCTGGGAAGGGTCCCTTTGCCCTTGCAGGCTCTAATGTGCCTGCTCTCACTGCCTGGCCTCTCCCTGCTCTCAGCGCCCGTATGTTCTCAGAGCAGAGTTGGGGCCAAGTCTGGTGCTGTTACAGCGTGGCCAGCTGTGCGCATGCTCGGGGCAGTGCTGCTAACCCCCTACATCCTCGGCCCGCTGTGGACTGTGGTCACAGAGGAGTGTGGGAGGGGAAGCTGGGGGGATGGCTGAGGGCGGCTGGGCACTGGCCTTCAGGTGCCTCTGGGTGCCAGCAGTCTAGGTACCATGAACAGCCACAGGAAGCAGACTGGCTCATGGGCAGAAAGGGGTGGGTCCCCAGTGAAGCCCCACCTTCAGGCCTGGGCAGGCCTAAAGTCCGGGGGGCCTGGGCTGCCATTCCTGCAGACTAGAGGGGGAACTCATGGAGCTTTTTCCTGGGCTGCCCATGGCTGTCCACAGTCCAATCAGCATGCAACCCTCCACCAAGGCCCATAACAGCCCCAGACTCAGCCAGAGCAGGGCAGAGGACAGAGAGATGGCAGGGTGACCAGCTGCAGAGAAGAGCCACCCTCTCTGCTGAGAGCTTCAGAGAGACGACAGGATGAACCACTGCAGAGAGGAGTCACCCTCCAGGGCCTTCTCTCTGCTGAGAGCTGAACACTCCATGAGACGACCTTCCTGCAGAGAGGGGCTGCCCCCTGTGGGTCTCCTCTGAGCTGTTCTAACACTCAGTAAAGCTCCTCTTCATCTTGCTCACCTTCCACTTGTCCGTGTGCCTCATTCTTCTGTACAGAGGACGAGAACTTAGGCAAAGGCACCACCAGCCACAGAGGTTTCCAGCCAGAAAATCAACACCCCAGAGATCCCATAACAACAGCAGGAGGAGCACGGTGAGCCTGTACCCAACTTTATGACTCCTAATGGTCTCACTGGTACTACAAACACAGGGACATTTGGGACACAGAAAGGCCGTATGGCCCACAGGGGAGAGAGTCCCTCAACCGTGACGTCATCTTCTCAAGCCCTCAAGCCAGGAGTGAGGGGAGTCCTAAAATGCTGGTAGCGTGGCCTTGCCCACTAAGGTGCGTGAAGTTTCTTCCTCTACCTCATAGATGAGGACAGTCAACATCCTGGAGAAGAAATGCGTGTCCTTCCCTGGCAACAATCCCAAGTCCAGGTGACAACAGCCATGCACCTCACCCTGGTGTTAGGTTCTGTTTAAAATCAGCGTTACTCAGTGGTTCCACGGAAATCTCCGCCTGTCCATCCTCCGAGTAGAAGCTCATCTCTGAAATTCTGAGACGTTCCACTGGGGCCGTGGGCTCAGCCTGCGCTGCCCTTGAACAGCTTTATTGATTAGGACGTGCAATGAGCACAGATTGCCAAACGCAGGGATGGCTTTTCCAGTTCAGCGCTCACAGTTTTCCAAATGGTTGAATTTGGAGTTGAATTGACTCAGAACTGACAACAACCTTAAGGCCTTTTGATTAACAGTTGACCTTCCCAATTTGGAAACATGTTTTCTGTTTTTGGAAGGAATAATTGAGTGCTGATTTACTTTATGATGCTTGGCAGGAACAGAACACGCTGAAGTGCTGTGCTTTTCTGTTTGTTATTCCTCAAATCAGCATTTCAGACGTGTGGAACAGGTTTTCATTTTCCTTGTTTGTGGGAAGACCATGTTCTGCTTCCTTTGTTCACCTGGAGCGAGTTAAAGAAAAGTCTTCACTTTGCTCTTAAAACCTTTGTGTGATGTCACTGAAGTTAATTCCACGCAGTGGAAAATGTCCCCAACCCCTTGTTTATTTGCCTGTTAGTCTAATACACGTTCATTGTTTGTATCATGACGACAATTTTGGCTTCATCATGTTTCGACATCACCTGTTTTATTTTAACAGAACATTCCCAAGCCTTTGGTGTCAGCAGTTATAGCCAGATTCTTCATGGTCCTTCCCATGGTAACAAGGAAAGTGTTTCAGAGAAATTATTTTGTTTATGTTTTACTGCTCTAGAATGTGGAGTCAAATTTTAGAAAAATATTCCCAAAACCAAAAGGTGTTTTGCAAGTTGTAGCCAACTGATGTTAAATGTATTTGGCTTTATTGAAATCTAAACAATCTTCCATTCGGAAAATCTTATGAAACAAGGTTTAGCTCACTACTAGGTGTGACTTTACTACAAATAATTTGTACAGTTTTATTTGAAAATCACCAACATAGAGGAATCTGTGTGAATTTTTCACTTCAACTTAATGCAACGACAAATAAAAAATACAAATATTAAATTTGGACTATTTGAAACTGTTGACCTTATAAACATGCACATCCAAACCATGTCCTATGCATGACCTCATCACGTATTTTCAACAGCTTTTGAGAAAGGTAGAAGAAGCAAACAGAAAGCACGTAACATGTTGAAAACACAAAAGCCCTCAGGGACGAGCAAGAAACGCGATGCTGACGACTTTCTGGAGTTCCGCCTCCCGCCCTGCCGCCCTTTCCTTCCCTGGTGTCTCCTGCTTTGCTGGGAGCAGGTGCTTGGGAAGATGCCGGGGAGAGGGCATATCTGGTAGCAGCAGCTGAGGGCAGTGGCGGTTCTGCAGGGAAGGGGGAGGACCCACGGAGACACCACGTGCCAGGCTTTCTGCGGGCAGGAGTCTGCTCCATGCCAGGCGTGCCAGTGCTTCCCTCCAGGGCCTTGGGTGCAGGCAGGGAGCCATTTTGGCTCCGTACGTGCACAATTTCTTAAGGAACTTGAGGACCGAGTAGCAGATTTCGGATTTCGTTTGTGCTGTAACTGTTCATTTGCACATTGATTTCCTCAGGAAACCCCGTCTGTGGGGTCCTATGACCCATGTACTCATCTTTCTGGCCTTATTAATCAGCACACGATGAGCACAGAAAAAAATTCACAGTGAATGTTTGCTAAGTAAACACATGGGGTTTCTTTCCATGCTTTTAAAGGCTGATGGCTAAGTATTGTTAAACTACAAGAATTGAAATAAGAGTAGAAGAACAATTTTAGAAAAATTCAGAACTTAAATGGCAATATTAAAAATACATTAATTCAAAAATTACCTGGACATGTTGACATGCACCTGTAGTCCCAGCTACTTGGGAGGCTGAGGCAGGAGAATCACTTGAACTCAGAAGGCAGAGGTTGCAGTGAGCTGAGATCACACAACTGCACTCCAGCCTGGCGACAGAGTGAGACGCTGTCTCAAAAAATTCATCAGATACTTTTGAAGAAACCACGGTGTGCTGGCAGCTGTGTTAGACGGTACGGATCCGGTGGGAGCAGGATTGATGTGTCTTCCTGTGCTTAGGGAGACTCCGTGAGGCTGCGGGGCTGTGTCAGTGGCATGTTTTATCTTTACCAGATGGAGGGGACATCAGCACTGTGAAATGGACAATACATTATCTGCACCCTCTTAGTGCCTTGAAGATTCTGCAAATCTCCACTAAGATATCTTTGTAAAACATCTGGATGCTCAATAGGTGTTTGGGATGCATTTTCTCAAAAATAACACAGGAAAAGTTACTAGGGTTGCATAGAGACGTAAACACAGAAAACATATGAAGACCTGTTTGGGGAAGATGCCTCCAGGACACAGCTGACCTTCGCGTCTGGACAAAGCTCTTCTAGGCTCTGCATTCATTCCAGCTTTCTCACCAACTGCAGCATTTCAGAATTCCAGGCCCTCCTCATTGTTATCTGTACTCTCAGATTTTCATGGAGTCTGATGCCAGTGGGTTATTCTGAAAATGTCCTGTCCCTTCACACCCATGGATGGGGTTGGCCTGCCTTTAATCACAGTGCTATGGGCTGAATAGGGGTCCCCCAGATTTCATATGTTGAAGCCCCTCTCCCCAGTGTAATGGTATTTGGAGATGGGGCCTTTGGGTGGTGATGAGGTTAGATGAGGTCGTGGAAGTGGGGCCCTCGTGATGGGATCGGTGCCCTACAAGAAGAGACCCCGGGAAGCATGCTTCCTCTGACCACCACGTGCGGACACAGTGAGAAGGTGGCCGGGAAGCGGTCCTCACCAGGACACAGCCACGCAGGCACCCTGACCTCATGCTGCAGCCTCCAGGCCTGTGGGGTCATCATTTTTGTTTGAGCCACAAGCCCATGCTGTTTTTTATTCCAGCCTGGGTTAAGTTACATCATTATCCAAAGTTGGGTAACTTCTTCACTTTTTGATTTATTAAACAGCCCTTACTGAGAGAATACATTTGGATTCATTTGTAAGTTATGTCAGTCTTCACACAAAGCTTGCTGCTATTGATGACAAATTCATCTTACATTTTTTTTTTCTTTCTAGATAATATATTGGAAGAAAAATGAGAAAATGCAGATACTCAAAAACACAGAGAAACATTACCCAAAATTCTATTACATAGCTCTGGACATTGGTTGTGTAAATTATCTTAAACATTGCTCCTTTAGTGTGTGTGAGTATATTACTTTGTGTAAATATGGTGTCTCTTGTTACATTACAGGAGTGGTATGACACACTGTTGTCTGCTTTCCATTATCCCTCCTCAGTCAAAGTATATGTCAACGTTTATTTACACAATTGTATCTCTATGCCATTTTAATTGCTACTATAAGGTCCCGTTTTGGGGATATTACATATTTAACTGATTTTATATTGTTTGTAGTGTCATAACTAATTTTATATGTTGGCCTGACAGGGCCATGAGGTTCCCAGATATTTGGCTGAACACTATTCTGTGTGTCTGTGAGGGTGTTTGAATTTGACCCCTGAGTAAAGCTGAAGGAGCTCCCCGGTGTGCGTGGGCCCTGTCCAATCTGTTGAATCCTGAGTAGAACACAAAGGCCAGCTCTCCCCAGGTCAGAGAGAATTCTTTCTGCCTGCTGCCGCTGGCTGCTGCCTTCAGACAAGAACTGACCACTGAGCCATCGGCTCCCTGGGTCCCTCGCTTGCAGACCCCCTCACAGGGGAGTTTGGGACTCATCAGCCTCTAGAATCATGTGGGCCAAACGCTTAAAATCTCTCTCTGTTTTTCTCTAGATAGAGAGAGTGTGGGGAATTCCTAAAATAGATTCCTAAAATCTATCTATCTATCTGTCTATCTCCCTATCTATCTATCTATCTATCTATCTATCTATCTATCTAGACAGAGAGTAGATAGATAGATAGGTTCTGTTTCTCTGGAAACCTTGACTAATACAGATACTTAAGATACTCTCAGCTTTTTCCAATTAAAAAAATTATAAAGAGAATCTCCATGCCTCCAGTTTTGAACATTACTGGTTTATGGTTTTAGGTGAAGTTTCCAACAGCAGCTCTGCTGGGAGAATGGGGGAGTGCTTTTCCAGGGCTGTGATGGAGGGTCCAGGCCTGGGTGAGGAAGGCTGTGTGACGGCCGCTCCAGCTGAGTCTGGATGTGTGATTCCTGACAACCTTGACTTTGGGCTTTGGGAGTCACCTTAATGTGTCCAACTAACAGGAACATGTTGCATTTCATTTTTATTTAATTTAAAATGTCTTAATTTCTAGTGAAGTTGAAAATATTTCCATTTGTTAATTGTTCCTTACCTCTGTTCACATATAGAGACATAATCTGTGCACACATCTACCTTTTAGGTATGGGGTACCATGTTCATGATGTTTAATAAGCCCATTCCCATTGGAATGTCCTTCCTGAATTTCTCCACGCATGTCAAGAAGCTGCTCATACTTCAGATCGCTCTTCAGGACATTTTATCCAGAGAGAGATTTTATCAGCCTTTATTCAAGTTGATCCCTTTTTCTCCGAATTCATTTATCTATTTGTGTCTGGTCTGATCATTATTTACATATGTATAACTATATTGCACAAACCTGAAAAAACATTCCCCAAACTTTCATCAATGACAGCATTAAATAGGATGACCTGCACACAGTAGGTGCTTAATTAATGAATGTTGGATGGATGAGCAAGTCCTCTAAATTCAAGGAAGGTGACTGTATCCATACTACTGGAGATAATCAAAAAGTTACTTATTTTTGAAAAGATAACTCTAGAGGTATGACTGCATTTTGAAATGGATTATTTAAGTCACATTGAATACATTCACCCTTGACAGAACCGTGGCTTATTTGCTACTCATTTGAGGTAACTTGTGAACCAAAAATATAGCTCCCAAGAGGCTTATATACAAAATATCAATTGTAGGCACCAGGGAGAAATTTCCAATATCTCTTTCCTGCTGTGACTTCTACATTGCTGCGGTAAAGCTAAAATAGCAAAGTTTTATTTATCATGAATTTCGTTCGTTTGTTTCTTGTTATAATTTGTTTTCCCTTAGATAATAGCTGCTATGACACATGAACGATGTTTATTTGCCAAATTGGTGTTTCTCAATCAATGCTACCTTAATCTAGGGGTCTTTTACTCTAAGAACTCTGAGCATTACATTACCAGATGAATTTTGAAAAGGACCAGAACGGCAGGCAGAATTGGATGAACCCCACCACAGAAGCTAAAACATAGTCTTATTATTGTACGTGAATTTCAGAAACATTTCCTTTCTTTGTGACTCCGGGTAGATCCGTCCCAAGGATCACTAGGCACCAAGTCTCAGGGAAGAATCACTTCCTGGGAGGAGTTTTTCCGTGTTCTTCGTTTGTCTTCCTATTGACTTTTTGTGGGGTCACCGCTAATTTTGCCTTTGGCTGCGTCTTGACCCTGTCACTTTGCTCTTCTCACGAAAGCTTCTGCTGTTCACCCTCTCTGCTGATTGAAACCAGTGAGTACACCTGAGTCTTGCTGCAGAATTGAAAGCCATAGAATTGTTGTGCATAGTGAATGAAGTTTTAGTCATTGGAAAATAGGCCATATATATGTGTGTGGGGTGTGTGTGTGTGTGTGTGTGTGTGTGTGTTTAAAACATCCCCACCCCATATATATATATATTTCAGGGAGTTGGGGTTATAGGGAGATTTTTCCAGAATTCTGGGTGGTCCTTCACCAGGGCTCTGACTAGATGATTGGAAATCTCAGTGTGAATAAGAGAAAAGCCTCCCCCAGGAATTTCCTCCTTCCACAGAAGGCACAAGTATTAGTCAGAGTTCTCCAGACAGACAGAACCAACTGCATGAAAGGGATTGATGAGGGGCAATCAGCTCACAGAGTCACAGGGCCAGAGAAGTTCCAGGATAGGCTGTTGCAAGCAGCAGAACCAGAGATGCTGGAGAACCAGAGAAAATGGAGAACCTGAGATGCTGGAGAACCAGAGGAGCTAGAGAACCAGAGACACAGCAGGGCCAGAGACACAGCAGGACCAGAGACACAGCAGGACCAGAGACACAGCAGGACCAGAGACACAGCAGAACCAGAGGTGCAGCAAAACCAGAGACATAGCAGGACCAGAGACACAGCAGGACCAGAGACACAGCAGGACCAGAGGTGCAGCAGAACCAGAGACACAGCAGGACCAGAGACACAGCAGGGCCAGAGACACAGCAGGGCCAGAGACACAGCAGGACCAGAGACACAGCAGGACCAGAGACACAGCAGAGCCAGAGACACAGCAGGACCAGAGACACAGCAGAACCAGAGACACAGCAGGACCAGAGACACAGCAGAACCAGAGGTGCAGCAAAACCAGAGACACAGCAGGACCAGAGACACAGCAGGACCAGAGACACAGCAGGACCAGAGGTGCAGCAGAACCAGAGACATAGCAGGACCAGAGACACAGCAGGACCAGAGACACAGCAGAACCAGAGACACAGCAGGACCAGAGGTGCAGCAGAACCAGAGACACAGCAGGACCAGAGACACAGCAGAACCAGAGACACAGCAGGACCAGAGACACAGCAGGACCAGAGGTGCAGCAGAACCAGAGACATAGCAGGACCAGAGACACAGCAGGACCAGAGACACAGCAGAACCAGAGACACAGCAGGACCAGAGGTGCAGCAGAACCAGAGACACAGCAGGACCAGAGACACAGCAGAACCAGAGACACAGCAGGACCAGAAACACAGCAGAGCCAGAGACACAGCAGGACCAGGGGTGCAGCAAAACCAGAGACATAGCAGGACCAGAGACACAGCAGAACCAGAGACACAGCAGGACCAGGGGTGCAGCAAAACCAGAGACATAGCAGGACCAGAGACACAGCAGGACCAGAGGTGCAGCAGAACCAGAGACACAGCAGGACCAGGGGAACTGAAGAACTGGAGGAGCTGGAGAAGCAGGAGAGCCAGCAGCCTGGCTCAGTCCAAGTCTGGAAGTTTCAGAACTGGGGAAATGGACAGTACAGCCCCCAGTCTGAGGCCAAAGCCAGAGAGCCTTAGAGAGTCCAAAAGCTGAAGAACCTGGAGTCTGATGTCTAAGGACAAGAGGAAGAAGGAGGCCTTGCCCTGGAAGGAGAGAGAGAGAGCAGAGAGAGAGAGAGAGAGAGAGAGAGAGAGTGCAAATTCTTCTTCTTCTCTCTGTTTTGTCCAACTGGGCCCCCAGGTGCCACACACATGGAGGGCTGGTCTTCCTGTCTCAGACCACTGAATTTCAGCCAGTTTCTTCTGGAATCACCTCACAGATACACTCAAAAGCAACACATGGCCAACCACCTGGCCTCCACAATCCAGTCGGGCCGACGGCTCCTATTAATCACCACAGCTATTGTCCCTTGGACTTAGCCCGTCTGGGGCTTGGGACCAAGGAGCAGATCAGGTATTTCAGACAAAACAGATGCAACTCTGTGAGGCCCTGTTGTTCAATCCAAAGAGCATTTGGTTGATTCAGTGTACACATGAGCACACATATGCACACAGGTACACACAGGCATATGTACATACACATGCATGTGCTCACACATGCACACACATAGGAACACATGCTAACCACCACAGCAATATACCCATGCACGCATGTACATATGGACACACGTGCTCACACATATGCATATTGACATGCGCATGCACACACAACACACACATCTGCACATGCACATGTGCACACATATGCACACAGGTACCCACATGTACATGTATGTGAACACAGGCACACGTGCACATATACACACATTCACAAATGGATATATTTACTTTTTCTATGTGACTGTGCTAGAAATTGCAGACACAGCAATAAACATTGCAGGCAGAGCCCTGCCCTTTACTGGTGTTTTTTAACTAGAAAGGGAGAGAGAGAGAGAGAAATAGAAATAAAGACACATCACACAACCATGCCACACGTAGGAAAAGCCAAGGACCTGCAGGGTATCTTAGGAAACTCCTGGCACCCAGGCTTTGGGAATGTGGGGGAAGTTTCCAGAAGGAAGTAAATTTCAGTGGTTTGCAATTTCAGGGGGGTTAATGTGGGGAAAAGAAACAGAGATCACACTGTTACTGTGTCTATATAGAAAGAAGTAGACATAAGAGACTCCATTTTGTTTTGTATTTGAGATGCTGTTAATCTGTGACCCTACCCCCAACCTTGTCCTTGCAAGAGACATGTGCTGTGGTGACTCAAGGTTTAACGGATTTTGGGTTGTGCAGGGTGTGCTTTGTTAAACAAGTGCCTGAAGGCAGTATGCTTGTGAAAGGTCATCACCATTCTCTTAATCTCAAGTATCCAGGGACACTGCCAAAGGTCGCAGGGACCTCTGCCTAGGAAAGCTAGGTATTGTCTAAGGTTTCTCCCCATGTGATAGTCTGAAATATGGCCTCGTGGGAAGGAAAAGACCTGATGGTCCCCCAGCCTGACACCCGTGAAGGGTCTGTGCTGAGGAGGACTAGTATAGAGGAAAGAAGGCCTCTTGGCAGTTGAGATAGAGAAAAGCATGTCTCCTGCCCGTCCCTGGGCAATGGAACATCTTGGTGTAAAACCCGATTGTATGTTCTGTTTACTGAGAAAGGAGAAAATCGCCTTAGGGCTGAAGGTGGGCCGTGCTAGGGCAATGCTGCTCTTTATGCACTAAAAAGGTTTATGGAGATGTTTGCATATGCACATCAAGGCACAGCACATTTCCTTAAACTTATTCATGTCACAGAGATCTTTATTCCTATGTCTTGCTGCTGACCTTCTCCCTATGATGATCCTATTATCCTGCCACTTCCCTTTTTCTAAGATGGTAAAGATAATGATCAATAAATACTGAGGGAACTCAGAGACAGGTGCCGGCGCCGGTCCTCTGTATGCTGAGCGCCGGTCCCCTGGGCCCCCTTTTTATTTCTCTATACTTTGTCTCTGTGTCTGATTTCTTTTCTCAAGTCTCTCATTCCACCTAACGAGAAACGCCCACAGGTGTGGAGGGGCAAGCCACCCCTTCACTGACTATGGAAGGGCGTGGGTGTGTGGGTGGCATGATGTGCTGTGGTATCTGGGGACGGGGTTGTACCCTGTATCTGCATCCAAATCAAGCCCAGCAGGAGGAGAGCTCAGAGTCCGAGGGAGGCAGGAGAGGAGCTCAAGTTTCACACAGGCAGCCCTGCCCTCAGCTGCAAGTGTGGACACTGGAGAGCTCCATCTCTTGGCCTCTTGGGGTCTGCGCTGCCACAAGGCCTCATGAGGCCGCCTCCTGCCCTGTGAAGCAGGAGTTTGGCCTGAGCTGGCGGGGTTCTTGTTCTGTCCTCCAGATTCTGCTGGGTCCTGGTTCGCACAGGGTGGCGTGAGTCCTGCCCGCACACCTTGCTTCTTCATACTCTCTTATACTCTCTTCACACCTGTTCTCTTCACTCTGGGTAAGGGAGAGAGTGGGAATCAGTTCTTAAAGGGACCTCACCCTCAAAGTCCACTCTGATAACTAGGAGGCTGTGAAAGGAACAATGTTTCCTAGGAATAAAAGGACACCTTTTCGCTAGTGAACCTGTGTTCCTTTTCACAGACAACAGTACAGGTTTCTCCCTGAAGTCCGAGGGGCGTTTACGTGCAGGGTCTCTGTCACATATAATTCTCTTTAATTTTAAATGCCGTTTTCACTGCCGTTTAAAAATGTAAAATTCCGGCCGGGCGCGGTGGCTCAAGCCTGTAATCCCAGCACTTTGGGAGGCCGAGACGGGCGGATCACGAGGTCGGGAGATCGAGACCATCCTGGCGAACACAGTGAAACCCCGTCTCTACTAAAAAAATACAAAAAATCAGCCGGGTGTGGTGGCGGCGCCTGTAGTCCCAGCTACTCGGGAGGCTGAGGCAGGAGAATGGCGGGAACCCGGGAGGCGGAGCTTGCAGTGAGCCGAAATCCGGTCACAGCACTCTAGCCCGGGCGACAGAGGGAGACTCCGTCTCAAAAAAAAAAAAAAAAAAAAAGTAAAATTCTGTGGCTCAGAGACTCCAAGGCAACCCCTAATGACCCCGACCTCCCAGAGCTCGTGCCCCTGCAGAATCCTCTCCCTGATCGGGGTGGCTCCTGTGACTCTCGCCTGACTCAGAGAAGATGCCAGGGTGACGGCGGCAGGGATGCGGGTCTCCTGAAGCCCACTCGGTCCTGCCGGCTGTGAAGACGTCGCGGCTGCGATGTGGCTCCGCTGTGGGGCTGTGGGCAGGACTGACGGCTCAGGGCCAGCGGGGACAGCAAGCGGCCAGCACTGAGGCCGAGCTGTGTAGCACGGAGGGAGTAGGCTCTGCGAGCAGCCAGGCCTCGGGGAGGCCGGCCCTTCCCTGTGGAGCCTGCTGATGAAATCAGCCCCATGGACCCCTCAAGGGCCTCTACGACCATGAGCAGAGGACCCGGCTGAGCCAGGCCTGGACTCCTGACCCCCAGAAACTGTGAGGTAATAAATGGGTGCTGTTCTAAGCCTCAGTGTGGCATAGCAATGGATTATGCATTGATAGGGCTTGGCTATGTCCCCACCCAAATCTCATCTCGTCACCCGTAATTCCCGCGTGTTTTGGGAGGGACCCTGTGGTAGACATATGAATCACGGGGCGGTTTCCCCGATACTGTTCTCGTGATGGTGAATAAATCTCACGAGATCTGATGGTTTTGTGAGGGGCTTCCACCTCTCATGCTAGTGAATAAGTCTCGCGAGATCTGATGGTTTTATAAGCGGTTTCCAGCTTCACTTGGCTTTCATTCTCTCTTGCTGCCACCACGGAAGACGGGTTCCGCCTTCACCTTCCACCGTAATTGTGAGGCCTCTCAAGCCACGTGGATCTGTGAGTCCATTAAACCTCTTTTATATTTATAGATTACCCAGTCGTGGGTATGGCTTTATCAGCAGCATGAAAAAAGATGCATACGTACATCAAAGATTACTAATATCAAACGTTCTTAACTGAGAATCACACAGGAAAGTCCACAGGCCTGATTTAGCCTCTGGTTGTATTTATAGATCCCAACCTAGGAGAAAGTGGGTGTTGAGTAAATATTTGATAATAAATATCCAAAATATAATGAAATATTTCTACCATACAATCCCAGCACTTTAGGAGGCCGAGGCGGGTGGATCACCCGAGGTCAGGATTTCAAGATCATCCTGGCCAACATGGCGGAACCCCGTCTCTACTAAAAATACAAAAATTAGCCGGGCGTGTTGGCAGGCGCCTGAGGTAGGAGAATTGGCTGGAACCCATGCGGCGGAGGTTGCAGTGAGCCAAGATAGCGCCACTGCACTCCAGGCCAGGCAGCAACAGCAAGACTCTGTCTCAAAAAAAAAAAAAAAAAGAAAAAAAAAAGGAGCTAACTTATTATTATTAATGTTCTGGTATCAAATCAATTGAACCATATGCTTGTCTTATTTATGAAGAAGAAATTGTGTCCTCAGCTGTGGTCTTCCTCCCTAAATCTGGTAAAAGATACCGTCAGTCCTTTAAAACCGCATACATGGGTTAATTAATCTAAAAAGTAAAGCCTTTCTGAGACTCTTTCGATCTTGAGCATGGTGTGTTTGGCAACAAATCTAATTTACAAACTAAAATATTGGCTGCGCGTCACCCCCAGGGACTGCTCTCCTTCCTGCCACACAGATTGTGAAACCGTGGATTAGAGCAAGCAGAGAGTGGAATTTTAGGACCTTGTGGACAGTCTTATTTGCTAAGATAAAAGTGTTAGTTTTAATAAAAGACAAATAGAATTTAAGGACATTTGTTACAGTGAGATTGTGTCAGGGTTACGTGCAGGGGACACACCCCACTATTTGACGTGGGTGTGTTGACGTGCATAGAAGCTAAAGCATTTATCTTAGGAAGCGCTGGGAATATGGACCTCTGGGGAACACTAGAGGAAGGGTCCACAGCCAGGTTGCAGGATCAGAACAAGGGCCAGCCTGGGAAGCATCGGTAATTGCCAGGGGTTTCTGAGTGTGGCTGGTGGCCCAGGCAACAGGGCCCCTGAGCCAGCAGCTTCAGGGAGCAGCAAAGCTGCCTCTTCAAGCTGTGAATGGCCAAGAACCAGGCCCTGCCAGGGTTGGGGATGCCCCTCTCCACTCTGCAAAGTCCTGGAGGTGCATAGCAGATGGAGACCCTTTAATGAGAGCTGAGACGGAGCCCGTGGGCTGTATCCCCTGAGCAGGCGATCCCTGAGCCAGTAGGTGTTGTTCCTAATTTTAATGTGATTCTAACGGAACTTTCTCATTCCTGAATTCTTGGGAGTAGACACTGAATACGCAGAGTAAACCCTGATTTTTTTTTTTTTCTTTGAGACGGAGTCTCACTCTGTCCCCAGGCTGGAGTGCAGTGGTGTGATCTTGGCTCACTGCAACCTCCGCCTCCCAGGTTCAAGTGATTCTCCTGCCTCAGCCTCTGGAGTAGCTGGAATTACAGGCATTTGCCACCACGCCCAGATAATTTTTTGTATTTTTAGTAGAGATGGGGTTTCACCATATTGCCAGGCTGATCTCAAACTGTTGACCTCAAGTGATTCACCTGCCTTGGCCTCCCAAAGTGCTGGGATTACAGGCGTGAGCCACCGCACCTGCCCCTTTTTAAATTTTTTAATGAAAGGACTCACCTGAAGCACCACTTTGCTGAGCAGACCTTGTCCTCTTTATATTTGGTCTGTGCTAGTTGCTTTTCGTGTTTCTGCCCGTAGCATCTGTCGGGCAGTGCACAGGGAATTTATTTATCAATTAGCGCCGTGTGGCACATGGGAGGGATATGAAACACAGAAATCAGAAGGAAACCCCTTCCCTGGGTCAGCATTTTCTCTAGGTGAGGGTGATTTGAAGAAACCGAGCTTTTACAATGCGGAAAATTCCAGATAGAAGCATGCTTGGGCCCCTCCCAAGTCCCAGAGCCCCGCAGCACTGCCTGGGAATTGTCTGCGGAGGCCCATGCAGGTCTGCACTGAAGGCACTTCTCACAGCTGAGACTGTAAATGTGGCTGCTTTGAGCCGGAGCCTGCGGCTTCATTAAGACACTTTAGCATCCTGTCAAATGGCCTAAAGAACCTTAATGAAGACAAGGCATTGCTAAGCGTGAAATTAAGTCCTTGTAAAAATTTGTTCAGAAAAGTAGTTTTCCCTGCTTCAGAGAAAGAGGGGAAATATCTCTTTGAGTGTTGCCGGCAACATTTGAATAGATAATGTAACCAGATTTGCACAACAAAGATCACATTTACAAGTCTTCATGTTTTCCTGTAATTTCTAAGAGCCATGATTTGGTGATCCTATTCTGAGGATATGATTGTCTGCAGTGTGGAGGCTGTGTGGAGGCTGTGTGGAGTCTCTGGCAATGTGATCGATGTGGTCAGGGAGGGCTTCCTTCAGAAGGAGGGGGCACTCTTCCCTCACTGCCAGCATTCATGCCCAGGCCTCTGCCTCCACAATGGCCCGCAGGGGCTGCCTTCAGCATCCCTGCCCAGGCCTCTGCCTCCACAGTGCCTCCCAGGGGCGGCCTTCAGCATCGGTGCCCAGGCCTCTGTCTCCACAATTGCCCTCAGGGGCGGCCCTTCAGACACTTCTCGATAGAGTGCTCAGAACCGTCACCTGACTCCAAATATCATCATAACTGATACTTAAACTCACATAGGACTTGAGAATTCCAAAACTATTATAGGTTATCCAGCTTTAAGCTTTACTTTATTTGATCTTTGTGACTCTACAAAGCAGAGAGGAACAATTATCACTTTCAGAAAGATAAGAAAGCTGAGATTCAGACATCCTAGGTCATTTGTCCCAGTTGACTCACCTTAACGATTGGACTGGGACAAAAACCTGTGTCCCCATTAGTATACCCTGGTCTTCCTCCTAAACCCAAACAGGTCTGGCACATCGTTTGAGAGTAGAGATAGCGGTCCACTTCCAAATGCTTGACTTTTCTCCTGGTGAGCTTTCATGGATAATTTCCAACTTGAAGAAAGAGCTGAACAGTCCATGTTCAATGCTTTTGAATTTCCATTTTTGTATTTAACTTTTCTTAATCTCTGTTAGTCAAGATGATATATAAGTTGAATCCACTGAACTTTGGACTTTTGGACAATTCTTAGCATAGGGTCACATTAAAATGCTTATTGCTTCGTGGATGGATGGGTGAAGGAAATGATCCTTGTTTTCACTTCTTTGTGTGCCTGTCTGGCTTACATGAGAACTAAGAAATCATAAAATGTATATTCAGTCTGCAGCTATGAATTTTTTTATCAGTTTGATACAGCGTATGGTAGAAGAAGGAATTACTTGCTTGATTCTCAGAAAGGGCAGTGTTTACTTGATGTCTCAAAGGTGGAGAGTTTTATGTCGTGATATAAAGTGGCATTTGACCGGAGAACCTGGGATGGCCTGTCCCCACCCCACGAAAATGCTGCCTCTTTTCTAAGCGAAACGAACAGATAACACACCAGGAGGAGAAACCAGAGTTCCTCTTGGGACAGCTGAATCCATGCGCAGGGTCTGATGTGGCCAGAGCTGAGGTGGTGCAGGGCCTGTGGCTCATGGTCCCAGCCTGCCTGTGGCCCTCCATGGACAGCTGCAAGTCAATGGCTCTGCACATGCCTGAAATTCAACTTAGGCGAACTTTACCCTGCTTTTAAATTCCAATACAGGCATGAAGATCTAGAATAAAGTATTCTGCTTGGATAAATTAGGGTCCTAAATATTCAGTGCCCACATCTTTCTCCTTATTTCTCTCACTCTGCTGGGCCAGCCGGAGGATACTGACCTCGGGTAGTGTCCGGTTCCTGTCTGGCTCCCTCCCGCCAGGCTGAGGTGGCGCCCTGTTTAGTGCTGTCTCCAAAGAGAAGGATGGACACACTGTTCTCCCCTTCACTCCCGGGGTCCTGTCTGACTCCCTCCTGCCGGGTTGAGGTGGCACCTTGTTTAGTGCTCTCTCCAAAGAGAAGGATGGATGCAACATTCTCCTCCCGTTCACTCCCGGGGTCCTGCATGGGGATAAGTCTTACAGGGGGAATTGTTCAGCTGTGTGCACTTCCTGACGCTCAGAGGTGGGGGTGGTGTAGGATGGCACGAGCAGCGGGACATACAGCGAGCTCATCACAGTGTGTGTGTGGCAGCCATGGGGTGTGGGCCATCTGCCACCAGCTTGGGACCCAGGAAAGACCAACACCCTGCAACTCAAGCCTTCGGCATCCAGACGCTTAGCTTCCATGAGGCCGAAGTTCCTCGTTTCTTGTCTGTAGGGGCATCTACCTTTGCCTTTTCACTAAGGAGGCATAAATGTCGATCAACCGCAGACTTCAAATTGTTCTCATTGTGCTTAGGTCAAAGAGAAAACTCCACGGCACTGGCTGTTTCATCATCTGAAAAGGAACATTTTTCCAAAAGGAATCTCAGCATCCTGGAGAATTCAACTCCTGTCTTGTACGGAAATAAAATAACTACTTCCAAAGAAGTCCACATGATTTTTCAGGACTGATTTCTAAGCCAAGTGAGGACAGGAACGAGCATCAGAGCCCCAGGCTTATACCACGGGACGGAGAAACAAGGAGACTCTTCACTTGCCCCAGCACACGGTTCAAGCACGGTGCTCTCATTTGAGTGCAGCTGTTTCAACTGAAAACCACCTTGCTTTTGTCAATAATTTGTGTAAAATTTGGGCAAATCAGGTCAAAAATAATAGGAGAGAGCAGATAACATTACAGCCTCAGCCTAGATGGTTCTCAGCAGACCCTTCCCAGAGTCGGGGAGAAGGCAGCTGGCTTCCCCATGCCCATCAGGCAAATCCCAGAGCCAGGGAACAGGCAGCCGGCTTCCAGGAGCCCATCAGACATCACAGAGTGGGGGAACAGGCAGCCGGTTTCCAGGAGCCCATCAGGCATAGCCCAGAGTCGGGGAGCAGGCAGCCGGCTTCCGGGAGCCCATCAGACATCACAGAGCGGGGGAACAGGCAGCCGGCTTCCTGGAGCCCATCACGCATATCTGTGGTGGGGTTTACATCTCTTTGCTGGGGCTTGCTTTTCCCAGGATGGAGAGAATATGCTCATCCTGTCCCTGAATGCTGCCACCATGGTCTCTGGGCAGCCGGCTGCTCTGGAGGCAGAGACTTTACTACCTTCTGTGGAGAGAGAGCCATGTGGCAAGTTATCAGCAAGAAACCCGTAGAACCTTTATTTTCCTGCAGCTGCGCTCTCTTTCTTCTGTTCTATGAGAAGGTGGAGAGAGGAAGTCTGCTGTGGACAGCAGACCCCAGGCCACCTCCCTCACCTGTGGATCCCGAGACCTGACCCACTTGACATCAGCAGAGGGGAATCCTGTACCCAGGTCACCCCCTGTTGTGACGACATGGGTTTCTCTTGCATGAGCTTTTTCTTATTTTTAGAATTATCCTGTTCTGCTCTCATAGATACTGATATTTGCTCTATCAGTCTACCTTCTTTCATTTTGTTTCTTGTTATGTTCAGGCCTGTGGATCTGTTTTCCTCATGTATTTTCATACATAGGTTTCTCCAGAACATTGCACCTCAGACCTTACCTTGCATTGGAATCACAGGGGTGCTTGTTGCCACAGATCCCGGGTCCTGCCCGCATTGGAATCACGGGGGTGCTTGTTGCTCACAGATCCTGGGTCCTACCTGCATTGGAATCACAGGGGTGCTTGTTGCCCACAGATCCTGGGGTCCTGCCTGCAATGGAATCACAGGGGTGCTTGTTGCCCACAGATCCTGGGGTCCTGCCCGCATTGGAATCACAGGGGTGCTTATTGCCCATAGATCCCGGGTCCTGCCTGCATTGGAATCACGGGGGCGCTTGTTACCCACAGATCCTGGGGTCCTGCCTGCAGAGTTTTGGATCCCATGGGTCTGGGTGGGATTTTCAAAGAAGGCCTCAAGGCCTCAGCTGCCTCTGCTGCTGCTGCTGTTTCAGTGACTTCACTTTGCAAAGCTCTGCTTTAGAAGGAAAGAACCAAGGGACCCCCGTGGGAGATAGCCCGTCCTTGTGAGGGTGTGGGCAGTAGGTTCATAGCTCCAAGGAATTTCTCACAGGCTCCTTTACATGTCTTACTGCTCAACCTTACACTAAAATAAGTAATTTACTTCAAAGAAGTTCTTAAAATGAACATTTCCAGACTTTTACAATTTGTACTTTCAGAAAATTTGACTTTATGAGTCATCTAAATCCTCCTTGCCTTTACGTTCTGAAATCTAAATTATTAGCAAAATTGATTTTGAATGTGGGTATAAAACTTTTATAGGTCAACAACCTATGTGAGATTAGGTAGGCTGAACAATAATTAATCTCAAAACTAAGTAGGATCTGAGCAGTGCAGCCCTAGGTCCACGTGCGGGACTCTCAGACATGCCAGCTCTCAGAACCGACCTTGATCAGGCCCCCTACTCCGGCCTCCCTGCTGAGGTCCCTCCTTTTGACGTTGTCTCTGCAACACAGCCGTGCTCCTACGAGGCTGACGTGACTCCTTCCCGGTTCTGTGGCCCTGTACCCGGGCACTCTCAGGATGATGCATCTAGGTTCTTTTTCTTAGACTGACCTTGTAGCTTGGCATTGACTTACACTGGATATTTTTGGCATTCTTTTCTATCCTGCTGTGCTACTGAGATGGGGACCAGACAGATACCACTGCAGAGAAGGTGGTAGAAATAAGGTCTTCTGAGTAGCAGTGAGGAGGTATCTGCAGCAATTGATCACGTCATAAAATCATGCCAGGAAGGGACGGAGAGCTTGGGAAAATGTGTTCTAGTTTTCATTAAATTGATTAGAGGTGACCTGCATGCAGAGGCATTGGGAGGCCAGGATGTTCTGGGTAGAGACTGTGAAAGCTGACCTCAATATTCCAGACATAGGCCAGGTTCAGTGACAAGAGATGTGGGGAGGAGCCTGAGAATGAATAACTGCCACTTTGGCTGAAGGAGGAGAGCCCCTTGTCCAAGTCCCGATGTCCTGGGAGACGCTGAGAGACACCAAGCCCTGAGAGGAAGAGCCGGGCGTCCTCATTCCTGTTCGTGCTCCTGACCTCCAGGCTGCGGTCCAGCCCCCACTTCACCAAAACTCCCCTTCTGTCCTTTTCACACTGAACTGGATCCCAGGACACCAACCCCAGGAGGTACTCTCGGATTCATCTGTCTCTTCCCAAGGCCATCCAATACCTTTGGCCTGGCTGTCCTTTTTGAAACACATTTTCCCTGATTTCCAAGAGAACAGTAGGTTGTCCCCCTGGCTTCTGAGCAGCCCCGGTGTCCCTCCTCAGATGGAAGATTTCTACCCAGCCCTAAACAGGAGAAACCCAGAGAGTCCAGCCACTCTCCCTCCCAGGCTTCTCATGACATCTTCCATCCCCCAGGCATCACCTGCTGTAGCTTCCCTGAAAGGTCAGGTTCACACCTGGTGCTCGCATTTCTCTTCTGAGCCCAGGCTGCCTGCCTGACCCCAGCCCTTGGCTGTCCCAAAGATGAGTCTGTTCCAATCTGGACTCTACCTGCCCACACCCCTCTCTTCCCAGCTCAACCAGCGGCAGCACCTCTCAAGGTGCCATGCAGCCAGGACAGAGGCCTCATCACAGAGGAATGTGAAATGCAGAAATGTTAAAATTTCAAGTTATACCTGTAATGAGTGCCTGATGCCTTGTGCTTTGTGAAGTGCTTTATGCAGTGTTTTCACCCATTCCTCTCTTTAATTGTTTTGCCAAAAATTCCCCTGACCAGTGCTGACTATTACTGCCTTGTGGACTCTTCTCTCTTATTTGCCACTGTTATGGCCTAAGACGGGTGAATTGTCCGATCCTTTTCAAGCCACAGCATTGTTTATTCCTGTTAATCCCAATCACATGGAAAAAAATAAAACCCACAAATACCTTTCAGTGAAAAGACAATTTAACCAATTTTCCTCATTCTGTTATTCTGGATTTTTTTTTTAATGTAAATGTGGGAGTTTGCATTTGCCCTTCTGTTATTTCATTCCCTTCCCTCTGCCTCGTGGCTCTGATCTGCCACCTGCTCATGACGGATGACTGCCATTTAATGTCTTAACTAGGATTCTTGGCTTCGTGTGTACTGAAAACTGATAAATGTGCTGTCCACGTCTTAAAATGAAATTATTCACAGAAGTGAGGGAACAAGCTTTATGGAACTCTCCAAAGGAACTTCAGAAGTTATTTTAATTCCAAACAAGAATCTCTGGGGAAGTTGCTGAGACAAATATAAATTAACCAAATTGTATTATTACTAAACTGAAATGAAAAAAACAAAACACAGATATGTTAGTACAGGGATATGTCAAAAAGAGTAAATCAGTTCTTAGAGTTCTGTGACTTGAAACCATTTATGGATGTGAGATTATGTAGGTAAATATGTAACTAAGCAAATAGAGCAGAAACATGTCAAAACTCCAAACACAAATTTCATCCTCACTGGTTCTGCAGCTACTTAATGCAATAACATTAGAATGTCACGTGGAAGGACAGGAGCTGAGGTCACCTGGTTTTCTGGTATCTGGGAAGAAAACAGTGATACTGACCACTGGGCAGACAGGGACTGGAGAAGAAAGCTGTGGGGAGAGGGGGGTTTCCAGCAGGAAAACCTCAAACAGAGGCGAACTGGAATCGCTGATTTGCAGACAATTGGTAGGGCAGAATATTTTTAAAGATCATGGAGTTGAACCCTTCATTTCACAAACATAGAAACTGAATTATGAAGATTTGGGGTGACAGAGACCCAGTCTCTTAAAAAAAAAAAAAAAAAAAAGCCAGCACGGTGCCTCACACCTGTAATCCCAACACTTTGGGAGGCTGAAGTCAGAGGGTCACGTGAGGCCAGGAGTTCAAGGCCTGCCCTGGCAACATAGTGATATCTGGTCTCTACAAAATTAAAAACAATAAAAAAAGATGGGCATGGTGGTGCACACCTATAGTCCCAGCTACTCAGGAGGCTGAGGCACAAGAATCACTTGAACCCAGGAGGCAGAGGCTGCAGTGAGCCGAGATCATGCCACTGCACTCCAGCCTGGGCCACAGAGTGAGATCGTATGTACAAAAAAAAAAAAAAGCTTAATAATGAGGTCCCCAAATTGAGACTTTTGTAGTGTGGAGAATAAGACATGCATCAAATAACTACAAGCAGAGTGTGACAAATATTGTAAACATTATGTAAAAGTAAAGAAATAACTAAAGGATGCAGCTGTGACTTCTAGTTTGAGACATGGGGTTGAAGAGGGTGTTGGGCTGATGTGCGGGTCGCTGAACAGAAAGGAGGAGGAAGGAGCATTGCCTGTGGAAGGAAGAGCCCTGGTCGACACTCAGGAGCCCTCGTCAAGGGTCCTTGGGGACTCTCAGGACATACAGGGGAACAGTTTGCAGCCTGTGAGCTCAATACTGAGACTTTATTCTCTTGCTAGTGGGGTGCACTGACCTAGAAATCTAGGCTTCCTTCTCTGGATCGCGGGGAGGCTTTGGGAATCCCTGAGCAGGGTGTTGGGCCGGCTGTCTTCAGCATTCCCACACTGCAGGCACTAACTTTTGACTAACATGAACTGTCTGAATTTTGGAGATTATGGACTTGCTATGAACTTGATCAATGATCTAAGCTACAGCAGGAATTTCTGAGTGACCCATATTTTTTCCCTTTTGAAAGTAAAAGGAAGCATTATGTCTAACTCATCCTCACTAAAGATCCAGACATCGTCTATTAAAAGAGGTGCATGTTCTCCTTTTTTCCAGGTCACATGTGAGGGTTTGCTCCTAATGAGATTTCCTCTCACAGAGCTCAGGGTTGGAAGGCCCTTCTCCCGGCCGAAATTCCTCCCTGCTTTGAGCCCAGCAATCTCTGTGGGGCAGGGGAGGCTTCCCCAAAGGGACAGGGAGAGAGACGGCCTGTCCAGAGGCTCCCAGTCCAGGCCCACTAGCTCCCAAGGGCAGCCCATTGGGGCAGGGACAGCTCTAGCAGTGGAATCAGCAGCCGTGCAGGCAGGTGGCTGAGCACTTGAGCACCACGCCCTGCAATGCATCTCAGGGTGTCTGCGGGGACCCTGGGCACTCACTCCTCTGCCGGCCCACCTCCATTCTCCACCCTGAGTCCAGGCCAGCTAGATCCCATGGTTTTCCTCCACACCAGCCCGGAAGCACCTTCTGGAGGCCAGCCCTGTCCCTCCCCTCACTGGACGCTAGCGGCCTTTCCCTGTGCCTGCAGGCCTGTGCTCTGCTCACACCCACCTTTTCCTTTGGGACGCTCTGTCTCTGCTCTCACCTGAGAAGCCCAGCTGGTGTCCTCCCCAAAGGCCTCCTTGTGTCAAAATCCTCTCAACACCCTGCTAAGCACAGCCATGGGCCAGGTTGTGCAGTGCCTCAGGATGGAGATACTGACTATCACTAGGTTAAGGTGAGGGCATTTAGGGTGGGCTCTAATCCAAGATCACTGGTGTCCTTATGACAAGGGGAATTTCAACACAGAGACAGACAGAGGGAAGACACAGGAGGAGGCCCATAGACAAGCCAACAGCCAGTCTCAAAGCCTTGCAGTGAACCCACTCTGTAGGCCCCTGGGTCCGGGACTTCTGGCCTCAAGAACTATGAGACAATTTGTTTTTAAATCCTGTTGTTTAAACCCAAGAATGGAACTTTGTTTCATCTGCCATGGGAAGCTTGCTCACCCCCTTTCCTACATTCCCTGCCCCAAATGTCAGCCTTGAGGTCTATGCATATGACTTTACATAAGGAACTCTTCTCTGCCCACAAGACAACAAGAAATACAATATTGGGGGCAGCAGGTGGTCCCATGTGCTCCTCCCATGAGCCCCACAGCAGAGAGGCAGTGGTGGGAGGGCACAGATACAGGGAAGGGGTCCGAGGGCCAAGGTCCCTGCTGCAATTCCTGCCCTCCTCCCACACCCAGCGTCCTTCAAAGACAAATGAGCAAGTGGCGTGGCGAGGTCTCCTCTGAGGAGACTCGGGGAGAGTTGGGGGCTGGGTGGTACCTCCCTTTTCTCGTCCCCATCGAACCCACACTCAGCATTTCTAGACTAAAGCCCAACACAAGGAAAGGAGCCAATAATTAGCGGGAAATTCGGATCCAGGCCTGCATTTGGCCCCCTGTAGATGTTTTATCCTGGTGGATGAGATAGCGTCAATGGGGAAAACAGCCCAGGATCTATCCGGTGGTCACCAGTATCAGAAGCGTAGCATACAGGAGCGGATTGTGTGCATGGCCGTGATGACGGAGTGGGAGGGAGGCTTCGCCCTGGGATCCCGGCTCAGTTCCGCATTGGGTAGCATGTTCACCTTCCACACAAATGCAGGATTCTCTTCCTCAGGGCAGAGTCTAAACAGAGCATCCTTATTTGGGTCAGCATAGACAGAAGATGAACTGAACCACACACTGACTTCTGGCCCAAAATACTATGCAAGTATCTGTGGGTTGGTCATAAAAAAGCTATGGCTCTGAGTCCAGGTTCTTGGAACAACTGAGGTTGATGGAAATAGAAGAGAAGTGATCCAGTGGCCCCAGGCAGATGACGCCTGCTCCTCCCAGGACTCCCAGTGCCACCCCAGAGGCCAGACACACATGTGTGTGAAGGCAGATGGGCCACCGGCCTCAGGCACAGCAATTTAACAAATGCAGAAAAGATGGCTGACGGCCTGGGATGCACTTGCATGCGGGGACCCTGTGGCTCACTTTGCCTGGAGGTCCCTGCTGTCCCTCACCCATGGGTGTCCTTGCTTGTTGAATTGAAGAGAATGAGAATATACTGATGGGGTTACCTTGCATAATTAAAAAAAATAGCATTGCATAAGCAACTTCAGCAAGGTCTCAGGATACAAAATCATGTGCAGAAATCACAGGCATTCCTATACACCAATAACAGACAAACAGAGAGCCAAATCATGAGTGAAGTCCCATTCACAATTACTTCAAAGAGAATAAAATACCCAGGAATCCAACTTACAAGAGATGTGAAGGACCTCTTCAAGGAGAACTACAAACCACTGCTCAGCGAAATAAAAGAGGACACAAACAAATGGAAGAACATTCCATGCTCATGGATAGGAAGAATCAATATTGTGAAAATGGCCATACTGTCCAAGGTAATTTAAAGATTCAATGCCATCTCCCTCAAGCTACCAATGACTTTCTTCACAGAATTGGAAAAAACTACTTTAAAGTTCATATGGAACCAAGAAAGAGCCCTCATTGCCAAGACAATCCTAAGCAAAAAGAACAAAGCTGGAGGCATCATGCTACCTGACTTCAAACTATATTACAAGGCTACAGTAACCAAAACAGCATGGTACTGGTACCAAAACAGAGCTATAGACCAATGGAACAGAATAGAGCCCTCGGAAATAATACCATACATCTACAACCATCTGATCTTTGACAAACCTGACACAAACAAGAAATGAAATGGGGAAAGGATTCCCTATTTAATAAATGGTGCTGGGAAAACTGGCTAGCCATATGTAGAAAGCTGAAACTGGATCCCTTCCTTACACCTCATACAAAAATCAGTACAAGATGGAGTAAAGACTTAAATGTTAGACCTAAAACCATAAAAACCCTAGAAGAAAACCTAGGCAATACCATTCAGGCCATAGGCATGGGCCAGGACTTCATGACTAAAACACCAAAAGCAATGGCAACAAAAGCCAAAATTGACAAATGGATCTAATTAAACTGAAGAGCTTCTGCACAGCAAAATAAACTACCATCAGAGTGAACAGGCAAACTACAGAATGGGAGAACATTTTTACAATCTACTCATCTGACAAAGGGCTAATATCCAGAATCTACAAAGAACTTAAACAAATTTACAAGAAAAGATCAAAGAACCCCATCAAAAAGTGGATAAAGGACATGAACAGACACTTCTCAAGAGAAGACATTTATGTAGCCAACAGGCACATGAAAAAATGCTCATCATCACTGGCCATCAGAGAAATGCAAATTAAAACCACAATGAGATGCCATCTCACACCAGTTAGAATGGTGATTATTGAAAAGTCAGGAAACAACAGGTGCTGGAGAGGATATGGAGAAATAGGAAGGCTTTTACACTGTTGATGGGACTGTAAACTAGTTCAACCATTGTGGAAGACAGTGTGGAGATTCCTCAAGGATCTAGAACTAGAAATACCATTTGACCCAGCCCATTACTGGGCATATGCCCAAAGGATTATAAATCATGCTACTATAAAGACATATGCACACGTATGTTTACTGTGGCACTATTCACAATAGCAAAGACTTGGAACCAACCCAAATGTCCACCAGTGATAGACTGGATTAAGAAAATGAGGCACATATACACCATGGAATACTATGCAGCCATAAAAAAGATGAGTTCATGTCCTTTGTAGGGACATGGATGAAGCTGGAAACCATCATTCTGAGAAAACTATTGCAAGAACAGAAAACCAAACACCACATGTTCTCACTCATAGGTGGGAATTGAACAATAAGAACACTTGGACACAGGGCAGGGAACATCACACAACGGGATCTGTCATAGGGTGGAGGGAGAGGGGAGGGATAGCATTAGGAGATATACCTAATGTAAATGACGAGTTAACAGGTGCAGCACACCAACATGGCACACATATACATATGTGACAAACCTGCACATTGTGCACATGTACCCTAGAACTTAATTAAAAAAAAAAAGAGCCTGACATCCCCCCCTCAAAAAAAAAATATAGCATTGCAAGAAAGGGAGATAGGAGGGAGAAAAATGGGTAAGAAGGAGGAAAAAGGAAGGGGAAGAGGAGAGTGAGTAAGGAAGAGGGAGAGGTGGCAGGAGGAACAGGGGAGCCAGAGGGAGGGTGTTGAATCCCAGGAAATGAAGATTGAGACGGAGTGGAAACAGGAGGGCGGGGAGGATGAGAGGATCCTGCCCGAGCCCCAGAACCCTGCACAGCAGTTTTTAGACTGGGAATGGAATTCAGAGTTGGGAGGCCTGAGCTTCCATCTCAGTGAGATATGAGAATGCTGACCAGCGCACAGAACTGTTTATACTTCAGACACAACATCTCTAGGGTGGCAGTATGTCCCAGTCCACGTCTGCTCTAGGTGTGGCATGTCCCAGTCCACGTCTGCTCATGCCTATGCACCTGCCTCTGTTTGCCTGTCTCCATCTATCATTGATCTATCTACCCATCTCTGATTCTTTAGGGTGGCAGCATGTCCCAGTCCACTTCTGCTCATGCCTATGCACCTGCCTCTGTTTGCCTGTCTCCATCTATCATTGATCTATCTACCCATCTCTGATTATCTATCTATCTATCTCTCTCTCTCTCTCTCTCTGTCTCTCTATTATCTATCTGTTTATCGTCTATCACCTATCTATCGATCTATAATCCATCTGTCTATCAACCAATCATCTCTCTCTCCGTCTATCTGTCATTTATCATCTAGATATCTATCTATCATCTATCATTATCTATCATCTATTGATCTCTCATCTCTCATCTATCATTATATATCATCTATCTGTCTATGATCTATCTACCTACCTACCTATCATTTATCTATTATCTATCATCTATTTATTGATCTGTCATCTATGATCTAACATCTATCTACTATCTATCATTATCTATAACCTGTCACCTATAGCTATCTACCTACCTATCATCTATCATTATCTATCATCTAATATCTATCATTTATTATCTATTGTCTATCATCTATCTATCATCTAGATATCATCTATCATCTATCATCTATGTATCATCTATCACCTATCATCTATCTATCCTCTATCATCTGTCTGTCATCTATCTATGTATCATGTATCTATTATCTGTCTATCATCTGATTGTCTTATCCCTCTAATTCTATGATCTCTCATCTGTTTGTCTACCATCTATCTATATGACTATCCATTATCTATCTACGTATCTATCTGAAAGTGCTTTGCAATCAGCATAGCATATACGTGTGTTTAGACAGATGGTCTTTCGGGGATCTGACAGATCTGAATGGTGATACAGACAGTGTGATTCAGACACTTGAGTTTCCCTCTGTCAGGAGCCACGATATCTCCTTGGCCAGTGACAACTTCAGCGGAAACTCTAGACGACTCCAGATTGTGGAGGACAAAGGCTGCTTACCCATCACACCTTGTCCTGCAACCATTGCGCATGAATGTTTGGCCTCCCTGCAGGGACTGTGTGTCAATCCTCCCACAGGGATGGAGGCAGGCTGCATCCTCACGCCTCTGACAGGCCTGCTGCACACATAGAACACTTTTGATTAGTGACTCGTGTAAAATGCACCAAGCAGTCCAACTGTAGGAAAAGCGTTCACAACCACAGAGCCTCAAATAATGTTGCATCTCTACCAAGACTATCTTTTTAATATCAGAAAATATTTTCCTTCACGGGTGGAAAAAGCATTACATTTCGTGGTCATTTTTGCACGAGTCTAACAAATCTCACCCCAGTGCCATGAAGGACATGTCCCAGGTTTTGTCCTGACAGAGGTAGATTAGGTAACTATGAGCAACCGGCATGGGGCGCTTCCCAGATCCTCTGCCGTGGGAAGAGGACGCAAGTTCAGTCTCGTCTCATTGGCTGATGATGCAGTTTGTTTTTGTCCACATTAGAAGGAGCTTTTCACTTTAGCAGTGGCTCTTCTGAAGACACTTGGAAGCACTGTTTAGGTCAAAAGGGGAGATGTCTTTAGGTTCTTTCTGCCACAAGGGTACCTTTTTTTTTTTTTTTTTGGTGAAAGCCCTTCCAAAATTAAGATTCCAGCTACCGGCATTCTCTACTAAAGTGGCTGTAATCTTGCCATCTGAGGCATATGTTGCCAACTGATTCACTTGTTTAATCTCCAAAGATAAATGCCATGCCACACTAATGGAGAAAGAGATTATTCATATTCACAAGGCATTTTCCAGAGAGAAAGAACTTTTAAAAGGCTTTCAAGAGCCATACTGAATTTACTATATGTTTCTGTGGGTAGAAATTATAGCCAGAAATAGACATTCACTGATTGATTGCCTGTTTTCCATGAAATATGGCTGGTTCATAGGACAAAAGAAGCTCAAGAGTCTATTTAGAAATGTGCATCTTCCACAGTTAGAAATAAATTTCAAGGTTAATCATATTGATTTTTCATGAGAAATTGATAGAATAAAGCATCTTCTGGGTGGTTTCAGGGAAGGTTAATCTCGTGATTGCCAAACTCTATGCATTTCAGCATAGTGTGAGCATTATTTAGAATAACTTAAAGGCCACTTCCAGCCAGATCAACAGAAGTTTCAGCAATTTAATTCCTAAGCTCCTGCAATCCTGCTTGTGTTTCATAATCAGATGACACACTCCAGTGACTGTGAGGAATTCCTTTTTTTTTTTGTGAAAGTCCTTCCACAATTAAATAAGCTCATCACAAGTTGGATTAAGAAAGAAAGCCACTCAGCAGTGCTCACTGAAGAATCGATGATCTCTTATATGCTTTTCCTTCCATAAGGATGTCATAGAATCTTCTTGTGAGATAATTTTTTGAGTAATATTTCTTTATGCATAAATCCTTTGTGGCCCAACACACTTGCCTACAAATAAGGGAATCAACTCCTGGAGCCTTGTGAAGGGGCGTATGTGATCAGTAATGCACACTGTGAAGTGGAAAGACTTTAGTATTCATGTATGTGAAGAGGAAGGACCTTAGTATTCTTGTATGTGAAGGGGAAGGGCCTTAGTATTCATGTATGTGAAGGGGAAGGACCTTAGTATTCATGTATGTGAAGGGGAAGGGCCTCAGTATTCATGTATGTGAGGTGCAAGGACCTTAGTATTCATGTATGTGAGGGGAAGGACCTTACTATTCATGTATGTGAAGAGGAAGGACCTTAATATTCATGTATGTGAAGGGGAAGGGCCTCAGTATTCATTTATGTGAGGGGAAGAACCTTAGTATTCATGTATGTGAAGGGGAAGGACCTTAGTATTCATGTATGTGAAGTGGAAGGACCTTAGTATTCTTGTATGTGAAGGGGAAAGACCTTAGTATTCATGTATGTGAGGGGAAGGACCTTAGTATTCATGTATGTGAGGGGAAGGACCTTAGTATTCCTGTATGTGAGGGGAAGGACCTTAGTATTCATGTATGTGAGGGGAAGGACCTTAGTATTCTTGTATGTGAAGAGGAAGGACCTTAGTATTCTTGAATGTGAAGGGGAAGGGCCTCAGGATTCATGTATGTGAGGTGGAAGGACCTTAGTATTCATGTATGTGAAGAGGAAGGACCTTAGTATTCTTGTATGTGAAGGGGAAGGGCCTCAGTATTCATATATGTGAGGTGGAAGGACCTCAGTATTCATGTATGTGAGGTGGAAGGACCTTAGATTTCATGAATGTGAGGGTAAGGACCTTAGTATTCATGTATTGGTTATGGTTTCACAACTAAATTACATTGGACAAGTTATTCGAATGCTCTAAAACTCAGTATGCTAAATTCATAACACAGGAGTAATATCAATATCTACGTCATAAGTTAGCATTAAGAGGAAATATAGGTAAAGTGCCTAGAATATGGGAAGCTTGCAGAAAATGTTGGCTAATTCAGTGATCACTGTCATTCTCTTCCTCGTCATCACCGTCATCATTTGATGTGTATTTTGGAGACAACATTAGTAATCAAATCCCATAAATGTCAGCACTTAGATTCCACAAGAAACACTGGAAACATTACAAAAGGCATTGAAGAGCTGGGTGTTCCTCTCATTCTACAAGTTAACAAACTTCAACGCTGTGTGTGGAATGGCAAACCAGATGCATGTGTGTGATCCTTCAGAGGGAAAATAAAGCTGTTCATGGCAGACTTACATACACATGTATTCAAAACACAGTATGTGTGTTTCCACACTCAAAAATCTTTTATGTGGAAATTATTTCGAGTAAAAGTGTGACGGAGACTAACTGTCAGTTCCCCAAATCACCTTCCTTCTTCTCCCGATCACAGCGATAATCTCCATCTAACCTCCACCCAATCTTCAAAGTCAGGTATGGCCATGAGTTGAGTCCCAGTCGATGGAATCATCGACTCATCCATTCCACGGATGAGTGGAAATCATCCGTGCGACTCCCAGACCTGGCTTCTGAATGCCCCTGCACAGTGTGGTACCTGCAGGGATGCTGGTGCTGACCGTGTTTTCTAAGGATCTTTTCCTTTTCATCCTATTTCCCCACAGGCTGCCAGAGTTACATTTCTAAAGCACAGACCTCCCTCTTATGTTCCTCTGCCAGCCTTCCTATTGCATATGAGACACATCCCTAAATTCACATGGTGATAGCCAAGGCCCTTCACCATCTGGACAGCACCTGGCAGCCCCCACCTGACCACCGTGCTTAGTAGTCCCGGCTTCACCAGAGCCTCTGAACATTTGCAGAGCTCTGTCCTCGCTCCACAGCGTCTCCTGCAGGGTGTCCTTTCAGGGTCCTGCACCCACAGACGCTTAATCATTCTTCAAGACACAGGTCCGATGTTGAAGTTGTGTTTCCTAAGTTGCCTACACTGCTGTCTCTTCTTGGAGCACTGTCACCCCCTCTGCTAATATTTCACTCCTTAGTGCATATTTTGTGCAGTTTTCACAACACTATCACTTTCCAGTAGAACGTGAGCTCTGGGGTGCAGAGGCTGTGGGGTCATCCTCATCTCCCTAGTGCTGAACTTGGTTTCTGACTTGCTGGGGGCCCTCAGGAATGTCTGTGGAAGTAAACTGACTTGAATTCACTAAATAAACCAACTCAGCTTATGAGAAGGCAGAGTGTCAAGATGTGGGGTCACAGCACACAAAGGGCATGGCAGAGGCACAGCAACTCCCCTGGTGACCCAGTGCAGGCGAGGACGCCGGGAGGAAATGAAACCCCAGCGAAATTTCTGGATTTGGTGAGAAGCCTCTGGTGTCTGGTTAGTCCTTAAACAAGTGCTGACTTTGGGTTTGCCTGCATTGGTCAGTTAGACTTTCTTGGTTCTGTGGCTTGGAACTGGGAAGCGGCCTGGGGTTTCTTGACGTCAACTCATATGTATGGCAAATTCAATAATCTATTTTCTGGAATTAAATGTCTGTCCAGTTTAGACTCAATTTAAGGAAAGGAATAAATTTAGCAATACACGTAGGTACGTTGATCATATGCAACGTGAACTGGGGGATTAGCTTACTGCTTAGAGATTTCCTTAGTGATTCCTCATCAATAAAATGAAATGCTACTTTTAAGATGCTGATGGAAGTAAATACTTTTTGAACAAGGCAGATACAGATGCAATTACACAGAAACTTTGCCATAAATGTGCATGATCGAAGGGGTTAGAGGAGATATCTATATGGGAGAAGGCAATCTGGATGCCAAAAGCCCCAGCAGGCTGTGGAAGAAGGAGCGAAACTCATGGAGAGTTAGCAAGGGAAGCCTCAGAGGCTAAGAGTTGTTTGAAGTTGGCCATAAAGAACAGATAGCAATTTGACTACAATGAAATAAGAAACTGTAGTTACTATTTTAGCACTTGCTTTCATGGGCACATGACAGCTTTTTATTTTTTCTGATAAATGTGCAGGTTTCCTATATATTTTTAATGTCTCCAGTTCTTTTACTTCCTTTAGCAAATGACGTTTTACCTTGTGTCTTAGTCCACTAAGCCTGCTACAGCAGAATCACACAGGCTGGGTGGATTCTAAACCACAGAGACTTGTCTCACAGCTCCGGAGGTTGGAAGTCTAAGACCACGGTGCTGTCCCATGCGGTGTCTGCAGGGTCCTGTTCCCTCCCAGACAACACCCTCTGGCTCTGTCCTCACGTGGGCGAAGGGGCAGGGCAGTTCTTGGGGCCTCTTCTGTGGGAGAACTCATCCTACTCAGGAGGGTTTCACCCTCATGCCTTCCCAAAGACCCCACCTCCCAACACCGTCACCCTGGGGTTAGCATTTCAACATTTCAGATCTGAGGGGACACACATTCAGTCCACTGCACCTTGCATTTGGGGACTCTGTGTCCATAAAGACTCCAAATTGTCCAAACTGAATTTAACGTTCAAGTCATGATCATCAGAATAACTCCAGCTAGTTCTGACCCTGAAGGGAAGAGATATTATTTGTTCAAAGTCACACTTCTTTACTATCCTTTTCTAACGTAATCTACTGTTTAAATAGAATTATAAAATTATGTATTAAGTTTATCCTAGTGGAAGGATAATGATGCTTATTGAGGTGTGGCAATCACATTTTAAAATACTTATCACTTTATAAGCTTACATTGAAAAGACAAGTAAGTATTTTCTTTTCAGGTGTACTGATGAATAAAAAAATAACAGTGAAAATGATCTAATATCTATGTGCATCAACCATGGGCCATTGTTTTAGGGCGCTAGAGAGGACAGGGGTGCAAACAGGATCAGGGCATTGTCCTGGCCAGGCAAAGAGCTCAGCATTAATGGGGCAAATATCTACAAGAGTTCTTGCGATCTACAGAAAACAGCAGTAAGGATATGATTAGCAAAACCAAAGTATCAAGGAAGAAGAATAAAGGGAGGAACTCAGTGTAAGCAGATATGCTGCGTGGAGTAAATGCCACCTGACCTGACATTTCAGGAGGTGACGTCACCAGGTGGAAAAGAAAGATGTATGTCCCTGGATGCAAAAGCTTGAGAGAGCCTTGCTGGTGACCAAGAGCCTGGGCGCCAAGGCTTGAGGGGAGCAGTGGCTGGATCTGGTCCGAGAATTGCAAGCGGTGTGCTGTGGCCTACAGATGAGTCCAGAAGCTTTGACCTCTGTGAACTCTTTTTTATCCCATTCTACTTGGAACAACAATACAGTATCAGTCTTCCTCCGCTGTCCCGGGTGTGCTTCTCCCAGCCAGCAACCTTCCAGAGATTGCCACCAATTACAGGAAAAAAATCTGTACTCCTCCAGCAGGAGTTTAAAGCCTCCTCCTTTCTCTGTCCCGCACCTCTGTGGTCTGACTTCCACTCCTCTCCAGCAGACATGCGCTCGATCCACGCATGCCTCCCTTATGCCGCTTACAACATTGTTCCTGCCAGGAAACGTTTCCCAAATTCACCCCGATTAAAGGGAGGGGAGGCAGGAGGCCAAGGGTTCTGCATTCATCCAACAAAGAGAAAATGAATCTCTTAATTAGACAGTGACAGTTGGCAAGGATCGGCATCTGTATATTTTTGACAAAGAACCAATCATAGGCTTTAGAGTAGCAAGAGGCTTCAGAGGTGATCTCATTGAGGGACTGTGGCATTTGAGTCTTCCTCATGAAAAAGTAAGCAGACCTCTGCTCTACTGTAATTTTAACCCCCTTCTAGGGAATTTGTTGCCTTGCACGGCAGTGTGTCTACTTGCTACATAGTTTTCAAATCAATAAAGGACTCCACTATAAACATTTGCAAAGTTTGTACAGTCTCATAATAGTAAAATAAAATAGTAAAATTTATGTGATTTATTTATTTCTGAATTTCTGATCACATAACTGTATCTTAAAACAGGGCCAGCTTACCACTATCATACATCAATGAATTTCAATGTAGGCAAATTGCTGTAAATAGACCTGACGTATTTGAAGTGGACAGATTAAGGTTGGAGCAGGGCTATGACATTTTCTGTCTTATGAGGTAGTCAGCTCTTTTGACTGTTGTTTGAATCAGTGATTTAGAAAGGATTTCACCATTTCCTGTGACTTACTTTAATAATGTGCACTATGTGCATTTGTTCTAATTAACATAGATCATTAATAATTTTACTAATTACTAATTAATAATTCTTTCTTATTCAGAAGTTCATTTCCAGAAGGACCTAGTGGGCATTGAAAGTGGGCCAGATGAGTATTAAACTTGACCTGCTTTGGAGACTTTGATAAGTCTGTGCTTTAATTAACTGGTAAATTTGAGGTTATGAAGCTCAGGTAATTAAAAATGTATTTTTACTTAAATTGGAATATATGGGACTTTACTTAATGATCTATTCAGGAAATTATGAAGTATATATAATATTTGGAACGTGATTCAAGATGCTTTAGCTTGTAAAGTACTAATAAGATTTCATGGTAATCTCAAATATAGACTAGATAAATTCCTGTTTTAGATAAGATACAGAAGAGTGCATTCTTAAGCAGGTCCACACTAGTTAGAAAGAATGTGGCTGAAAAAAACATTTTCTGTATGGCTGTTATAGGAAAGATTCTCCTGTTCCCACTAAGAACATAGCAAAATTAACTCCAGATACATGGGCTCTGTTAATAAAAATTGATGAGTTATGGAAATGCAGCTTAACCAACACTGTTTAGTTAAAATCCGCTCCTGGAAACATTCCTGCGATTCTTATCTCTTGCTCTTGGAGCCCCTCAGACCTCTGGGCCGATCTCCTCTGCACCAGCCCTGCCCTGAGAGTAGGAGAAGCAAAGGACCCCCAGCTCCCAGATCCACGCACCCTGCACTTAGAGGGCTCCACCGATCATTTTATCTGATTAGAACATGTTTTTGTCTTGCCCTCCATCCAGAGGCTACTTCAGCTCCTGAGAGGGGGATCCTGGCTAACAGCTAAGAGGGAAGGAGCTCTGCTGGCCTGGGTCCCCTGACGGCTTCTTCACAATGTCAGTGACATGCAGAGGTCACCTGCACCAGATACACGCCAGGTAACTCCTCAGGTTACTCCCCAGGAGCGACAGCTTGTGCCAGCACAGAAGCGAGCAGAGCCTGTGGCATCACACCCAGATGGTGAGTGTAGATGAGACAGACCAGTCACCCCAGCCCACAGATGTAGAGAGACAGACCAGTCAGACCCCAAGCCGGCATATGTGGACTGGACAGTCATCACCTCCGGCTGACAGGTGCAGAAGAGACAGGTCGTAACCCTCAGCCAGCAGGTGCAGAAGGGACAGGTCATAATCCCCAGCCAGCAGGTGCAGAAGGGACAGGCATCACCCCCGGCCTGGCAGGTACAGAAAGCACAGGTCATAATCCATGGCTGGCAGGTGCAGAAGGGACAGGCATCACCTCCGCCAGCAGGTGCAGAGGTGCCCTTGCAGTAGTTGGATGTGAGACCAAGAAGCAGAAGCTAAGGGAGGGGGGCTGGGACATTCCTGGAGATCAGAAACCAAGGCCCCAGGGCTGACGCTGCACATATCCCAGGCATTGGGGACTGAGGGCAGCCGATGGGGCCCTTAGCAGGACTTGCCTCTTCCAGACTTGACCAGAGAACCCAAGCATGCTAAGTGTGACTTACGGACGCCATCAGGTTGCGGCAATTCCACAGGAAATGGACCATCAGCTCTTCTTCGGCCCTTGGACTCTCCCCCCCGCCCCCACTGTGGGTGAACACTGCCTGTTTCCTGTGCTCTTGGGGGAAGGGTCTGGCCTCGGGGGTCACCCCTGCTCGTGTCAGACTGCGGTGTGCTCCCTTAGTGCTCCCTCTGTGCTCCCCTCTGGGCTACCATGCCTCGTGCTTCCCCTGTTCTTCTCATGCTCTCCTCAGTCCTCCCTTTGTGTTTCCTCCATGCCCCTTTCTATGCTCCCTCTCATGCTCCCCTCCATCCTCCCCTCTTGTACTCCCTCTTGTGCTCCCCTCCCCTTCTCCCTCCATGTTCCCCGCCCTCCACACGTGGCTCCCTCTCTGCTCTGCAGTCTGAGCTGTGAGGGCCCAGGTGCTGCTCAGCTGCCAGGCCCCTGCCCCCCCCATCCTTTTCCTAACCCTCCTCTACTCCTTCCTGGGAGCCCCCACACCAGGGCTGCCAGGGAGGCCTAGACAGCCATGCCTGCCGTCGCACATTCATACTGGCCCAGAAACACAAAAATTTATGCTTCCACCTTTCTGCGCTTCCTTGTTTTTATGAGAATGATGCACCATCATTCCAGGTTTAGGAAGCAGCGAAATACGTCTCAGCTGTGCGAGGCTCATGTAAATCACCTTTAAGAAGTGAATGAAAATGTTACACTAAAGCTTTGTGAGACAGCCAGGACCTGTTTCCCCCATAAAGACGTTTACACCTGACTTGTATGTGAGAATAGCGCCAGGCAGTTGAGCTTCCTGCTGAGGGTGCGAAGGACTGAGGAAAAATAGAGAAAAAGAGAAGGGGAGTGTGTGCAAGAGAGAACAGACCGAGGGCAGAAACCAAATCAGCTGCCTGGTATAAAAATGTACTTTAAAATAAGATAAATTACGGGATTTCGTGTTTTTCTAGGATAATGTACATGAGGGATAAAATCTACTTCGTTATTAACTGATTTCATTTAGTTTGCTTTAATTAGAAAAACTATTACAAATAACTATAAATGCAAAATTAACAGGTTGATGAGTGGCAACAAAATAATGAGTCCCATGGTGATAATTATGTAAAATATGTAAAATCCATTTTCTAATCATTGATTTACATTAAATAAAAACATTAATTTGACTTTGGGTTGGCTGAAGATATCGGCAGCCACTTGAATCTAAATCTCTCCAAACATCTCCAAGATGAGCATGAAGAACTACTTGACGTAGAACTCTTCCCTCGGCAAGCCTGGGAGAGAGAGAGACACGGTGTGTTTCAACCGCCTGCAGGTGAAATAATAAACAACATACAACAGCAGATCGATTACCTCTGATCCCAGTGAACACAGTGGTGGACAGTGAGGAAAGTCCAGGGACGTGGACGGGAGGGACATGGAGAAAAACTGCAGAGAAGCCTCCCAGGGGCTGGCGGCTCCAGGGAAAGGACACATGCATCTCCAGGACCTACATGGCATGCCCAGAGCTGCTTTGCCTCTGAAGAAGAGGATAAATAGAAGGAAGAGGCACCCTTAGGAAGCAGAGGGGTGAAGAAATAAAGAGAAGCAAGAGAGGAAAATGTGGGGTTCTGCAAGACCAAAGAGGAGCAGAAACCAGAGGACACACCACCTCCCCTGGGACAGCAACAGGAAGCGGAATGCTGCTGCACTGACGGGAGAGAGAGCTCCTGAACAAGGAATCCCATCCACTGCCTCTACGGCCAGCTGCACAGAAGAAATAAGCAAACAAAAGCAGCCCAGTGTTATAAAAAGCTATTTGTAGAAGAAAACACAAAATGAGAATCAAGCCATTTCAGGTGATAAAAATGCACTGCCACAAAACAGCTGTGAAGGAGAAGGGACCTGAGCACAATACTGCACCTTCAATTAAATATCCTCACCAAGTGGCTGGTTGTACAAGGAAAAGGACCTTGTAGCAGGAAATATAAAAATGACTAAAACCAAGAATGACTGGATCGAGTGACAATTTGAGACATTCAAGAAAGGCAAGAAAACAAAAATTAAAATAAAAATGATTTATGAGTATTCTCCAGTGAAACAGAACCCCTGGAATGAAGAGTGAGCTCGTGTAATTATGGGGCTGGCAAGTCCACAGTTTGCAGGTTGGGCTGGCGGCTGGAGACCCAGGAGGGCCAACGCTCCAGCTGGAGTCTGAAGCAGGTGGGCTGCACAGTTCTCTCAGAGCCAGGGAGGGGGGTCTTTAGGCCTTCAGGGGTGCAAGGCCTGGTGCAACCCCGATGTTATGGAATCTGCTTTTTACTTAAAGTCCACCAAAGTAAATTAATCTCATGCACTGACACCCTCACGAAAACACCCAGAATAATGTTTGACCAAAAACCTGGGCACCCCATAGCCCAGGCAAGTTGACACATAAAATGAACTATCAAAATGAGTTACATAAAAAAAAGGGTCAGAGTGACATTGGTGACATGCAAGAGAGCCAACAACAGCCAGCATACATGTAACTGGAGTCCCATACAAACCCAGGGCCAGAGCTAGAGAAACTAGACTTAGATAACTTTTCCAGAAACAAAAGAAGCATTGAAGCTACATGTTAGGAGGGCCTATGAGACCTGCAGGAATTGGCCTGGTATATTTAACTGAGACATAGCCAAATAAAACTATTAAACTTTAAAGATAATGAAACACAATCCTAAGGGCCTGAAGATAAAATATCACATTCCTCATCCAGGCCAAAGAACAAAGTAGGCATCTGACTTCTCAAGAGTGACCTGCAGAGTGAGGCCACAATGGGGCTGCATCCCAGAAACCCCCTAATGGAGGTGTGAGCACAGGATCCTATGCCAAGCCAAACTGTCTTTCCAGCATCAAGGCTATAGAAAAATAGTCTTAAGCATGCTAAAAACTCAGGAAACGTACCTATAAGCACTTCTTGAGGGATTTACTCCTGCAAAAGTGTCTGGAGCAATTGTAGGTATCACTGTATTGATCTTTTTAGGAGAATACATCGACCTATAGACCACCTGGTCTCCAACATCTGAAAACAGTCGTTTCTTGTCTTCTGCCCAATTTTGTAGTTGTTTATATCAGAACGTTAAGCCTGCCTCAGTTACTTAATCATGGCTGGAAAGATAATCAACATCTACTGCTTTTTTTAAATTAGAAAAACACAAAACAAAATTTTAGCATCTTCTAATAAAATAATTGTTTTAGTCAAATTTTAATTGAACAAATGAATGAATGAACAATCAGGCCCTTCCTTTTTTGTTTTTGTTTTTTGAGACAGAGTCTTGCTGTGTCGCCCAGGCTAGAGTACAGTGGCAGGATCTCGACTCACTGCAACCTCCACCTCCCTAGGTTCAAGCAGTTCTCCTGCCTCAGCCTCCTGAGGAGTCTTAAGCATGCTAAAGGGATTACAGATGCCCGCCACCGCACCCAGCTAATTTTTGCATTTTTAGTAGAGATGGGGTTTCACCATCTTGGCCAGGTTGGTCTTGAACTCCTGACCTCGTGATCGACCCACCTCGGCCTGCCAAAGTGCAGGGATTACAGGCATGAGCCACCGCGCCAGGCCAGGCCCTTCCTTTTATAATAATATATACAACTCCTGGGTTTTAAACCTTTCACTTTAGTCACAGATGGACTCTGAGAGAGAAAATAGCACCCCTGTCCAAACGTCACATGCCTGGCGGTGGGACGCAGCCTGGCCTGTGCATCTGAATGTTGGAGAGTGCACCTTCCTCTCCTTATTTTGCTTTATTTCCAGGGAAAGGGAAAGGAAGACATGCAGGTAATTTATCAACTAAATTATAGGCTGACTGATAATAAAGCCCCACATCCCCCAAAAAAAGGAAATGATTGTGGAGTTTTAGTGGGTTTTCAATTGTTCTTTCTTTTCTCTCCACAATGAAAATCTATCATTAAAATATTTTATTTGGTTTTTTGTTTTAAAAGTTTAGATAATTCTATCAGTAAAAATGAACTTTCTAAAATTTGCACATAATTTGTCACTGGTTAGAAATGCAGAAATCTACCGACTTCTCATTGATCTTAGTTTTTATTTTATGACTTCCTTGTGCTGCCTACCAGAATTTCTTGCAGCCAGTGGGTAACTCAAGTCATACAATGTTAGAATAATAAAGGATGTTAGACTTTTTCTAAAATCTTCAGTTGTATATTTTCATCACCAAATAAAGCGCAGTATCCAAAGCAAAATTAAAGTAACAGATTTCTTATATTCTATCTGCAGTCAGTTCATATGGACTTCATTTATTGGATCACTGAATATGTTTTCTTTAAATATCAAGAAGCAATAACATCACAACTATTAACCTACCTATATAATTTACATTCTAAATGAAATGTCAGGTTATGTATGTGAATAGAGACATATGAAGATAAATATTCTGTCATTTAGACTTTTAATAATGAATTGCAAAAGCATTTCTACTATGAATCATAGAAATATTTATTGCATGATAATAAAAGATCTGTATCTAAATACAATTTCATCAGAAAAGCAATGTAAAGATATTTTTGACTCAAATTTTCACTTCAGGCTTAAATAAAATGCATGTATCATGATATTATAAATTTTATATAAATATTTTGATGATGATATTTGGCTTTCAAAGAAAGGTTGGACACGTGAACAAAGTTCAGCCAGTGATGTAATATAAAAACAGGAATATTAGTTATTATGTAGTTAAGTACCATTATAAAGAATTTTAGTGTATCAAACAAAATATTAAAACTGCTGCTAGAATCTATTATAAAATTTTCCTTTAAGAATTCAGATGTTTTGGATAATTCTGTTTGTGCATTAAAATTATTTCTATAATTTTTATTAATGTTCCAACACTAATCTGCTTCAAGAAACACCCCTTTGCTTTCCTTTTTCATCTCATTGAAGTCCTAGGGTCACTTTACCCCGCACTTGGATTTATGGACAATCAGATGTCTTCCTTCTCATGCTGGCCAAGACATCAAACACCAGAGTGGGCTTACTTGGCTCCAGTGCTGGTGATGGGCACTTCTGGGTAATTGGAATCTGGGGTGTACATGTACTAGTGAATTTGCTAGTTCTTAGTGCAGGATCATTTGAAAAAGTATTATTCAGCCAAATTGATCAAATCACTTTGAACAATTTATGCATGTACTTCATTACACAATAGTTTCCATTTCTCCACATTCTTATACCTATTAATTTCTGCAAATACTATTGCCATAATGTAATATCACATTGTTATTTTGATTTATGTTTAACTGAATTCAAGTAATTTTATACTGGTGTTCAGAAGATTGACTTTAGGTTTTCTTACTTGTAAATTACCTTTTCGTGTGTGTTGCCCATGTTTTAATGGGTTGACCTTTTTTATTGATGTTACTATGGACTGAACTGCATCCCTGCCAGATTCATATGTTGAAGCTCGAGCTCCCAGTACCTCACAATGGGACCGCATTTGGAGATAGGGCCTTTAAATAGGTAGTTAAGTGAAAATGAGGTCATTAGGGTGGGCCCTGGTCCAATATGGTTAGTGTCCTTATAAGAAGAGGAAATGAGGACACAGACACACACACAGGAATGACTGCACGAGGACACAGGAAGAGGCCCCATCTGCAAGCCAAAGAGAGCCTTGGGAGGGTCCAGGAGTGACTAAATTGTCATCTCAGACTTCTAGCTTCCAGCACTGTGAGAAAATAAGTTTCTGTTTTTCCATTAAAAATTCTGATTATTATTGTTGAAAATAAGCACAATGGCTCTTTTTTTAAATGTTGGTATTCTATCTGACCATCTCAGTGAAACCTCTTATTAGTGCTAGAGTTTTTTCAGATTTCTTTGAATTTTCTGTATAAAAATATTGTCAATAATACAAAATATATTATCTTTTCCCATACAGTTCTGAATTCTCTTTATTATTTTTTATCTTAATGTGGCTAATAGAAAATAAAGTACAATGTTTTTAAGTGGGGAGATAACTTCCTCCTTGTCTGATTACTAAACTTAGTAGAATGTTAGCATGTTTGTTTCAAAAATTTAGAAGATAATCTTTATCTATTTAGTGTTTCTGAAATGTAATGCTTTTCTCATTTTAAATTTTCTAGTACTGTCTATTATATAGGTATGAGTATTGTATATTAAACTGATCTTATGTTACATTAAAAAAATCATAAAATATTTTCAATAATTTACTAGCTTTGATGATCTAAAATGATTGTCTCTCAATTCAGGTTTTCTAGTTCCTCCATAATGGTTTCTCCAGTATCACATTCTGAATGAAAACATATCTAGTGATTTCCCAGTAAATATGATGCTGGCTTTAGGAGAAATATAATTATGTTAAACATATTTGCATATATTACATTACATATATTTATGTATTTATATTTACTATATATGGTTTTACATATTTATAGATAACTATATAACTATATATAGTTGTACATATTTATATGTGCATATATCATACATACGAATTGATAAATACTTGCTTAGCCTAAAATGTATAAAACATTTACGTATTACAAGAAAAAGATATCTATAATACAATGAAATATAAAACATTATTACATTTTAATGTTAAAGAAATATCCGTCAATTTATATTTTATAGAATGTTTGTATTAGAATGGTTAGATTTTGCCAAAAACATTTTTAATGTCTGTAAATCTGAGACGGGAAACCAGCAGGACTTGTTTTCTGAGCAGTGGACAGGACTGCAGCATGACCCTGCTGGCCAGAACAGGATGGGGTGGAAATGGTGCAGTGAAACTGCCAAGCCAGCAGGTGGAGATGGCAGCAGCCTTAACGTCCCTCAGTACTAATTTGCATAAAGACCCCTCCACTGGTGCCACGTTTCATGTTTCATTTGCATAAAAACCCCTCCACAGTTTACAAATGCCATGGCAACAACATGGAAGTTACCTTACATGGTTCTGGAAACTCTCTGCTCCTTTTCCAGACATTTTTTCAAAACAGCTGGCTCACAGCTCACAGGTGCAAACTCTGGGTGCACTGTCCATGGGGTATCCCTGCTCCACAAGGGGCAGCACTACTTCAGTAAAAGTTGCTTTCTGTCACCACCAGCTCACCCTTGAAATCTTTCCTGGATGAAGCAAGAACCCTCCTGGGATAAATCCCAATTCTGGGACTCACTTGATGTATTAGTCCATTCTCACATTGCTATAAAGATATACCAGAGACTGGGTAATTTATAAAGAGAAGAGGTCTAACTGGCTCATAGCTTTACAGGCTGTACAGGAAGCATGGCAGCATCTGCTTCTGGGGAGGCCTCAGGGAACTTTGACTTATGGCAGAAAGTGACATAGGAAGAGATGTCTTACATAGCAGGAGCAGGACCAAGAGAGGAGGGAGGTGCCACACACTTTTAAACAACCAGACCTCACAATAACTTACCATCATGAGAGCATCACCAAGAGGATGGTGCTAAACCATTCATGAAGGATTTACCCTCATGATCCAATCACCTCCCACCAGACTCCACCTCTAACACTGAGGATTACAATTCATGTGAGATTTGGGTGGGGACACAGATCCAAACCATATATTCCACCCCCGGCCCCTCCCCAATGTCATGTCCCTCTTACATTGGAAAATCCAATCATGCCCTCGCAACAGTCCTCCTAACTCATTGCAGCATTAACTCGAAATTGAAACTTGAAAGTCACACCTGAGACAAGGCAAGTTCCTTTTATCTATGAGCCTATAAAATAAAAAACAAGTTAGTTGCTTCCAAGATACAATGGAGGTGTAGGCGTTGGATGAATCCTCCCATCCCCAAAGGGAGAAATTGACAAAAAGAAAGGTGCTATAGGCGCCACACAAGTCCAGAATCAAGCAGGGGGGTCGTTAAATTTTAAAGCTCTCAAATAATCTCCTTTGACTCCATGTTTCACATCCAGAGCATTCTTGTGCAAGGGGTGGGCTCCCAAAGCCTTGGGCAGCTCCAGCCCTGTGACTTTGCAGGGGTCACCCCATAGCTACTCTCACTGGCTGAGTTGAATACTTGTGGCTTTTCCAGGTGCAGGGTGCAAGCTGCCAGTGGCTCTACCATTTTGGGGTCTGGAGGATGGTTGCCTTCTTACCAGAGCTGCACTGGGCAGTGCCCCATTGGGAACTCTGTGTGGGGGCTTCAACTCCACATTCCCCCTCCACACAGCCCTGTAGGGGTTCTCCATGAAGGGTCTGCCCCTGTAGCAGATTTCTGCTTGGATGTCCAGGCTTTTCTATATATCCTCTGAAGTCTAGATGGAGCCTTCCAAGTGTCAGTTCTTTTACTCTGTATACCTGCAAGCTTAACACCATGTGGAAGGCATCACAGCTTATGGGGTGGAAGCCATCACCCTCTGAAGCAGTGGCCCAAGCTGTACATTGGCCTGCTTGAGCCATAGCTGGAGCTGAAGTGGCTGGGATGCAGGCAGCAGTGTCCCCAGACTGTGCAGGGTTGGGGAGGGCCTTGGCCTGGCCCATGAAACCATTCTTCCCTCCTAGGCCTCTGGGCTGTAATAGGATAGGCTGCCACAGAGGTTACTGAAATGTCTCCAAGGCCCTTTCCCCATTTTCTTGGCTATCAGCATTTTCCTTCCTTTTGGTGATTCAAATTTCTGCAACTTGCTTGAATTCCTCCCCTGAAAATGGGGCTTTTCTTTTCTATTGCATGGGCAGGCTGCAAATTTTCCAAACTTGTAGGCTCTGCTTCCCTTTTAAATATAAGTTCCAGTTTCAGATCATTTCATTGCTCCCACATATAAGCTAAGCTGTTAGAAGCAGCCAGGTCACATTGTGAATGCTTTACTGTTTAGAAATTTATTCTGCCTGATACCCTAAATCATCACTCTCAAGTTCAAAGTTTCACAGATTCCCTAGATGAGGGGCACAGTGCCTCTGAGTCCTTTGCCAAAGCATAACAAAAGCGACCTTGCTTTCAGTTCGCAATAAATTCCTCATTTCCGTCTGACATCTCCTCTGCCTGGATTTTATTGTCTATATTATTATCAGAATTTTGGCCACAACAATTTAACAAGTCTCTAGGAAGTGCCAAACTTTCCCTCTTCTTCATATCTTCTTCTGAGCTCTCTATACTCTTCCAACCTCTGCCTATTACCCAATTCCAAAGCCACTTCTCCATTTTCAGGTCTCTATACAAAGCCGAAATCCTCAGTGCCAATTTTCCATATTAGTCTGTTCTCACATTGCAATAAAGAAATACCCAAGATTGGGTAATTTATAAAGAAAAGTTTAATTGCCTTACTGTTCCACAGGCTGTACAAGAAGTATGTCAGTGTTTGGTTCTGAGGAGACCTCAGGGAGCTTTTACTCATGGCAGAAGGCAAAGTGAAAGTAGGTGTCTTCCATGGCAGGAGCAGAACTCAGAGAGAGAGGAAGGAAATGCCCCACACTTTCAAACAACCAAACCTCGTAAGAACTCCCTCACTTTCATCATGAAAGCATCATCACCAAGGGAATGGTGCCAAGCCATTCATGAAGGATCCACCCCCACGATCCAATCACCTCCCACCAAGCTCCACCTTCAACACTGAGGATTACAATTCAACGTGAGATTTGGGTGGGGACACAGATCCAAACCATATCACCTGCCCTGCATCAAATGTAATGCTATTAATTTTTCTCTTTAAAGGGATTGCTACGTCATGTTGCTGACTTCCTTCATATTGGACTGACCCTGAGTTCATGAAATAGACCCCAGGTAACCACTCTTTGCTAATAGTTAATATTTTTGCATCAACATTTATCACTGATAGTAGTTTATGTTTTTTTCTTGGTACTATATTAGGTTTAAGTACAAATGATATTCTTGTTTCATAACTAGAATTTGGTAGTTTTCTTTCACTTTCTATTATTTCAGATAATTTGTGTAATATTTAGAATATCCTATGTTTAATATGTGTTAAAATTGTTTCTTATATTCTTATGAGGACGTGATTTTTTGGTGAGGTAATTCTTTATTCTATTAAGATTAAACTTTATATTAAATCTGAAGCTAACTTTTATAAACTGTGTTTCTTCCATTTCTCCTATGTTTTCAAATTTATTTTTATAGGATTGATAAATTATAGTAACTTCTACCTTGTAAAAGTTTCCTGTTTCATTGTTATTTTGCTCTTTCAGTTTCTTTATTGTATGTATTTAAGGTATAAAACATGGTGCTTTGATACACATGAACATAGTGATGTGATGGGATTACTATAGCCAAGCAAGTTAACATGTCTGTCATTTCAAATAGTTATCCTTTTTTTCTGTTAAGTGCATCTAAAATCTACTCTCTTAGCAAAGGTCCAGTATATAATATCACTAACTATAGCCCTCATGCTGCCCGTTCCATCTTTAGCTTTATTCATCCTGCACGACTGCAACTTCCTACCCTTTCATCAACTTCTCCCAACCCGCTTCCCTGCCTCTGGAAACCACCACTCTACTCTCTGCTTCTGTGCATCCAAGTTAAAAACATTAAGATTCCATATATGAGAGATCTTGTATATTTGTCATATTTATCTTTTTTGCTTGGTTAAATTTTCTAGTTATTTGTCTATTTGGTAAGTTTTTCAAAGAACTAGGATTTACATTATTGATTATATCTACCATTTTATTATTCTCTATCTTTTGGTTGAAAATATTTATGTATTTTTTTGTTTCCTGTACTTCCTATTTGTTGACTTCATTGCTCTTCATCTAGCCATTTCAATTGGTAATAAAATTTATTCTCATGCTTTGGTTTTTATTGATCTGAGTATTGAGGGATCTGATTTCTGATCCTGCCAAGATTTGAAATGCCTAATAGTGTTTTAACTTTTCGTTTTGAAATTACACTTCTCAGAAAAACTGCAAAAATAATAAATAATGCAGATTGTTTTTATAACACTCTTCATGAGCTTCCTCTAATTCTAACCTCTTGCATGAACTTGGAACTTTTTTTTTTCTTTTTTTTTTTTGAGATGGAGTCTCACTCTGTCGCCTAGACTGGAGTGCAGTAGCATGATCTCGGCTCACTGCAACCTCTGCTTCCTGGGTTCAAGTGATTCTCCTGCCTTAGCCTCCCAAGTAGCTGGGACTACAGGCATGCACCACCATGCATGACTAATTTTTGTATTTTTAGTAGGGACGGGGTTTCACCATGCAGTCCAGGCTGGTCTCGAACTCCTGACCTTATAATCTCCCTGCCTCGGCCTCCCAAAGTGCTGGGGTTGCAGGCGTGAGCCACTGCACCTGGCCGGGACATTTTATAAAGCCGTGATATTAGCCTTGGTGCAACACTGTTAGTTACAGACTTAATCTGGGTTTCACTGGTTTTCTCACAGACGTCCTTTACCCCTCAGCATCTGATCCGTGGTATCACCCTGCACTTAGCCGTCTCATTCCCCCACTTCCCTCTGAACGGAGTGGGTTCTCCAGTCATAAACACAAATTCTACACGTGGGTTTGTGACCTTGATACATTGAAAGAGAACTGGTCAATAAGCTTGCTGGGTGACCTTGCATCAGGGTTTGTCTGATGTTTCTTCATGATTAGTTTGAGGCTACAATTATTATCCTTTAAGGGATAGCATGGAGAAAATGTGTCTTCCCCGTGTGCCCTGTCAGGAGTGCACTGGGTTGGCGCCTCTTCTGCCTGGAATGTCAGCCTAAACTGATTGGTTAAGGGGTGTGTCTGACTGGTTTCTCCAGCATAGGGTAACCATTTCTCCCTTTGTCATTAATAAATGTCTTGAGGAAGAGCGAACCTAGAGCACCAGAGAAGGACAAGTCCTGCAGCAGCCTGGGGTGGGAGGAGCCGAGGGGTGGAGAAGGTGCATTTGCAGGGCCTGACCTTGGAGGAGGTTGTGTCCTGCTGTTTGCTGGCCACACCAGGTGGAGTCTGCAGCCTATGGCCAGGGACATGGCCCATCACCCTCAAGGGCATGGACGCACTGGACTCCTCCCTGCACCTCACCCTGTGCATCTCCTCCACCCAGCTGTCTGTCTATACTCTTTGTCAGATTATAAATACACAGGTTCTTTGAGCTGATCTAGCAAATTAGTTGACCCCAAGGAGGGGCCATGGGAACCCCGATGTATGACTGGTTAGTCCGAGACACAGGTCAAAACCTGGGGCTGGTGACTGGTGTCTGAAGTGGGGGCCATCATGGGAACTGAGTCTCAGTCTGTGGGCTCCGATGCTGTCTCTAGGTGAGTGGCGTTAGGAACGAACTGAACTGGGGACACCTGGCTGGTGCCTGTTGGACAATCTGCTCCCAAATCGGTGGTTGGTGGGAACAAACCCTCACGCATCTGAGGCCACGGAGGTGTACTATGCTGTCAGAATATTGTCGGAGAAACTGTTCTGTATCCCCATTTGAACTATTCTAATCTAACAATATTTGCCATCTTCAACACTGATAGATATTATTTTCTGTCATTTTCCTTCTGATCTGTTTGCTTTTACCCGTTTCATTTGTGCCATTTCATCTTTAGCTTTTCAAGTCAGCTTTCTCTGTTGTCATTATTTTATCTCTTCTTTGAAACATCACCTTTATTTAATATTAGCGGGAGCACAGAAAGCATTGTTGCCTAACATTAATTTCTATCACTATAGTAAAAAGTCTCAGAATTAGCAAAATAATGGGATGTGGCTCTTTGACATCAAGCCGTGTGAATTTTTCTAAATTTAAATCCAGGTAATTTATTTTCCTTTGTGTGGCTGTAAATTAGACCAATGGTATCTGAATTTACTCACAGCAGCAAGAAAACATGTTTTATCCTCAATCGTGTGTCAATGGTTCATTCCTGTTTAAGCTATGCACAGCATTCAATGTGCTAATATCACTATTACTAGCAATGTGTTGTTTGAATATTTAAGTGGTTTGCTTTTGGTTCATTCCTTGTTGTTATAGCTATATTTGGAGGGATTACTTTGTGTGAGACAGGATTCTAAGTGTTTATAAATTGATTAGTTTAATTCTGATGTCAACTCTGTGAGATAGATAGATTTAGTATCTGCGTTTTGGGATGAGAAAGCTAATGTCGAGAGACTAGGTAATTTGCCAAAATTAACTCAGCTAACTATAAGAGAAGAGATTTGTACACAGGCATTTTGAGAGGAAAGCCTGTCAGTCTACCTCATACATTTTAAGATGGATTTATTTGTGAGACACAGTTAGCAAATGTAAAATAAAAAAAATAGGGTAAACAAATATGGCAAAAAAGAAATAAAAATGACCATAAATATTTTATTATTGACAAGTGTTTTAAAAAAATGTTTCTTGGATTTAATAGTGAAGTGAAATTTCACTATTCAAAGAGTAATAGAAAGGAGTATATTGTTTTATACTAACTGTTCATTCACAGAAGTTTACACAATTGGCTCATTAATCTACATGCCTATACAATGCTAGAATTCTTTCACATAAAAATAAAGTACTAAGTAAAAACAAAATCAGTGTCTTTCTTTACAAGTAGAGATAATACAAACCTTTAACAATACTATTTGGTATGTTTTATGATACAAACTGCTCTTTTCAGGAACTCAGTGTTGTCATGTTTGAGCAATCTCATGAATAATTGTTTTGTGGTGTTTACCATGTGCTAAACCTTTTGTGTGGATTTTCCATCAGTTTTCAATTAAAAAAATCAAAGCTTGGAAATTCTGAGTCAGAGCACCAAGGTCACACAGCCGTGAGTTATGGAACGGGCATTGAACCCAGGCTGTCAGCGCTTGTGCCCTGGGCCAGCCCTGCTTTCCACGCGTGGTCAGTTCCAGAAAAATCCAAGGCAGGGCCGTCAACAGCCGTCTGTGGAGGGGCTGCTTTGGATGAGTGATGATGATTCTTGAGATGGGCTCCTGAGACCTGGCCATACACACTGGACCGGGCTCTTTCGGGGTAAATCCAGGTGTTTCTCCCAGGAGGAGACAATATTTATGTGCAAGCTTAGAATGGTGGTACTACTGAGAAGAGTAATGTTTTCACTTCTTGATGTTCTCTTAAGGACTTTAAATAAGCACAAATAATTCTAGAGAAGAATGGCTAGACACAACGGCTCATTCATGTTCGACTGCGGTGGAAAGAACAATGGCCAGAGAATCAGAACAGGGTCAGCTCTGAGGGTGGAGCTCCTGGCAGAGGGCTGCAGTGTGAGCTCCAGTCCTGGGGCGGATTAGCCAGAGAATCAGAAAAGGGTCAGCTCTGAGGGTGGAGCTCCCCGCAGAGGGCTGCAGTGTGAGCTCCAGTCCTGGGGCAGATGCGTCTGCGATGCCCTACACGCTGGTGCCTTGAGGAGGAATTACTTGGAGCTGAGGGAGGCTGAGCCTCTCGGCTCAGGGACTGGGGAGCTTCTGAGAGGAATGGATAGGTGTTGGGTGGTGCTTAGGCTATTAATGTAAGTGCTCATTACGTTAGAAAGTATTATTTCAGTAAAAGATGCATATGTGTGTGCTGTCAAACTAGTGAGAATCTGAGAAGCATATGATGAAAATAGAAAAAGAGTTTTACTGCAAAATAGTGAGTGAAGAGAGCTGATAAAATTAAAGGCAAACCTGAACTTCGGGTCTCCCAGCAGACACTGGGAAAGCCGGATGGCTCATGTACTTTTGTTTCACCTAGCCTGTACTACTTTCCCTCACACAGAACAGCCTAGTTTATCTGTAGAGAGAAACGTTCTCTTAAAATAGAGATATTTTTGTAATAAGTTGAAACACAAAGTTAAAATAACATTAAGATCTATAATTAATAAAGATGCTGTGAGCTGATTTTCCGTAAAGACGTTGTCTCTACTTGTAGCCTATAAATGAGAAGGCCAGAATCTTTCCATGAATTAAACTTCAAGAAAGGAATCTGACATTGGGAGTAGATATTTTGGAATTGTTCATATCACCCAGATGTTTACCACTTTCATTTGCCACTGAGAAATTAGCCTGTCAGGTATGATTACTGAGGAAACAGACCAGTTTCACCTCCTTCCATTTGAGAGCTCCTTCCAGCAAGCAGGGTGTGGGAAGTATTCAGAGGCAGTGTTTCTGAGGTTCCTGCAAGCTGGGGTTGTGTGTCAAGCCATGAAGCTTTTCATATACATCTTCTCAAATATTTCTTACCCTCTAAACTGCTGGGCTGTTCTTTGAACTGGCGTAATTAGCATGTAAAGGGCGCATTTTCATTTAGAGGCAGTCGATGCATCTCAGACTTGAAGTCTCCTGGAAATGACCTCGTGTCTGAGGTGCCTCAGAGTCTTTGCTGGAGATGGCTCTGTTCTTGAGAGTAAGGTGAGGCATTGTTCAGATGCAGAGTGGACCCTCACGCCAGCCCTGGCCTGAACAATTCATGAGTGTGTCTTTAAGTCCCGGTCGCTGGGAGCGCCGACATGGAAGAACACGGTGCTACGTCCCAGCACTTCTCTTGTTTTGCTGCACTGGTCAGCCAAACCCCAAATAATTACCTTAAAACGATGGGATGGAATGGTTCTCCTCTCAGTGTTCGATCACAGATGCTCACTTTCACCTTCATCACCCAGTGGGAACTGCAGCGTCGCAGACCCTTGTGGATCTGAGCGCCCCTGGAGGCTCGGGCCCTCGTCTGCCGGCTGTGACTGGGGCCCTTCCTGGTCATCCCTCGGGCTCCGGGGGTTGTGGACACTAACAACCTGCACCTGACTCTGGGGTTGCTGTGAGGTTTAAAGAGTTCATGTATGAAAAGGGCCTGGACTCGTGCCTGCCTCAAGGCTGCAGCCCTGAGTGGACGCTCCTCGTGTTTAAGCAGCTGTGGGACCTTCTGGAAGCGCCTTAACCCTGAATCTCCACATCCACTCCATGCAGAGACTTGGACACCGAGGTCCTTCCCAGCTAGAAAAACAGAAGAGCAGCAAAAACGTATGACCATGGGCTCCGTGTTTACAAAAATCTGAGGTTCATTTTTCCTCTTTTCTGTCCCAGTTCAGGCTGTTTCCAATCACAGGTGACTCACCGCCCTGCCAGGCAGGCACACAGCCGAGGCTGGCCGGCTCTCACATCCAGTGGGAAGGGTGCTGACTTGGATGAGGTGTCTTTGGCTGTACTCCCCCAGCCCTCATGAGCAGTGATACCGGTAACTCTGGAGGCCATGGATTCATAGGGGGCTCTGGGTCATGGCCTCCCGGCGTCTCATGCGCTCGGATTCCACTAGCCTCAGTGCTTCTTTCCGAGTGAGGAATCCCCTAGGTCAGGACTGGGCAGTGGCGGCTCCTGGGGTTGGTAAACATGGGGGCCAGGTTACTACTGCACATATCAGGCCTCTTAACTGCTGCACAAGCCACTTCGGTTGTTAACATCGGTGTTTCACACTTGTTCCACCATGAGCCCTCGTCATGATTTCAGATACAGGCCTGGGCCAGGGCACACTGTAAGCCCGTCTAGTCCTCGCTGCTCCCTTGAGATAAGCAGATGGAACAAAACAAGAACAGGAAAAGCAACAACAAAGCCTTATCTTGTGGAATTTATACGCACGGAATTATTCTCAACATCATGACTGAGTTTCTGTTGGATCACAGAGAGGGCAGTTGGGGTCTCTTCCGATCCAATGTAGCCTTGGCCTCACCAGGTACTTATGTAAATGGACATGGTACATTGTTACATTGTTTTAGAGTGTGCTAGAACACAGTAGAAGCAGCTTTAAAATATTCCACGATGCACCGTCCTGTGGTAGTAAACACTGAATCCTGAAATACAGCCACACCCCGAGCACATGTTGGATTGACCTCACTCAGCATTGCTGAGTGCAAGGTGGAGAGCCATCAAGGGATCTGGCTTCAGAGTCCACACCTGCTGCTCACTGGGTGGGTGGTCCTGCTTGTTTTTGAGTTGTGTTTCCTTCTGTGAAAGGGAGGACAGCAGGACACTTGATCTCCGGCCTCCCACCCGGAACTTCGAGAAATAAATTCTTGTTATTTGAGCTGTCCCGTCTGTGTCCTCCATCAGGGCAGCCCTGCAGGATGAAGACGGACTTGCCTGTGTTCGTCTCATCTCAGGGATGTGGCAGGATCCAATGTCTGTAGCCCACCCAGCCACACAGGTGCAGGTGACAGCTTCTCCTCCAACGCTTTCTGTCTCTTTGGTGCTGAATCTGGCTGTGTCAAGACGAGGAGGGGGGCTCTGTACCGTGTTGAGGGGAGTGGGTGTGAAGGGTCTGCAGGGTGCTCGTGGGAGAGGCAGACCCTGACTCTCCACTCCGGCCCCTTCCTCTGCATCGACCACTGTCACTCAGAAAACTGAACGAGAGTAACTTCTGACTGTATTTTTGATAACACGCTGACACAGACTTCACACTATAAACCACTTTCAGGATTTAATATTTCTTTATTTTACTAGAAGAAGTTGATCTTCTTTATTAAATATACATTTCATGCTGGTTTTTGAAGAGTCGAAAATATTACATACGAGAATTCTTTTGCAACAGAGTCATTTATTTTCAGGAAAAGGCAATGTGGCTTTTGATGAGTATCCGGGGTTCAGGGCCCCCACTGTGTATTTAACCACTCCGCAGAGGCCAAGAGGAAAGTCATTTTCATCTGTTTAATTGTTGGCTTCACCAAGGACAGTTATGCCCTCAACAGGTTCTCTGCTACTGACAGTGCTAATTTACTGCATGGGTTGGCATTGAAATTATTTAAGACCAACAGGTGTTACAAAGATAATTCCTCAGTAACTGAGCTGTGTGTGTGGCCCCACCCTGGCCAAGGGAAAGTTGGTCTCAGGAGAATCCGGACTTTGACGGGACAAGAGCTGCTTCGTGTGGAGTGGTGGCGAGGGTGTGGTGTGTGCGCTGGCACGGGGGAGGCATCCCCTCCCACCCCGCGGTGGAGCAGATTCCTCATGACGGACCCTGCGGCCTCCCTCTGTGGCTTGTCAAATGAGACCCAGAAAACTGCTGCCTCTGGAAGGGCCTCTTGCCATCGGGGCACCCTTGGCTCCTGACGACGGGGTCTCCATGCATCAAAGGGGAAGGCGGAGTGTTCTGTCACTGTGTTTCCATCAAAAATAGGTTCTCTGTCACTTCAAAGAAACATGAAGCCAGCATAAAATATGGCCTTAGCAAAACCAAGGCCATTCACTGGGCTAGACATGGATGGACGGGAAGCTCTGACGGACTCGGCCTCCTTGTTGTCTCATTGTGCGCTCTGTTCCAGCTCAGGGAGCATCAGTTTAGGGAATTCAGGAATGTACGGATTCCTGTCACTCGTGTGCATTCGTGTGCACATGGAAGCCATCAGGTTGGAGGAACAGTCCCTGCGGGGAGGGGTCACCAAGGCTGCATCATTGAGAATTCATGAGCGCTGGCCTCTGTCCACGTCAGTCCCAGGCCAGCTCTTGTGCTTGGAGGAATCTGTCGTGAGAGGACTCACCTTCGTGTGGAGATTCGTGCTGCCAACAGCATCTGCCGCGTTGAGAGCACTGAACAAGGGCCCGGAAAGGTTTGAATTTACTTCCCTGTGGGATGAGATGTGTCACCACTGTTCATTTCTGGTCTCCGGTCAGATGTCGGCCAGGACAAAGCCATCAGGGACTGTAACCAGGAGGATGGGGTTCTGGGGCCTCCACGGGCTCTGCAGAGCCCCTGATCCTGCTTGTGCTCTGCCTTCTGGAGGGCAGCCCTGGGCGGCTGGACCCCAGCAGGTCTGAGAGCCGGCCTGAGTCTGGGGCTCCTTCAGGATCAGCCATGCCCGTCTCTGCCCCAGCAGTGGTGTCGGTGCCTCCACGGCTGCAGCCTTGTGGGACCTCTTCCTCTTCAGCTCGCCCATGTACCCCCAGGCCTCCTAATCCCCCACATCCTTCTGGCTTCCACACAGGTCCCCCTCAGCTTTGGCCAGGAACTCCCACACCCCCAGTCCACTCCCTCGAGCCCCCCAGTCCCCCTCCAAGCCCGTCCTCCTCAGTCTTCCCCTGAGCCCCCCAGTCCCTCCTGAGCCCCCCAGTCCTTCCCACCCTCGTTTCCCTGGGCTCTGGTGGTTCCAGCATTGGGGACCCTGCCCTGTGCTAACCTTGCCTGTTTCTGCGCATAGAAAACCCTCCAGGTGCGTCTGATGGCACCGGGCAGGGCTGACCATGGGCTTGGCGTTCCCAGGCTCCGTGCCCTGGGGCTGCACCACCCTGCATCTGCTTCCTGCCTCCCGAAGGGGTCCAGTGCTCACAGGGGAGGGCATCGTGAGGGCCCAGACACCCCTAGCTTGCCACAGAGGTCAGGTGAGGGCCCAGACACTCGTAGCTCGACGCAGAGGTCAGGTGCAGTGAGACACTAAGATCACTTCACTTTCTTTCTCCGGGAAGATTTCTAATGTTCCTAGAACTTGAAAAACAGGAAAAAAAGACAAACTGTTTTTCTTCTGCTACACTCATAACACGTTCCACACGTAAGTCCTGACACCAGATGTGGGGCTTCATGCAGGCTGACCCGCTCTCCCTCGCCAGCTGGGGTAAGATTTGTTTCCTCATTTCTGGCTTTCAAACATTTGGCTATTGTGCATTTGAACATGAATTTCTTAGGTTTTATCCTAATTGGGAGAGGACATTTGCTTTCTTAAATCTGTAGATTTATGTCTTCCACCAAGCCTGGGAAGCAGTTACTCATTTGTTTTAATTTCCAGCTTTTTGCATCCTGCGTTCTTTTTTCCCTGTTGTAGTTGCGGATGGGATGATATGCGGAGCCTTTGTTGAGCCCCTTAGGACTCTGAGGCACATTCATTTGGTTCCCAGTCTATTTTATTTCTGCTGCTGCTGTTTGTTTCAGATTATTGATGTTATTATTCAGATGATTGATGTTCCTGAAGTTGGCTGATTTTGTCCTTGCTGGTGTTCATTCTCCTACTGGGCCTGTGCACTGAAGTGTTCTTGTTGGTTTTGTGTGTGGGTGTGTGTTATGTTTGATGATTGTACTTTTCAATTTTAAAATTACCATTTGGTACACAACTACATATAGTTTTTTTTTCTTTTTGCAGAGATGTTTTATATTTCCATTGGCTTCAAGAGTGTTCTCAACTGCTCATTGTAGCATTTTTAACATGGCTGCTTTAAAATCCTTGTCTAGCTCCTATTAAAATCTTCTATGTAAGACTCTGGTTTTTTAGTTTGGCACGTGTCAGCCGATTCAAGTTTGAATGCACATCCTGGCTCAATTTTGCTGTCAGTGGTCCAATGCCATTGTCAATAGACCCCCTGCAGTGCTATTTTGGTCCGTGCCACTGTCTTCTCTAGAAGGTGTGACTTTGCCCCCAGTGTCCCTGTCCTGGGTGGGAAGAGGGGAGGCCCCTGCCTGTGCCTGCTGAGCAGGGCAAGGAGGCAGCTTCCACGCAGATCCTCCTCAGGACCCTTCTCATAGCCCGAGGGGTAGGGAGATCAGGTTTCTCCGTTCGAGGTGGGGGCAGGTGCAGTTACTGCAGCCCACTCTGTTGGGCTTCACTGCTTCAGATCCCGTGGCTGGAGAGGGCCGCCTCTGTGGGGCTCCTGTGTGTCTGTACCCGTGGCTGTTTTTGGGCTCCTGTCCCATCCAGGCTAGAGTATAAAGGAGACTGGAAACCCCCAAGAGCTCACTGCTGGGTCATTTTCAGGGTTCCAGGGTTCCTAGTTTGCCTGCCTTTTCCTCGGTTTCAGAACCCTCTGGAATGTGGCTTAGTATTTTGATTTTGTGCAGGTTTTGTGCTGTGAGCAGCTAGAGGAGTGAATCAGGTGGAATAGATTATAGCTCATCCAGAATGGGAGCCTCTGCCCTTCCACGGTCTCCCGGGGTGACCTTCAGCAAGGGACCTGACTTCTTTGGGGCTCCAGACTGGCGTGTGAGGTTGGGATGCAGGCACTCCCTGAAGGATTCTGGTGAGAACGAGGCAGGATAACGTGTGTGTGGCACCCGTGGGCTGCTGGGCGGCCGCCACCTTCTTCTTTCCGTATTTCCCTCCCGCCCAAGCCTCAGGCTCCTCCCCTCAGGCTCCTCCCCTCAGGCTCCTCCCCTCAGGCTGCTCCCCTCAGGCTGCTCCCCTCAGGCTGCTCTGGTGACAGGAGGGCTTCCCTTTTCCTCGGAACACAACTGCTTCTGTTCCTGGACTGGTCTGAATTATGAGGAATGTCACATTATTTGCAATTAATTTGTGCCTGTCTTATCTCCTAACCTATACAGACAACATTTAAAGTGTAGAATTCTACTGTTGTGCACTTAATGTGGTTAACATTCCATTTGATAGGGGAGGAATCTGAGGCCGGGGAAGGAAGGCGGCCTGCCCCGTTCCTGGGTTGACGGCACCACGGATGTGGCAGACACGGTCTAAGATGTACTTCTGTGTCTTGTCTCTGCCCATGTGGGCCCAGCCCCCCGAGGTGCGTGAACATCCTGGCTGTCCTGGATTCACTTGAGATTCCCCCCGAGCAGCAGGTGTCTGGGCATGTCGGGTGGTTTCCTGCATCACAGACCCTGCAGTGCGTGACGGGCTGTGGGGGTCCCATGAAGAGGGCACGGATTCCCAGTGTGCAGCTGGGAGCTCATGTCCCCGTGGGAAGCAGCCCACAGTCCACTCCAGAGTGGAATATAATCACAGAAAGATGGAGACAAAATTCCACTCACTAAGCAGGGTCTGAAGCCCACTCACCACAGCTCTGGCCAGGGCCCCTGTCCAGGGACGTTCCCGGCTCAGAGGACCTGCCTGGTGAACAAGAGTGCACGCTTGGACGGGGGAGAGGCTGCAGGAGGGCACTGGTGTTAAACCCGCTGGCATCATTAAGGGAAATGTGCTTGAGTGTGGAGTGCGGAGGCCCCACTGAGGACGTGCAGGTGTCCTGGGTTCCACTTGGAGCCGAGCCTGCCCGGGACAGGGCCGCGTGCTCTGCCGTTCACAGCCCGGCGGGAAACCGGCCTTGCAGCGTCTCCCAAACAGACAAGGCAAACTTCAGGCCGTTCTCAGATTCTCTCCCGGGAAAAGGAGGAACTTTGTTTTTCAGGTCTTTATGTATTTACTTTACTCATTCATTGCCTTTCTACTTCACATAAAAAGATTACCAAGTTCCTTGGGGCTCCTTTCACAGAATGCAAAGCTATTCCACCTCTCAAAATAAAATGAAGAGAGAATAAAATGAATTCAAAATAAAATGAATGAAGAATAAGAAGCTGCAGAGAAATGAAAGAAATGTGGCCAGTTACCCAAAACAGGGATTCCGCAAAGCGTTCCTCTGATCTTTGACTGAACGGCCCACGGCGGAGGACAGAAGGCAGCTGCGCAGGAGGGCGGGTGGCGACGGAGAGGTCGTCAATACGGTCGATATTCACGGCGATGGGAGAGTCCAGGGACGTCCTTCCCAACTTTCCTTTAAAACTGCAATTCCTTTAGAAGTCCTGTCCCGAGGTCACCCAGACACGCTGGCATCTTCCTCCACTGACTGTGGGGGCGCCAATGGGCCATGTGCAGAGACTGACAGTGTGAAGTACAGGACAGGTCTGTGCTGTGACTGTTCACAGAGAAATCTCCAAAGTAACCTGGAAATAGTAAAATTTATTGAGCACAGAGTGTGGGTCAGGCACAGACATGCATCGTGTAACTCAGTCCTACAAAGAACCCACCTACTCCTTAGAACCTATGGGAACATACCAAACCCTCTGCCTCTTATTCTTACTCTAAGACTGTGGGCTGTCCCCGCCACAGAGAGAGGAGTCCGTGCGCCATGGGGCTTTTGAGAGTTCAGTGAGATGAAACCTTTAGTTAGGTTGTCCTGGTTGTTGCTGGCTTGGGCATGAGAACGCCGGGGCAGGGGCTCTGCAGGTGACGGCAGCTGGGAAACGCTTCAGCTTCAGGGCAAGGAGGGAGAGGTCGGATGCTTCATCCTCAGACCACAACCAGAATCAACCGTGACTTTCCAAAGCCTGACCACAATGAGGCCATGTTTAGTTGTTAACCCCTTGACCACCTGCCTTGAAGGCTGTCTGGCTGTCCTCCAGCACCTGGGTCTGTGACCTTCCCTCTCTGAAGGAAGGTGTGTGTGTACCTGTGTCTGTTCATGCGTGTGTGTAGGGGTGAGAGGGTTTGGTGTGTGTGTGCGTGTGTGTGGGTGCACGTGTGTGTGTGTAGGGGGCAAGAGAGTTTGGGAGGAGTGTGCATGTGTGTGTGTATGCGTGAATGTGTGTGTGTAGGAACGAAAGGGTTTGGTGTGTGTGCGTGTGCATGTGTGTGTGTAGGGGCAAGGGATTTGGGAGGTGTGTGCATGTGTGTGTGCATGTGTGCGTGTGTGTAGAGGTGAGAGGGTTTGGAGTGTGTGTGTGCGTGTGTGTGTAGGAGCGAGAGGGATCGGGGTGTGTGTGTGTGTGTGTGTGTGTGTGTAGGAGGCGTGTGGGGCGTGAAGGGGCTGATGGCTCGGGAAACTCTGGGAGGGACTTGAGCACTCGAGTGGCACAATTCAAACCACGCTTCACATTCACTCAGCTGGGTTCCTGCGCACATGTGTGTAGGAAACAGAGCCCCTCAGGGAGGCTCACTCTGGTCCAGGTAGCTGTGAGGAGGGTGCCCTGGGCTGGTGGAGCCATGAGGCAGGCTGGATGGGGGATTGTTTGGATGAAGCGGTCAACGGCACCTGCAGGTGGGGTGTGCAGGGAAAGACGGAAAGTCGTATTTGTTTGTTTGCTTGTTTGTGTGTTTTTTTGTTTTGTTTTTTGTTTTTGTTTTGTTTTTTGCGCCTGAGCAATCGGTCCGATGCTGGCGCCATTTGGAGAAGCTTTTCCCAGGTAGGAGTGAGGTTTTTTGAATTACATGTGACGATTCAGGCTCCCCAGTGTTCTGAGTGTGGAGGCAGCAGCACAAAGGTGCTGGTTTCTTTTACGTGTGCGCGTTAATTTCCATCGTTCAGGTTCGTCGTTACTTCTGTCTCGAGAGCGCGGGAATGCACAGACATTCCTGTAAATGTTTGGACATAAATCTTTAAACAACTAATTTTGAGGGAGAATTTGCACAAAAACCTCACCAATCTGAAATTTAATGGGGGAAGGGTTGAAAACTCTCTAATTGCATCTGAAATTTTGCCATATAAGTGATTATTATGTGACCTGAGTAACAAAAAGGGAAGTGAAAGCCTGTAATCCCAGCACTTTGGGAGGCCGAGACGGGCGGATCATAAGGTCAGGAGATCGAGACCATCCTGGCTAACACCGTGAAACCCCGTCTCTACTAAAAATACAAAAAACTAGCCGGGCGAGGTGGCGGGCGCCTGTAGTCCCAGCTACTCCGGAGGCTGAGGCAGGAGAATGGCCTAAACCCGGGAGGCGGAGCTTGCAGTGAGCTGAGATCTGGCCACTGCACTCCAGCCTGGGCTACAGAGCAAGACTCTGTCTCAAAAAAAAAAAAGGAAGTGAAAAACCATGTTCTCATTTCTGCCCTGAGGAGTAAGGTGGGGGCTGAGGAGTAAGGTGGGGGGCTGAGGAGTAAGGTGGGGGCTGAGGAGTAAGGTGGAGGGCTGGGGAGTAAGGTGGGGGCTGAGGAATAAGGCGGGGGCTGAGGAGTAAGGTGGGGGGCTGGGGAATAAGGTGGGGGCTGAGGAGTAAGGTGGGGGGCTGAGGAATAAGGTGGGGGCTGAGGAGTAAGGTGAGGGCTGAGGAGTAAGGTGGGGGCTCCAGAAACTGATGATGGGACTCTCAGAACCCCCATGTGACCCCTTTTGGGGAAGTGTTTTTAATGGAATCTCAGGACTGTTGAAGTTTCTTGGGCTTCCCATAACAGGTAAGGAAACAAATCCCTAAGGGATGGGCACTCCGCAGGTGCCTGGGGACGCCTGGGGACGCCTAGGAGCGCTGTGCATCAGACGTGGTCAGCGGTCCCTGGACATCAATGAACAATCGTGCTCCTGCCCCGGAGCCAAGGGCTGGTGTGGAGGGGGCAGATGAGCAGGGGACCTCGATGGCCCGAGGAACTGTCCAGCACCACGGAGGGGAGAGGGCGGAGGATGTGGGTGGGGGTCCAGGGGAGAAGGGGAGAGGGCGGAGGGTGTGGTTGGGGGGTCCAGGGGAAGAGGGGAGAGGGCGGAGGGTCCAGGGAGGGGAGAGGGTGGAGGGTGTGGGTGGGGGTCCCGGGAGGGGAGAGGGTGGAGGGTGTGGCTGGGGGTCCCGGGAGGGGAGAGGGCGGAGGGTGTGGCTGGGGGTCCAGGGGAGAGGGCGGGTGGAGGCTGCAAAGGTGCAGTGCTGTGAAGGAGAGGTTTCTGGCAGAGGCAGGCACTGGGGAGGAGGCCAGCATCAGGGTGCAGCATGGAGGCAGCTCCTCTGGCAGCACCTCAGGTGCTGGGGGCACAACACGAGGCCAGGGACCCCGGGGACCTGTCATCAGCATCTTCAGCAGGTATCAAGGGCCTGACACAAGACCTTGGCAGCATCCTCAGAGGCCTGGGGCCTCCTGCACGGCCGAGCTCTTACACAGCGGGCCCAACACAGGACTTACTTTGTGCTCTTGAAGAGGGGGCTTCAGCAGACTGAGCACCCGGAGGGTGAGAGCCCACACACCCTCGTCTTAGCTGATAGCCAGTGCAGGACACACACAGGATCTTAGTGAAAACTTGCTGAGCAAATGAAGGGGCTGCTGTGGAGACTTAAGTAAGAGGTGCTGGGTTTCTCCCGTGGAGGCGCCTCTACCTTGCTGGGTGCACTGTGTGTTTTAGGGAGTGGAGGCTGAAGACAAGGAGCTCTTGAAGCCCTAATGTGGCTGGGATGAGAGGATGGAGAATAAAAGGCGGCCGCAGGATGGAGCATCGGGCTGGGGTCTGAGTCACAGCCAGGCTGGCCAGGGCCCTGCATCCACCCCAGCGGGCCCCCGAGGGTCCTGGCAGCTTGTGCTGACCCGACAGAGGGCTGCAGGCTCGGGGTGAAACCACAGATACTGATTTCTCAACCTGAATTCTGGGAGTTCGAGACTGCAGTGCAGAGTCGAGTTGATGTGAACACTCGGGACGCGGTAGAAGGAGTTCTGACATTAGGGAGGGCAACCAAGACCCCTGGCTTCCCAGCCAGGCGACCCCCAAAGTTCTGGGAGGAGGACGCCTTTCTAAAGGGGCAGCTCCTGGAACTTCACTTTGTACAAATGTTCGGTCAGTTCTGATGTCGAGGTTTTGGACTGCGAGATCTTCCAATGTTTCTCAACATTTAGATTCGTATTTTTTTTTCTTTGTAGCAAGATTCTCATCTTATAAATTTTTCCCATTGATTTTGAAAACCCTCAACTATTTAGTCTGTTAGAACAGACCTCAGGATTCCGTTACTCAGAGCTTCATTCCGGCAGCATTTTGAAAGAACATTCACGACAAAAGCAACGGGTCAATACCTTTTTACTGTTTTGGGGAACGTGTTCCTTCACGAAAGTCCACGGTTCTCTCAGGATCCGGTAACAGTGGCGTTTTGGGCGATTCTTCCTCTTGCCGGCACATTTCTAAGCCAGAGCGGCTGGAGGCAGCACAGTCCTTCCGGCTCCTGACTCAGGTGGAGGCCACGGGGCAGTGAATCACAGCCAGTGTAGACGGTGAGCTTAAAGATGTTACGTTCGCTGTGTGTGTGCTGCGAACATTGGACTTTTAAATCCAGATAAAATTGAGATTTTTTTTCCCTCCCAAATGTGTGGGAATTCAATCCGACTTGCAGTGGCAATGGAAGGATGTTTTTTCAAATGCTTCTGTCTGTTTCATGGGAAGATATTTGAGTGGGAGATGACAGGCTCGTGGGAGATTTGAGATCTACACATTCTCCCACTTGGTGTTGTTGAGATAATCCCTTGATAGCGGAGAAATATGCAAACATCTTCCTTTCTGTTTGGCAGACTTTGATAAGTCTAAAAACTGCACGTATGTTAATTATTTTTAAAAGATAAATATACATCAACCACTTTAAAAATTAACGCTTTATTCAGTGTATTTGCCTTTGTGCTAAAATTGAGTTTAATATAAATACACATATATGCAAAGGAGGAAGATAAATAATGAATTTTAGCTTTTGGTGAATATATTCAGCATTAATGTCATCCCTTTTTTTTTTGGTCTGTTTGAGAAAACTGTATTGCAAAATAGTAAACCGTACCATACCTGCCAAGCTGCTGGTCTTTCTGTTCCACGCTTTCCACCATTGGTTCTAAATAAGTCCATTTCCAGAAGGAATGAGCCAGTAATACTAGCAGAGGGGACCAGAAATTACACTTCTGTGTATAAAATATCTGTGTTAAGAATGATAGAGCACTTTGGCTTGAGTTTTAACTATTTAGTGGCAGCTGTTACTTAGCTGTACTGTTCCTGTGTTTGAAGCAATAAACGCAGATATCACAGCGTAGGGCCTGTGGTGAGGCACGTTTTAGGAAACAGATTCTCAGCCTTCATCTAAAAGCCAGAGTCCTGCAGGGCGAATCGTATCCCCAAATCCATAGGCTGAAGTCCTAATCCCTAGTGTCTCAGAATGGGGCTGGAGTTAGGGACAGGGCCTAGAAAGGGGGGATTAAGGTCAAAGGAGGTTAGGAGGGTGGGCCCCAATCCCACAGGATGGTATCCTTATGAGAAGAGGAGATCGGGACACAGACACACACAGAGGGAGGACCCTGTGAGGACCTGGGGGATGTTGGCGTCTGCCAGCTGAGGAGGGAGGCCTCAGGACATGAGGAACCGGTGGATGCCGGTATCTACAGGCCGAGGAGGGAGGCCTCAGGAGGAAGCAGCCCCGCCTGCACCTGGATCTGGGACTTCCAGCCCTGGGATGTGAGAGGATGAATTTCTGAGGTGCTTTGTCATGGCAGCCTTCACACACACACACACACAAACACACACACACACACACACAGCTGCAAATCACAAGCTGCATATCTTGGCAAAATTTTCCCTTAAGAAAGGACAACCACATCTCAAACCCCTCGACAGCAGGGAGAACACACTGGATTTCTGGAAGGAGGTAAGGAAAGTATAGCCTCAGGGGGAGACCCAGAGTCTTATGATGACAGTGCCATAAATGACATAGGGCATACATTTAAAACTGAATTTTCAACCTATTCAGCCTGAATACGTGGTCTCAATGCTGGCAGCAAAGTAAAATGTCACTTTCGGGACCTGGTTTGTCTCCCTAAACATCAGCTGCAAGGGAATGTTTTACTTCACGCATTAGTGTTAAATACAATTTACAGGGGGCCATTGTTTTGTACTGAGTTCCTGTACTAGGCCCCTCCTGGGCAGACTAGGCAGATTGAAGTCACCTCTGCCAGGTGCCAGATCACTAAACTGAGCTTAAAAACAGGCCAGCTTTCCAAAAACAGGAGATTCGCAGTCACCTGTCAGGAGGGGCCCAGCCACCTGAGCTGGCAGGGTAAGAGCATCCCTGGGCTTTAGTCCACAAGAGGAAAGGAACATTGTATTAGTCTGTCCTGCTGCTAATAAAGACACACCCAAGGCTGAGTAATTTAAAAAGGAAAAGGTTTAAAGGACTCACAGCTCTGCATGGCTGGGGAGGCCTCACAATCATGGTGGAAGAGGAAGGAAGGGCAGAGGCATGTCTTACATGGCGGTGGGCAAGAGTGTGTGCAGGAGAACTGCCCTTTATAAAACCATCAGATCATTTGAGACTTACTACCATAAGTCCAGTGGCAGGGAATTCTGCATTCATGATTCCATCACCTCCTACCAGGTCCCTCACAACATGTGGCGATTTTTACAGTTCGAGGTGAGATTTGGGTGGGACACAGCCAAGCCATGTCAAACATGAATGCTACTGATGTGATCTGCTGTGGTCTGAATGTGCCCCCCACATCCGCGTGTTGAAACTTAAGCACCAATGTGATGGCATCACGGGGGCCCTTCATAGGGGATCAAGTCCTGCCGGTGGGTGAAGCCCTTGTGAATGGGATTAGTGATTTCATAGGAGAGACTGAAGCCAGCGCCCCTGGCCCTTCCTGCCTTCCTCTGTGTGAGACACAGCTCCAGGTGCCCTCCTGAAAACAGAACCCCGGCCCTCCTCAGACATGGACCCTGCAGGTGCATCGATCTTGGGCTTCACAGCCTCGGAACTGGGAGAGATCAATCTCTTGTTGGTGATGGTCCATCCTTGGCGTTTGTTACAGCAGCACAAATGGATGAACCTGATATCCTGCCAGCTTGCAGAATGTCACCTCCTCCTTCCCACCCAAATTGCCTGCAGAAGCAGACCATGGGCATCACCTAGGGAAACCCTATGTGTGCTATGGATGGTACACTATGGGTGGTATGCTGTAGATGGTACGCTGTGGATGGTAGGCTGTGGGTGGTATGCTGTGGATGGTATGCTGTGGATGGTACGCTGTGGGGGGTACGCTGTGGATGGTATGCTGTGGGGGCTATGCTGTGGATGGTACACTGTGGGTGGTATGCTGTGGTTGGTATGCTGTGGGTGGCATGCTGTGGATGGTACACTGTGGGTGGTACGCTGTGGGGGGTACGCTGTGGATGGTACGCTGTGGGGGGTTCGCTGTGGGTGGTACATTGTGGATGGTATGCTGTGGGTGGTATGCTGTGGATGGTTCGCTGTGGGGGGGTACGCTGTGGGTGGTATGCTGTGGGTGGGTGGTATGCTGTGGATGGTACGCTGTGGGGGGTATGCTGTGGGTGGTATGTTGTGGGTGGTATGCTGTGGGGGTACACTGTGGGTGGTATGGATGGCATGCTGTGGGTGGTACGCTGTGGGTGGTACAGATGGTATGCTGTGGGTGGTACGCTGTGGGTGGTACGGATGGTATGCTGTGGGTGGTACAGATGGTACACTGTAGGTGGTACGCTGTGGGTGGTACAGATGGTATGCTGTGGGTGGTGTGCTGTGGGTGGTACACTGTGGGTGGTATGTTGTAGATGACAGATGGTACACTGTAAGTGGTACACTGTGGGTGGTACAGATGGCATGCTGTGGGTGGTATGCTGTGGGTGGTACAGATGGTATGCTGTGGGTGGTACGCTGTGGGTGGTACAGATGGTATGCTGTGGGTGGTATACTGTGGGTGGTACAGATGGTACACTGTGGGTGGTATGCTGTGGGTGGTACAGATGGTATGCTGTGGGTGGTACGCTGTGGGTGGTACGGATGGTATGCTGTGGGTGGTACGCTGTGGGTGGTACACTGTGGGTGGTATGTTGTAGATGACAGATGGTACACTGTAAGTGGTACGCTGTGGGTGGTACAGATGGTATGCTGTGGGTGGTACGCTGTGGGTGGTACAGATGGTATGCTGTGGGTGGTACACTGTGGGTGGTACAGATGGTATGCTGTGGGTGGTACGCTGTGGGTGGTACACTGTGGGTGGTATGTTGTAGATGACAGATGGTACACTGTAAGTGGTACGCTGTGGGTGGTACAGATGGTATACTGTGGGTGGTATGCTGTGGGTGGTATGCTGTGGGTGGTATACTGTGGGTGGTACAGATGGTATACTGTGGGTGGTATGCTGTGGGTGGTACAGATGGTATGCTGTGGGTGGTACGCTGTGGGTGGTACAGATGGTATGCTGTGGGTGGTACGCTGTGGGTGGTATGGATGGTATGCTGTGAATGTTACACTTGGATGGTTTGTTGCTTGTCCATGCATCATGAATAGCAGCCAATTAGTCTTCAAAACTCAATTTTTTGAAATTTTGTTCTTGGACAAGAGTCCTTAACTCTCCTCAGGCCAGAGGGAGGTCCTGCTGCTCCTCTGAGGCCCAAGGACGAGGTGGTGGTGAGGGCTGTGTCCACAGGGCCATACCGCATACAGTATGTGCTACGTGTGAGCCTCTGCAGAGAGAAACACAAGCATGCTGAACTTAGACTTGCCTGAGCATTCCTTCTTTTGCTTGACCTGTTAGCTTTTGTAGGAGAGAAAATTTGTTTTAATTCAACAAATCTAGTAAATTTTAGCCCAAGGATAGGATAGAAGAGCAAAGCTCAAAGGAAATCAGTGTCAGAGAGAAGAGAAGTGTCTGGGGCCCCAGGGTGAGGGGTGCGGAGCTGGGCAGGGAGGAGAGCAGGAAGTTCCCAGGGGAGAAGAAATGCAGCCTTATCTGGGTGCAATTCGACAGTGATTTTAAAAGTTGTATATTAGAATGCTAAAAAGCTAAGAGCTATTATAAAATGTATATATTTAACTTAGGAAAAAAGCAACAGCTTTATTGCTGAGACGCTTAAACTATTAATTTAAATTGCTTAAATGCACTTCTCATGTGTTAGTTATAAAGCTAGACTAAATTGCAGTCTTTAATTTTTTGCTGATGTTTTTATTGCTTGGTGATATATGGAAAATTACGTACCTTCAAGAGTTTTAATTCATCTTTTTTCTTTGTCAGCCACTGGAGACAGGAAGCAAAAAGGAGCAATAAAATGAGATTCTGTCAGCATGTTATGATGATAAACCCAAAGCTTACCGCTAGCTCATTTACAGTTTTGCAGCAAGCTTACAAAAAAAGAATTAAAAATTTTACGTCAATTTGTGATAGACTATATATTCGTTGATATTTCTGAAGTGTTCTATCTATCCTAAGCACCTGCAAGACAAGTTTAGAATAGTTTAAATTTACAGAAAAGTTGCACAGATTGTAAAGCGTTTCCACGTCCCACACCCAGATTCTCCTGTTGACACCCGACGTTAGTGTATTGCTTGCGTAACACAGCTGATGATCCAGTTCGGAGCCAAGTTGGACAGACATGGGGGTAACCAGGGACCCTGATCCCTGGGAGTGGCATCTGAAGAGGGGCAGCCTTGTGTGGCTGAGTCCTTAGCCCAGGGGCCTGGACTAACCCCAGGCAGAAAGTGTCAGACTTGAATTAAGTTGTAGGGCACCCAGCTGGTATTTAGGGAGATGGAGAGTGGTTGGTGTGGAAACCCCTCAGCCCCCATCCTGACCTGGGGTCCCACGTGAAGTTCTGAGAGGAGCCGGATAGTCAGGGAAAACCGTTTTCCTCCTTCTGTGACCAAAGGACCAAAGGAAGACACTGTATCACACGAAATAGTTAACCATGTTTCCATTCATTGATCTAGTGAAGAAAGTATATTTTGTGCGATTGCAAAACAAAACCCAAGTGTACGTTCCGCACAGGAAATCCTCAGGAAATGAGACCCAGGAAGTGAACACACAAGGTGGAGTGACACGATACAAGGCAGACGGAAGAAGGCAAGTATGTGACTCAACATAAGGACCCCAGGCACAAAGGAGGAATGATGATAGAAAATTGCCAGGGATCAATTACAAAATAAATAGCAATCAATATTCCTAAACAGGGAATGCAGCGTGGCGAGGTATGAAGACGATTCCTTTGTTTCTTGTCTGGCCTTTACCATTTCCTTCTTTCTGCTAACGGGGGCTTCGTGCGTTCTGGCTTCCCTGGTTTCGTGAGGTGTAACATGAGGCTGTTTATCTGGTGTCTTTCTTCTTTTTTGATGTGGGTGTTTATTGCTCAAAACTTCCTTCTTAGAACTGCTTTGCTGTGCCCCATAGATTTTAATATGTTGTGTTTCCATTTTCATTTGTCTCAAGATGTATTTAAATGTCCCTTATAATGTTTTCATGGACCCACTGGTGTTTCAGGAGTAAGGTGTTTAATTTCCCCGCCTTTGCGGATCTTCTGAAATTCCTCCCGCTATTGATTCTAGCTTCATACCACTGTGGCTGGGAACGGTATTGATGTAATTTTGGTCTCTTTAAATCAGGCTGGAAATTGTTTTGTGCGTCAGTGCACTGTCTGTCCTGGAGAATGCTCTGGCGCACTCGAGAAGAGCATGTCTGGTTGCTGCTGGATGGGATGGTCTCAGTGTGCCTGTGAGCCCAGGTGCCTAACACGTAGTTTAAGGTCAATCCTTCTTCATTGATTTTCTGCCTGGATGGTCTATCCCCTGCTGAGGGTGGGACCCTGAGGCCCCTTAACATTATTACTTAATTATCTTGGTGTCTGTGTCTCCCTTCAGATTTACTGACATTTGCTTGTATACTTAGGTGCTCTGACGCTGGTAAAGATGTATTTACAATTGTTACATTCTCTTGATGAAGTCACTCCTTCAACCTCACATAATGACTCTCTTGGTCTCTTTTTACAGTTTTGACTTAACGTCCATTTAATCTGACATGAATATGGCCACCATTGCTTCCATTTGCTTTCGTTTCCAGGGAATGTATTTTTTCATCCTTTCTCTTCCAGCCTCTGTGTGTCCTTATGGGCTCTCCCTGGCTTGGTTTTCTCATCTGTGAAACAAAACTGCACTTTCCTGAGAGGACTGAATAAAACCGTGTGCTCAGTTGTGATGCCGGCTTCATGAGAAGTGGGCTGTCAGGCAGTGCCAGTTCTGTTTGAGAAGAGCCTCTGGTGTCCTTTGCAAAATAAATAAAATTCTAAGTCCTTCAACCGACTGAATGGACCCCCTCTTTGCCAAGGGATTCCCCCTGCCAAAAAAAAATTTTAAAAACTGGTTCAGCTCATGATGGCAGGAAGTGGGATTGGACAGGCCACATTGTACCCTCCTCCCTTTGGAGTTCAGGACCAGCTGACCAGCGTTAGCACCAAAGCAGACATCAAAGCATTACCCAAACAGACTCCTTGTAGTAATAAGATTCCCCGCTCCAACCTGGCCCTGGCATAGCCTCACGTGAAAAACAGCAGGTCCTGAAGGAAATCAAAATATATTAACCCCAAATATATCTCCCTTACATATTCTGAAATGTCCTGCAAAGGCTTCTTTTGCCAGGAACATCTGCATTCTGTGGAAAATCCCTTACTAGGCCCTTTTCTGATCTGGGAGAGATTTAACTAAGGCCTGACATCTTTTAAGGTCCTGTAGGAGACATTTGCCATCAATTCTCTCTGAAGCTGCTGCCTGAAGGCTTCATCTTCATACCATGAACCTTGGCTTCCACAACCCCCTCAGCTTTCTGCTGGAGCATTTCTTTCTGCTGCCTTCACTCTTCAGGCAAAGCTGAAGTCTGTCAACCAATCGTCACTCCGAAAATCTTTGAATCCACCTGTGGCCCCTGAGTCCTCGCTTTGAGATGTCCACCTTGCTGGGCTGAACCGATGTAAACCTGTAACTCCTGCCTCCCTAAAATGTATACGACCAAGCTGTAGCCCAACCGCCTTGAGCACAGGATCTGAGGACATCTCAGTGCTGCATCATGGGCCATGACCACTCATGTTTGGCTAAGAATAAACCTCTGTGACAATTTTATTGTTTGGCTTTGATCATCAACACCTTCCAGGCAACAGCCACTGTGGTCCCCACGGCCACCCTCACCTGGGCCTCCCGCCACCTTGAACTTTCTTAGTTGAGCTGAATTAAGAATGAGCGAGGAATAGATTAGTCACTGGAACCTGGTACAATAGATTGTTTTCACCCCTTACCAAGAGGTGTTAGGTGAATGTCTAACACATTAGCCACCGGCCTCTGCCCGGGGCCCCAGGCTGGCAGCTGGGCTGGATGTTTTTGACCTCTTGTCTGGAGGTTCAGGTGCACCTCCAGCAGCAGGGTGTGTCCTCCACGGGCCTGGCACCATGCCTGCCACATCCGTGGTGCCATCGACCCATGAACTGGGCAGGCCGCCCCTACACACACACACGCACACACATGCACACACATGCACACATGCACATGTACATTCCTCCCAAACCCCCTCGCCCCTACACACACTCACACACATGCACACACACCTGTATATACATACTTATAATTAGTATATTAATATATGACTCAAGTGTGTAATAAACCATGAGGCTTAGGAGCCAAAAAGTAATTGATGCTTCTTTCCTAGAGAAGTCACGTTGGAAAAGGCTGATCAGGAGAGAGGCGTCTGAGCTGTGCATTGACAGATCTTTGGGGATGTCAGACAGACATTTGGGAGACTCTCCAGGCAAAGGAGAGATGCAGGAGCACATTAAGGATGTCCCTACTGTGGTCAGTGGGGGAGAACGTAGAGTCCTCGTTGGTAGGCAGGGTGAATGAGGGTGCCCATGTTCAGAAACGGCATGAGGGCAGAGCCTGGGCGGGGTGAAGCTGGAGAGGCTGGACGATGCCCAGTGTGAGACCTGGCCCGTGTGAGACACACCCTGCTGCTGTAGGTGCACCTGCACCTTCAGACAAGAGGTCACAGTTGGACCTCTTGAACCGGTATTCTCAAATATGGTAGACCTGCCCAGACACTGTGGCCCAGTGTGCATCCTCCTCCAGGCAGCACAACTCAGGGGCACTGGCTGCATGGCAGGCAGGGGGCTTACATCTGACCCTTCACCCCTCACACTGGCCCCCACCCCTTACGGAGGGATGACCACCTGAGGACACAGAATGCAGCAGCTGCAGGCCAAGGAGAGAGGCCTCAGGAGGAACCAGCCCTGCCCACACCTTGGTCTTAGGCTTCTGGCCTCCAGAACTGGGAGAGGATAAATCCGTGTCATATAAGTCACCTCGTCTGTGGGTTTCTGTTATGGAAGCCTCAGCCAGCTATTCCAAGGAATATTTGTTGAGTCAGCCAATGAGTCTTCATAGCAGGCAGGATCTAGACAGAAAGCAGCCCTCACAAGCCCGGGCGAGCTGCACTAAAATGTCCTAGCTGCTCACAGTGTGTTCAGTAAAGTCAGAAAATCACCTGGATCTCGGGGATCCTGTGCTCTCTAGCAGGCACCCCATTTATTTCCTGGAGACGCCTCTCAGCCATCCAGCAGCTTCTGCAGTCATAGCCTGTGGATACTTCTCCACACTGACAACACCCAGTCTGTTCAGGAAAGTTTGTCCACCTCGGCTGGAATTAGGTGACCCATGGAAACATCCCACTACCCATGCTTCTGTGCACCTGTGACCACTCGTGGGCAATGCCCCACGGCCTGTGTTTTTATTCCCCTTGTGAACACTCGTGGGAAATGCCCCACGGCCTGTGTTTTTATTCCCCTTGTGAACACTCGTGGGAAATGCCCCACGGCCTGTGTTTTTATTCCCCTTGTGAACACTCGTGGGAAATGCCCCACGGCCTGTGTTTTTATTCCCCTTGTGACCACTCGTGGGCAATGCCCCACGGCCTGTGTTTTTATTCCCCTTGTGACCACTCGTGGGCAATGCCCCACGGCCTGTGTTTTTATTCCCCTTGTGACCACTCGTGGGCAATGCCCCACGGCCTGTGTTTTTATTCCCCTTGTGAACACTCGTGGGAAATGCCCCATGGCCTAGGTTTTTATTCCCCTTGTGAACACTCGTGGGAAATGCCCCACGGCCTGTGTTTTTATTCCCCTTGTGAACACTCGTGGGAAATGCCCCATGGCCTAGGTTTTTATTCCCCTTGTGAACACTCGTGGGAAATGCCCCATGGCCTGTGTTTTTATTCCCCTTGTGAATGCTCGTGGGAAATGCCCCATGGCCTAGGTTTTTATTCCCCTTGGGAACACTCGTGGGAAATGCCCCACGGCCCGTGCTTCTGTGCACCTGCGGACACTTGTGGGAAATGCCCCACAGCCTGTGTTTCTCTGCACCTGCAGACACTTGTGGGAAATGCCCCACAGCCTGTGTTTCTCTGCACCTGCAGACACTCATCAAACACCAGGCTGTCATTGTGGGCAGGGTGAGCTCTGGCTGTTGGTGCAGCATGGTGGGAAGAGCGCCAGGTCCTGGACTCTGGTGATTTGTATTAGACCCTAATTCCGAGCTGTGGTCTTGGCTATGCCTTGGGTGCTGTGTTATCTAATGTATGGGGATGGGGCTTACCTCAGAATGTGGACAGACAATTACTTAAAATAATCTGTGTGAACTTCCCGGTGCTGGAAACACAGTAGAGACCGTAAATGACCAATGTTTTATTTATTATTGTCTCAGAATTGTTTAGAGCTAAAGAATAATTCAGTATGTGATTTCCTAGAAAACTCATGGAAGGAGACAGGACTTGCTTTTCCTGGAAATTGTCACTTGAACAAAACATAAACAACGGCCACCTACCACTGAGGCTGTGGCCTTAGGACACGCTGCTGTGTCCTTCAACACCATCGGGCAAAAGCCGTTGGGGCAAGAGGGAAGCAGAAGGCCAGTGCACAGAGGCCAGCGTGGGCTCACAAAACCTCTCAGAGCTTCAGTGGAGTCAGATTTTGGCCAGACCCAGGGCCTGATTCTTAGCTTATTAATTCCAGTGATTTCTACTTTTAAGCCATTATACATCTAATGTCTGTTTAATAAAAAACAGATGAGGTAGACTATTAAATTACCAGATGGTGCTGTAAGATAGATATATAATAACTGTGTAACAAAAGAACACTACTTTAATATAACATTAAGCAAAACAATACTATTTTTATTGATACTAATGCTTTTAGAGGTAATTAAATGAAATATGACATGCAACAAATTAATGTAATTCAAACATGATTACTGTTTTCCTTTAAAAAAACTTCAATTATTTTTTACTTAGATGGTTTCTCTAAAAATATGCTATTTTTGAGAGTTTTCAAAATAAATACAGTCACGCACTGAATAAGGATGTTTTGGTCAATAACAGACCCCGTATGCAGTGGTGGTCCCATGAGATAATCATGGAGCCGAAATTCCGCAGTGCCTGGTGACACAGCAGTCCTCACGCCAGCGTGCCGCACATTGCTCACATGTTTGTGGGGTGCTGTATAAACAAGGCTGCGATGTGCCAACTGTGTCAACGTCCAGCACGTACAACGACACACTGTACACAATACTAGATAATGATAATAAACGGCTATGTTGCTGGTTTATGTATTTGCTACACTTTTTATCCTTATTTTAGAGTGTACTCCTTCCACTTATATTTTAAAAGGTTAACTGTAAAACAGCCTCTGGTAGGTTCTTCAGGAGGTGTTCCAGAAGAAGCCATGTAGATACACAAATGCTCACCATTGTGTTACAGTCACCTGCAACGTTCGGTGCAGTCCCGGGCTGCACAGGTGTGTAGCCCCAGAGCAACAGCCTGTGCCCCAGAGCCCCAGAGCCTCTGTGTGCAGTAGGCTGAGGTGTCCTTTCCTTCTAGTTTCAGATGTTCCACCTGCTCGCCACACAGCAGCCCTGGCATGGGGCCACTGCTGGGGGATGGGAAAACAACGCGTTGCACAAACCTGTGGTCTGGACCTCCAGGGTTGCTCCAGGGGCCTCCAGGGTGCACCGGGGTAGACTCTCAGGGCATTTGTCAAACTATCACAGGGAGAGGATAGGCTACAGAACTAAGTCCAACCTCAGAAAAGCAGGGAGTAAGATTATCAGTGAAAACCCTAGTCATGGAGAGAAAAAGAGATGGATGGAGTTTGACCAAAACTGCAGCCCCGTCTCCACCCAGCACTGCCCTGATGAAGTGAGGGCCATTGATGTCCTGCTGTGTTTTCAGAGCAGAGCAAAGGGTGGGCCTTTGCTGGGTGAACCAGTCTTCTGGTACCTCTATGCTTTTTTTCATACATAATGTTATCAGTGTATCAAAAATTACTAGTCACACCAGGACACAGGATGCAAGACTTATTATTTGATGAATTATAAGAGAAGCATAGATAGCAGAAGCTGCCATGCAGATGGGGCTTGTCAGATTCAGGAAATAAAAACAATGGACAGCCAGCGAGATTTATTTCTGTCTATGCATGTATGCATTGAGACAACAGATGAGATTGCAAGTCATTCATCTGTGATAATTTAAAGCATAGAAGTTTCACGTATCTTTTTATAATGATATTTCTCAATAATTTGGTTTGCTTAACAGTTTTTTGTGTTGCAGAATTTGCTTCTAAAATTCATTGCCATGATAGTCTGTGTTGCCTTTATCTTGGAACATACCTGCTATAGTAGCCACACACAATATGTTTTGCTCGTTGGCCCATGGAACCCTCATTACAGAGAAAACACGGTCAGCATCAGCATGTGAGCCAGTGTGCAGAAGATGAACTGGGATGAAGCCCACCAGGCTGAGAACCGCTCCTCAAACCCAGTGTGCTGAAGCACACGGTACCACCTTTCATGGCATCGTATTTCTCTCTTTCTTTTTTCAGGGTTATATATGTCTTTTGATCAAAAACATAAAAAGAATACACTGACAAAAAGGATAAATGTTATCAATTTTTATTTCCTCCTTCTTCAGCATTTCACATGTTGGGTTTTACTCAAGGCCATACTGGTAGCAGGGCTGGTGACATCTTTGTGAAGGAATTCGATTATTTAAGCGTGAAATTCATCCCAAAAATCTATCCGGAAAGACAGTCCTGGCCATTCCATAGTAGTCACCCACCTCAAGTCAGAATTTCATTTCCTGTTGGTAAATTATGTCATTGCATGTAAGAACAGCCTTGATGCCTAAAGGAATGCATTTCCCGTTGGTTATTTCCTCGACGCATTCAGCAAGGTCCTTCCAGCAGCGGAGAACTTCAGCAGCACTGCTGGCTTCCTTCCTTCAACTTGCATAATCTGATTACTCAAGCAATGATGAAAAATATGAAGAAAAAGCAAGTAGGCTTCACTCAAAGGATTATTTTAAAAGTCAACAAGAATATCTTGGGGCTATTGTTCAGAATTAACATGATTTTAGTGCTGCAGATAAACTGAAGATGCTCTCAGCTGCACTCTTTAAGGAGAGTCATTGGGTTTTTCAATGCAGAAGAATTGAAGAACACTGAATGCCAAAAATTCTGTAACAATCCATTAATCACTCAGTTCAGATCGTGTCAAAGCTGCGATAAGAAGACAGTTGCTTCTGCGTCTGTAGCAAAGGCATCGGCTGTTGCTTTCACAGCGTCGTGGTCTTTGGGCCGGGGAGCCCCACTTCCCACAGCATCTGTGCTTCGCTTCAACCTTGAATAAACGTCATCTGCACCTTTACGCGTGCATCCATCAAAATCTGTATTTGTGTTATTTCTGCTAAAAGCAATATAACTGTTCTCATTGCCTCCTAATTCATCAGTAGAGAATCTCTGAGAAAATTGTGATTGTTTCTGAAGTCTCATCTGGAAGAAATGTTACTCTCAATCCTCTTGTAAACAAGCCTTTTTCATGAGAGGAATGTTATGCCTATGAAGGAAAATCCTGTGTGCATTGTGGGTTTTGAGCGAGGACACTCCTGGCAGGAACCTGTGTGTGCAGTGGCTGGAGCTGAAAGGCTGGTCATGACATAGTGTGGATGGCACCTTAACTCCTGCTGCAATTAAGATCCCTTCATCTGAACTCCTCATGATAAGAAATAGTTATTTTATCACTCTTCCTGACACTAGTTGAAGAAATAATACTTTTCTTACACTTAGTGGCTATTATGTGCTGGTACACATGGACTTTCACCATTTCACCATTTCTTTGCTATTAAATGAACAATTGTGTGCTGAACAACAATGATGACAAAATACAGAATTTCAAAAGAGATTTGAAATCCATAAAATAGTATAAAATGGACATTGTAGAAGTGCAGATTAGATCTAAGATGAAGAACTCAATGGTTGGCCTTAACAACTTGTTGAACACAGAAAGGGACAGGATTAATAAGCTGGAAGACAGATCAACAGAAGATATTCAAGTTGAAGCATAGAGAGGAATTTGGAGAAAAACGCACACATTCCATGAAAAACACAAGTTGCCAAAGCTGACAAAATAATACTGAAAAAATACAAATAGCTTGATTCATAGTAGAACCTGACATGGATACACAGCGTGAAAGTATAGCACAATCACATCTATGAACATGCCTGAAAACTTCCTAAACACTAGCTCATCAAATCCACCGGGGCAGGTAATACACCAATATGGCGTGTTTATTCCATAAATGCAAAATTCCAAGAATTCAAAGGGCCCTTGAAGAGCCAATCAGGGCAAATCCCCATAGTATTAATAACATAGTTGTATAATCTTATCCATAGATCCAAAATAGCCTTTGATTATTCATAAAACTCCAGTGAGGTTGTAGAAAACTCCAGAAAGGTTGTAGAAGTTTCTTAATCTGAAAAATAGGCTCTGCAGTAACCCCCACAGCACTCATGGTAGTTCCTGGGGGACTGGGGGACACCACCCATTTCCCCAGCAGCTTCCTTCGGAGCAGCCGGTCCCTGGGGACTGTGGATGAAAAGGGCGCAGGGACAAGCGCCGCCTGGGGGTGTTTCCCGCCTCGTGAACAGATTTGCAAAGGAATTTGAGGGTCGGATAGGGAAAACATTATTTTCACCAGTGTTTAATGCAAAACAAATTTTATAATAGAAATGCTTCATAAAATATATAAATATTCAAATATTTCCATGTGCATATCATAGACATCTGATGAAGATTTAAACTTAGCAACTTGTTTTTAAAAAAATAAATGTCCCAAAGGTCTGAAATATTCATACCTTTAAATTCAGTAATTCTACTTCTAAAAATTACCATAAAATCTACACAAGTACAAATATTAATATACCAAGATCTTTAAACCATGTTATTCTTTGAATACTAAAATACTGGGAAAAATACATTAAATATACATTAAAAATACATTAAATATAAATTATGGCATGGTGAAATGTTGATCTATGGTTGTCAAATAAAAGACAAATCCTGCCTTAGGTAAGGCGAGACTTCGTTTGAGAAGAGCACGGCAGCGAGACGGGAAGCCACCGCCGTGGAGAAAGCTTCCACCCCAGGAACTGGGACCTCTCCGAGGCCGGGCGGCGAAGGCTGTTCTTGTCCGGGGAGGTGTGAACAGGGCTGGGAGCGCCGAGGGAGTGGAGGAAAAGCGCCTGGTGTTTCCGGAGCGGCCCTCTCCTCCTGCCAATGGCTGAAGCTCAGTCCTCACTGTCTGTCTCTCTCCCTTTCTTTCCCTTCCCATTTCTGCCACAGTGTGGGTGCTTGAAAGGCAGGCATGATCATTTAATCAGAAAGATTGGACGTCCTGCACAGCTGGACCCCAAAAGCGGGGTCAAGGGCAAGAAGCCCTGCCAGGCTTCTTGAGCCCGGGTCCCCTGTGCCCCTGCAGGAGCAGCATGCTCCCGACCACGGCCCTGCTGAGGGTTCTGCAGGACGCACACAGGGAGGACAGGCTGTGTGCACCCAGGTGTGCCAGCTTCTCAGAGGCAAGGAGCATCTGACGGAAGCCACAGATCCCGCGTCTGCTCTCCCAACGTTTCATCAGCGTGTGCGAATGTTATTTGGAAAGTTCATTGAATACATGTGACTGAAGCAGATTTCACCAATTAAACTACTTTCTTATGCATTCAATTTTACTGAACGTTTACAATTAACTTACTCTTATTTTAATCAATTTTATTTAATTATTTGAAATAAAAACTATAAGCAGAAAATAGCCCAAAATTAGTTTCATATATAAATGACAAAAATACACAAATTTTAACATACAAATTTCATTTTAGCCTTAAAATACTTTTTAAAATTAAAACTGTGACTTTCATTGATTTCATTTTATGTGTGTGTGGTCAATTAGCACCAAGCCACAGGAACAGTGAAATCAAAGATGTTTTAGTTCTTAAGAACTAATACAATTGCAATCACTATGAATATCATTATCCTTTTTCATATTAACAACTCATGGAATTGCTCATGGTATGTTGAGTGTGGCTCGCCATGTTCCATGTTTTTGTCTAAAATGAAAACTAATGTAGTTCAATAAAGATATTTTGCATTTAATGGTAGGGATTATGGCAAGGAGAAATATGATGTTGAATTACTTCCCTTTCTATGCCATGCCACTGCATAAAACATATACATTAATTTTCTTCTCTATTAGTTGTTATAATTTATTTTGAATTTAAAAATAAGACAGTTTCATAAGCATTAAAAATATATGTAAATACCTGCTTACAGGTAGAATAGTTGGAGTGTTCATAAAAGGGAGATTTTCATATCCTTTGATTTGGAATGGAAAGTTATCATGAAGTATTGGAAAAATTACCCCAGACTCTGAAAGGTAGAATTAAAAAAAAATAATTCAACATGTATTTATTTTTGGCATTGGTTCAGCAATATTTAATAATAAAAATCTAGCAGGGTAGGGGCCGTACACATGTTGACCACTATTCATTCATGTCCTCCCAGTGAGATGACATCATTCTAATAGACAGAGGCAGAAATTCTTTGGGAAAATCAAAGGGCGAGTAGTGGATAGATGAATACTTACTCTCCCTACACCAACGTGCCCTTTGCTCTTCTGACCTCCCTCGTTCACTGACTTCGTGGGGAACCTCTTGGGGATTTGGAACAGGACATGGAGCATCCCCAGCCACCGCCCTGCATGGCTTTTCCCACCTGCAGGTCGTGGGAAGGGACCCGCAGCTTCTTGGGCTATTCTCATCTACCACAGGCTCTGTGCCAACCCTGGATTTCTACGTCACCTCTTGACAATCCTGTGGGATAGAGGAGCAAAGACAGAGGAGAATGAGGGAAACAGGCAGATATGAAGGAGCAGGTTTGTGAATCATGTCAGGATGACCACACTGGGGTGTGTGCACCCCCCGTGGCATGCAAGATGATCTTTCAGAATGTCAGATTGATACACTGCACCTTTATCTGTATTTATTTCAGCTTGTTAAATAGGAAATGAAGTTTATTCAAATTTGATAAATACATTTACAGATTTTTTTTTTTTTAAGTTCCAGGATACATGTGCAGAAAGTGCAGGTTTGTTACATGGGTACACATGTTCCATGGTGGTCTGCTGCACCTATTGACTCATCCTCTAAGTTCCCTCCCCTTGCCTCCCACCCTCCAACAGGACCCTCCCTGTGTCCATGTGTTCTCATTGTTCAACTCCCACTTATGAGTGAGAACATGCGGTGCTTGGTTTTCTGTTCCTGTGTTAGTTTGCTGAGGATGATGGCTTCCAGCTTCATCCATGTCCCTGCAAAGAACATGATCTCCTTTCTTTTTATGGCTGCATAGTATTCCGTGGTGTATATGTACCACATTTTCTTTATCCAGTCTATCACGATGGGCATTTGGGTTGGTTCCATGACTTCGCTATTGTGAACAGTGCTGCAATAAACATACATGTGCATGTGTCTTTATAGTAGAATGATTTATAATCCTTTGGGTATATGCCCAGTAATGGGATTGCTGGGTGAAATGGTATTTCTAGTTCTAGATCCTTGAGGAATGACCATACTGTCTTCTACAATGGTTGAACTAATTTACATTCCCACCAACAGTGTAAAAGCCTTCCTATCTCTCCACAGCCTCACCAGCATCTGTTGTTTCTTGACTTTTTAATAGTTGCCATTCTGACTGGCATGAGACGGTATCTCTTTGTGGTTTTGATTTGCATTTCTCTAATGATCAGTGATGTTGAGCATTTTTCTCAGATGTTTTTTGGTCACATAATGCCTTCTTTTGAGAAGTGTCTGTTCATATATATCATTTGCCCACTTTTTGATGGGGTTGTTTTTTTTGTTGTTGTTGTACATTTGTTAAAGTCCTTGCGAATTGTGGATATTAGAACTTTGTCAAATGGGTAGATTGCAAAAATTGTCTCCCATTCTGTAGGTTGTCTGTTCACTCTGATGATAGTTTCTTTTGCTGTGCAGAAGCTCTTTAGTTTAATTAGATCCCATTTATCAATTTTGGCTTTTGTTGCCATTACTTTTGGCATTTTTGTCATGAAGTCTTTGCCCATGCCTATGTCCTGAATGGTATTATATAGGTGTTTTTCCAGGGTTTTTATGGCTTTGGGTTTTACATTTAAGTTTATAATTCATCTTAATTTTTGTATAAGGTGTAAGGAAGGAGTCCAGTCTCAGTTTTCTGCATATGGCTAGCCAGCTCTCCCAGCACCGTTTATTGAATAGGGGATCCTTTCTCCATTGCTGTTTTTGTCAGATTTGTTGAAGATCAGATGGTTGTAGATGTGTAGTGTTATTTCTGAGGCCTCTGTTCTATTCCATTGGTCTATCTGTCTATTTTGGTACAAGTACTATGCTATTTTGGTTACTGTAGCCTTGTAGTATAGTTTGAAGTTAGGTAGCATGATTTCTTCAGCTTTGTTTTTTTTGTTTAGAATTGTCTTGGCTATATGGTCTCTTTGGTTCCATATGAAATTTAAAGTAGTTTTTTCTAATTCTGTGAAGAATGTCAATGGTAGTTTGATGGGGATAGCATTGAATCTATAAATTACTTTGGGCAGTATGGCCATTTTCACAATATTGATTCCTCCTATCCAGGAGGATGGAATGTTTTTCCATTTGTTTGTGTCATCTCTTGTTTCTTTGAGCTGTGGTTTATAGTTCTTCTTGAAGAGGTCCTTCACACCCTTGTTAGCTGTATTCTTTCGTATTTTATTCTCTTTGTAGAAATTGTGAATGGGAGTCCATTTATAATTTGGCTCTCTGCTTGTCTATTGTTAGTGTAAAGGAATGCTTGTGATTTTTCACCTTGATTTTGTATCCTGAGACTGCTGATGTTGCTTATCAGGTTAAGGGCTAAGATGATGGGGTTTTCTAATGATAGATTCATGTCATCAGCAAACAGAGGCAATTTAACTTCCTCTCTTCATATTCAAATACCCTTTATTTCTTTCTCTTGCCTGATTTCCCTGGCCAGAACTTCCAATACTATGTTGAATAGGAGTGGTGAGAGAGGGTATCCTTGTCTTGCACTAGTTTTCAAAGGGAATGCTTCCAGCTCTTGCCCATTCGATATGATATTGGCTGTGGGTTTGTCATAAATAACTGTTATTATTTTGAGATATATTCTGTCAATTAATACCTAGTTTATTGAGAGTTTTTGCCATGAAGACATGTTGAATCTTATTAAAGGTCTTTTCTACATCTATTGAGATAATTATATGGTTTTTGTTTTTGGTTCTATTTATGTAATGGATTACATTTATTGATTTTACATATGTTGAACTAGCCTTGCATCCAGGGATGAAGCCAACTTGATCGTGGTGGATTAGATTTTTGATGTGCTGCTGGATTCAGTTTGCCAGTATTCTAATGAGGATTTTCACATCGATGTTCATCAAGATATTGGCCTGAAGTTTCCTTTTTTTGTTGTGTCTCTTGCCAGTTTTGGTATCACGATGATGCCGGCTTCATAAAATGAGTTAGGGAGGACTCCCTCCTTTTCAATTATTTGGAATAGTTTCAGAAGGAAGGTACCAGCTCTTCTTTGTACCTCTGGTAGAATACAGCTGTGAATTCATCTGGCCCTGGGCTTTTTTTGGTTGGTAGGCTATTAATTACTGCCTCAATTTCAGAACTTGTTATTGGTCTATTCAGGGATTTGACTTCTTCTTGGTTTAGTCTTGAGAGTGTGTATGTGTCCAAGAATTTATTCATTTCTTGTAGATTTTCTAGTTTATTTGCATAGAGGTGTTTGTAGTATTCTCTGATGGTAGTTTGTATTTCTGTGGGGTCCGTGGTGATATCTGCCTTATCATTTTTTATTGTGTACAGACTATTTTTTATTAACCTCTGAAGCAAAGAGGTAATGCCTTAGCTGGGAAAAAAATGTCCTCAATAGAAAATGACTTTTTTAATAAGGATGATGCATTATGGGAACTGTGTAAGAAGGACCCTGGTCTAATGGGCTGTTTTGATTGGAATATATATATATACACACACACACACACACACACACACAACATGTGAATTTGAAATACAGCATCTTTCATAGGCAAGCTATTGTAGCAAAAACATGTAAGAAACAGATAAAAATTTTATGGAAGGTGACAGCATTATAGAGGTAATATGTTTTATATTTCTAAAAAGACTTCTAAGTGATGATAGCATCCTGTAGCCCTTTACAATAACAAAGCATCTACCATGAGAGTCTTCTGCATCTCACACTGGTTCACAGTCATCTTGTGGCAAAATAATTAGATTACTGAAACTAAAGATGACTGAGACTTTTATTGCTGTTAAAATTTAGTATGTAAGCTATCAAGTATTTTTAAATAAACAATCTGCCCCTCCGAATAAAAGTGACATTCTGAAAAATGGAGAAAAGAGTGAATGTGTTCTAAGTAGGTTTAAACTCTGGAGGGAGCTTATTAAAAGTGAATATTTCTAAGGTTCCAATAATTTTATTGCTAGAAACAATCATGTATGGCCTTGATAAAACTTCTGTGTCTGCATCATAAATCATTGAAACTAAATTTTCTCATCCAGTGAGAATCTTTCAAAAAAAAGTTGTTGGATAGATTTTGAATTCACTCACCAAAATATGACATAAAAATATAAAATATTTCAAAATGTGGTTTATTTGCATAAAAGTGGACTGATACAAGGAAAGATAGAAACAATGTTAAATTTCAACAAAAACCAGAATTGGTAGTTGATATTAAAAAGTAAATATCTTAGTTTAGAAAGTACATCACAGACAGCTTCATGTGGCTTTACACAATTTGAAACTGTATATATGCTTTAACATAACTGCCACAAAGCCAATAACAGAAACCTGAACATAGAATTAGCACTGACTCATTCTCTCACACCACAAGTTCACAAGTTTTGAGCCAAGAGCTATCAAATAATTCATCATATTCACTCACTTTTCTCTCATCAAAAGCACCAGCTCTACCAACATTTCAGTAAGAACAAAAAAGCCTTCTGCAACAGTCACAAATATAACTAAATAAAGTATCTTAAACCTACTGTTTATTTCAGTTCTATCTCATACTTTCAAAGCTCTGTTTTTGTGTGTGTGTTATTATGTAGCTGTTGTTTTAGGTGGCAGGTACAGCCCAGAACACACAGGCTTGTATTTGTAACATCCCTCGTGCCTTACCCGTGAATATAAACACAGCCCTTCAGTTCTAACCTTGTGTGAAATGAACGTTCTCCTTTTCTAAGGTATCAGAAGTTGAAATTGTGGCCATGTAGCTCTCTGGGGGAGCCTGAGGCTGCTGTCACATCACAGATCGGTGCGCAGGGCGTCCAGTGTGGAAAGAAGAGGGGACTGGCATCCTTTTCTCCCCTCAACCTGCTCCCCACACAAGGCTGCATCGTCTAGTTGGCCTTTGGGAAGGAACAGCTGGGCTTTCTGGGTGACAGAATTTGTAGAACATTAGAAATCTTGCGGACAACTGTTAACCTTTTAACTCACTTCAGCAACTCTTGCAATGCATTTTTTCCAAGGACAGATAACACAGGCTGGAGATGCTCCTTGAAGTCACAGGGCATGGCTTTATTGCTGATGTGACCTAATGCTTTTATCAACCAATACAAAGATTGTTTTCTAGACATTTATTTGTTATTTTCCTGGAAGAGAAGCAATGGGCATGGAGATTGGAGTGTTTGCACCCCAGCTGTTCATAGGCACTTGGCATTGCGGTTTCTGAAAAGAACTCACCGAGATTAAATTCCTGAACCAAAATAGCCTCCAAATTTGGATTCCAAATTTCCCTTCCTCCCTCTGCCCATAACCATGCTTGGAAAGCTTCTGTCTAAAAAGAATTCCGTCCCTTCTGGATGGGTGCTTCCGTATAATAACATAATTGTTTTATATCAATGAAAAGAACTCGGCGGTAACATCACACTTAATGGATGAACCAAAAATATTTTACTATGGAATGATTCACAGGTGTTAATTTTTACTGCAGTAAAGTTGTACATTTCCTTTTAAGGAAATTGACCTAACACACTCCTTAATGAAAGAATTCCGGGATGATTCTGGCTGTTCCTGCACAGACACTCATTGTGTTATCTCAGGTAACACATCCCACATGCGTTGTGTATTAGAATTTGTCATTCTCAGATGACTCTGGGAGTTGTTTGTATTATTGCGGGGGCAAAAGAACAGAATTAGAAACAATGAGAACAGAATTAGAAACGATGTCAGAGATTCTGGCGATTGAAGGGAGGTTCACTTAACTTCCTGACTTCTGTATTTCTAAGCAGTTATTTTGCAGTCCTGAATGTTTCGTATGGTCAGGAAGCTACTGCAGGGCTGAAGGGACTTGCTGTGTGTGTTCTGGGGAAGAGCAGCGAGGCCAGGGGAGACCTGCAGCCAAGACCCTTGAGTGTCTCCTAAACACTCCCCGGCTCCCCCAGAATAAGTGGGTGAAATAATGCACGCAGCAATAAACAGGTAACACAGACTTGCTCTGGTTTGACCACTATGAGTTTAGATCATGAATGGGAACTGCAAAAACTGTAGAAACAGGCAGCCTGGCTGTCTTGGGAACGTGTATTTATCAAACCTGTTCAGAACTCATATGGAAACTTTGAGATTCCTCAAGACCACAGGTAAATCAAACTCTTTTTGAAATATTACAGGTAGAGCTGCAGAAGATTGGATCTATATTTCTGTAAGGCTGCTTTGCCAGGAAGGCTGTGGGTGGGATGCACGACCTCCCCAGCTGTGGGTGTGAGGGAGGATGTCCTCGCCTGTCGGCCAGCACGTCCGCACTGCTCGCGTTTGGTCCGCAGCTCCTATAAGGACACAAAGGCTGTGATGGCTTCCTCACGAGACACAGACACAGTTAAAATGCAGGTCCCCAGGAGAGGAGTCAGCCCAGCATAAATGTTATTCTGAGAGTTCCCTGAAGGAGGAAGTTGTTAAGGAAAGAGAGAACATGAGGGAACGGGGCTGAAGGCAAGGGTAGGGGACTTCAGGATTGTAGAAGCGCGGCTGAGGCAGCTCCTGGAACAGTTGCTGTAGGGCTGGGGTTCCCACCCCCTGCTGGTGTTTCGCCCTGTCCTACATCAGCTCTGGTCTTCACCAACCACCCTTCTCCCTTCTCCCTGTTCTACCCACTCCTCTCTCTTGAGATCCCCCCTCCCGTGGCGTCCTCTTTCTTTCCTAGAATTTCCTGATGGTGGCGTCCCTGGAGGAGGCTCTGCGTCCCCCTGAGGCCGTGTTTTCTTTGGAATAAAATGCGTCTGTCCTGGGGTGACAATTCAAACAGCTGGTTAGGACAGCTTTCAAGTCTTCACACACAACATGCTTAAGTACTTTGGACATAAAATGAGAGCCATTCCATCTACTAACCACCAAGATGCTTTGAAAGGAAAGAGGCCGGGCATGGTGGCTCATGCCTGTAATCCTAGCACTTTTGGAGGCCGAGGCGGGTGGATCACCTGAGGTCAGGAGTTCCAGACCAGCCTGGCCAACATGGTGAAACCACATCTCAACTAAAAATACAAAAACAATTAGCTGTATATGGTGGCAGCCATCTGTAAACCCAGCTACTTTGGGAGGCTGAAGCAGGAGAATCGCTTGAACCTGGGAGGTGGAGGTTGTAGTGAGCTGAGATTGCACCACTGCACTCCACCTTGGGTGACAGAGTGAGACTCCGTCAAAAAAAAAAAAAAAAAAAAAAGGAAAAGCCAGTGAGGACGAAAAATGCTTACGAACAAAAAATCTTATAATTTAGTACAGGAGATAAGGGCAACAAGGAGACCTTTGAGAGCTAAACCTACTTGGAGGTTTGAGAGAAGCTCTGGGTTATAAGCTGAGTGAAGAATCTACAAAATGAGAAACAGCTCAGAGAGACCAGCCTTAAATGCCAGACAGCAAAACAAAGTGGTGAGACCTGTCCCGTCGTTCTTCCTTCAGGGCCTTCACGGTTCTGTTCCCCATCACTCTTTGAACCACAGGCCTTCCCCACAAGAAGTCAAAGTTACTAGTTTAACCACGAACATGTAAAAGCGTTCTGTGCTTACAGATTGGTAGTCATGGTTGTGTTGCATTAGGTAGACTTGAAAGAAGTAGACAAGAGTTTTTGGCTCTGTGTATGAAAAGCACAGAGACAAGACATGAGAATTTGGAATCCAGACTAGACATGGTCAGCGGATCTCCCCTCTACAACAAAAAAGAAATAGGAGGGAGATGCTGTGGATGACTCAATGCAAAACCATAATCATGATGAGTCCTGGTCTCCAGTGAGTTGTCTTCTGGGTTTGCATTTCTTCCTTATGAACCAAAACTAAATCACAAATTGGCTTATTAGTCCATTTCCATACTGCTATAAAGAACTACCTGAGACTGGGTAATTTATAAAGGAAATAAGTTTAATTGACCCACAGTTCAGCATGACTTGGGAGGCCTCAGGAAACTTAACAGTCCTGGGGGAAAACGAAGGGGAAGCAGGCACCTTCTTCTCAGGGCGGCGGGAAGAAGTGCTGAGTGAAGGGGGAAGAGCCCCTTACAAAACCACCAGATCTCCTGAGCACTCACTCACTAGCATGAGAACAGCATGGAGGAAACCTCCCCCAGGATCCAGTTTCCTCCACCTGGTCTCTCCCCTTGACACGTGAGGATTATGGGGATTACAATTCAAGATTGAGATTTGGGTGGGGACACAAAGCCTAACCGTATCTGTTGGCTGACATTTAAAAAAATGACTGTAGAAGACAAACACATGAACTATAATGAGAAAGCAACAGCCGATCTCTACCTCGAAAGACAGGAAAACAGTATTTTGAAGAGTCCAAACACAATTAATGAGGTGGCATGTTAAAGAAAAAACTAAGAAAAAAGGTCCAATAAAGTATATAAGGAATGTTGGCCGCCTCAGTGGCTCGCAGCTGTATCCCAGCACTTTGGGAGGCCAAGGTGAACAGATCACTTGAGGTCAGGAGTTCAAGAACATCCTGGCCAACATGGGGACACCCCATTGGCTATAATAAAAGCCATGGTTGACAATAAAAGCTTGGGACCCTGTATCTACCAAAAATACAAAAAACAGCTGGGCATGGTGATGGTGATGCATGCCTGTAGTTCCAGCTACTCGGAGGGCTGAGGTGGAGGAATTGTGGGAGATGGAGGTTGCAGTGAGCCGAGATTGCTCCACTGCACTCCAGCCTTGGCGACAGAGTGGGACTCCATCTCACAAAAAAAAAAAAAAAGGAAAGAAAAGAAAAAAGCATATAAGTCATGCTTGTAAGAATTTTTGGCATCTATTTCAAGCACGTTTCGTAAGACTTTATTTTAAAAAGTCACAGTAAGAAGAATTTTAAAACAGAGCAGGGATCTCTCTATGACAAGTCAAAGGTACGTAATACATTTTCTAATGGATCATAAAGTAGATTGTTGCAGACATTTTACATTTATTTTTGATGAATTTCCATCTTCATTGGGTCAGAGAGATTCCGGTGATGAGGGTCAGAACAAGCTCGCCCTCTGGAAGGTTCTAGAGAGGGTGGTGGTCAGTGGAAGAACGTGGGTCTCGAGAAGTTCCTGTCGGCTCCTGTGCAGTGCTGTCTGCTGATCTAAAAATACTCTTGCCTGTGAATGGAAAAGTCGTTCTACAAAAGGGTTTTGTAAGTTTCCACTAAAATAAACACCCCATCTGTGATACGCCAACTTACTTTTATTCCCCTGTAGAATCATATCCATTTGTGTAACAAAGGTCAAGTGAAAGGACTTTATGGGGGCTCAGACGTCTGCAGTGCTAGGTATAAAAACGTCACAGTTAGAATTCACGCAGGTATTTGGAAAAGACGTTGAATGCGACCACAGGCGAAGCCCTGGGTTTGATCGTGGGGGGTGGTATGGAAGTCAGGTGAGCCTCCAATCTCACAGGCCCGGGGCAGGTGCCGGGGGGGTGCCCACCAGAGGATCAGTAACCCAGTGTAAGGTGGGCCGGACTGGACGTATGTGGGAGTCCCACACGAGGGAGAAGCCTGCTGTACAGCGAACGGCATGGGAAGGCCTCAGCAGGGGTCGTGAGGGTTGGGACAGGCAGGAGAGGACTGCTGGGACAGTGGGGAACAGAGGGTGAGGGTGGAGGTTGCAGCTTCCAGGTCCTTGCCAGCAAGAGAGGAGGGGTGTGGTCAGAGTGGGAAAGTGGACACCCGGGCTGCGCTGAGGAAATGAACTCCATTGGCAGGAGGAGGGACCACCCTGTGTGTCCACAACCGAGAAAGAGAACCATCCACCCTGGAAGGGTGAGGGCAGCATGTGGGGGGTCATGTGGGGAGACTGAGGCAAGGCTCGAGGGTTTGCCGTGGGCCAGATGACAAGGATTCAGGTAGGGCAACTTGGGATAATGGAAAGTGTTGAGAGAAGTCAGGGACCCTGAAAGGAGGGACCAGCTGAAGCCGCAGCAGAAGAACATAAATTGTGAAGATTTCATGGACGTTTATTAGTTCCCCAAATTAATATTTTTATAATTTCTTACACCTGTCTTTACTGTAATCTCTGAACATAAATTGTGAAGGTTTCATGGGCACTTACCACTTCCCCAATGAATATCCTTGTGATTTCCTATGCCTGTCTTTAATCTCTTAATCCCGTCATCTTCTTTGTAAACTGAGGAGGATGAATGTCGCCTCAGGACCCTGTGATTGTGTCAACTGCACAAATTGTTTGTAGAGCATGTGTGTTCGAATATGAAATCTGGGCATCTTAAAAAAAGAACAGGATAACAGCGATGTTCAGGGAACAAGAGAGGTAACTTGGAACTGGCCGCCGGTGAGCCGGACGGAACAGAGCTATATTCCTCCTCTTTCCAAAGCAAATAGGAGAAATATCGCTGAATTCTTCTTCTCAGCAAGGAACATCCCTGAGAAAGAGAATGTGCCCTGAAGGTAGGCCTATGAATGACCCTCTCAAAGCCTGCTGTCTTTTATGGTCAAAGCTGAAGGGATGAAATAAGCCCTGGTCTCCTGTAGCACTCCTAGGCTTATTAGGATGAGGAAATTTCCCGCCTAATAAATTGTGGTCAGACAGGTTGTCTGCTCTCAAACCCTGTTTCCTGATAAGATGTTATCAATGACAATGCGTGCCTGAAACTTCATTAGCAATTTTAATTTCACCCCATCCGGTGGTCCTGTGATCTCGCCTGCCTCCACTTGCTTTGTGATATTTTATTGCCTCGTGAAGTATGTGATCTCTGTGACCCACACCCTATTCGTGCACTCCCTCCCCTTTTGAAAATCGCTGAGAAAAACTTGCTGTTTTTATGGCTCGGGGAACATCATGGATCCTGCCGACATGTGATGTCTCCCCTGGACACCCAAGCTTTAAATTTCTCTCTCGTGTGCTCTTTCCCTTTATTTCTCAACCCAATCGAGACACTTAGGAAATAGAAAAGAACCCACATTAAACATTGGGAGCGGGTTCTCCTGACAGGAAAGGGCCCTGAAAGAATCAGCACAGTGGGGAAAGGAAGGGACTTTACAGATGTGAGTGCGTTCGTGGGACAGGGCGAAGGGGTCTTTCAGCCTTATCACAACCTTCTCAGCCTTCAGTGTTATCACAACCTTCTCAGCCCTGGGCAAAGGGGATCCCTCGGCGTTATTACAACTTTCTCGGCAGGCGCTCAGCCCTGGCACTTTTGTTGGGATGAAACCCTGTTTACTCGATCCTAATCTTTAAGTTGTTGTGTTTTCTTGTTAATGTTGAGTGATGCTTTGCAAGGTTTTTTCTCAGTATATAAGGTCTTTAAGGAATTTTTTTTAAATAGAAAAGGAATTACTCTCTTCAAATGCCAGACCGTAAAGGGGCCTGCTGTGATTTGTAGCATAGGCTTGTTAAAAATAGCAAGACAGAGTTTATTCCAGTTACTGCCTCAGGGCTGTGAGGCCAAAGTGCAGGCCTGGGCTCAGCCGAACACAGCAAGAACCTCCAGGGACGAAGTGCCAGGGATGCTGAGGGATCGGGGACATGGGTTTGACTCGGGGAGTCTTGCTAACCTGGGCTTAGCAGCTGAGAACTGGGCCATGGCAGGAGGAGGTGAGGAGGGGCCTGACTGCAGCTGGTGGAGAATGGAGTCCACGTCAGTGTTGGAGGCATTGTGTGTGTAAAGTGACCTCAAAGGAAGTAATCAGAATTTACCAATTTCAAACAGTGCAAATAAAAATAGACAGAAATATTGGTGGTAAAGTAATTTTCCTCTTCTCTCCATAGAAGACAAATGCATTTGATTATTGCGTTCACTCTGGCTAGGGCACCATGAAAGGAAACTAAAAGCTCAGGCCCACATTTACTCTGCCAAGGGGAAGGAATGAAGCTGGAAGACGAGTCATGCAAGCAGCTGCCTTTCCTTTTGTTCCTAAGCAGAGAGTGACAGATGAAGGTGACGCATCTCCACAAGCAGCGGCTCTGTGTCTACCTTGTCTTGTGTTAAGTGCAGAGCTGCTGAGCAGGAGATGGGTGCACATTTGACAGTTCTCCTGCCTGTCCTTTCCTCCTGCTGCATGTGGATGACCACACCCTTCCTCTTTCCCCTCCAGCTCCCATTTCCCCTTCAACTGTCGAAGCTGTTAGCATCATCTTTGGCTAAAGGCACACACCATAGACTGTTTTTGTGATTCTGTGGTGATATTTTTCCCCTGAGCGTGCGGTTAACATTGGCAAGACAAACTTCTACATTAATTGAGACCCATCTCAGATACGTTTTGATTTACAGCAGGAATTGGGGTGAAACCCACCACATTTGCACTATGCAGAGCTGGAAAAGGGAGGAAAGACGGAATCTCGCCTGGAGGCTTCAGTCCTGAAGGTTCAATTCTGGATGATCCTTTACAGGGAGATTTCAAGGGTAAAACAAAAGCATCAAAATGAATCCTTAAGAATAGTTATTTTTAAGCCTGAATCTTGGAGATAAAAATGTGATGTGTTCCTCAACAACACAGAGTCAGCAAGAAGAAAGATAATCATTGCTGTCCTGAGCTGGCACGTGACTTATGAGGGTTAGCCATGGTGAATCTGTACGAGTCTGCAGCAACCTCAGTTCTTGTCTCCTCAGAAGAAAGACTTTGATCGAGGGGCATAGGCAGAAGGAGAGACTGAGGCAAGTTTTAGTGGAGGAGAGAAAGTGTATTAAAAGCCTAGAGTGGGGACAAAAGAAAGTCCACTTGGAAGAAGACCAAATGGATGGCTTCAGCAAGTGAAATGTGTGGTTTGACCTTTGACTTGGCGGTGTATCCATTGGCATGCTTTCAGGGGGTTGTGTCCCTTCTCCCTTGATTCTTCCCATGGAGTGGGCTATCTGCATGCACAGTGGCCTGCCAGCCCTTGGGAAGGGCCACGTGCACAGTAGGTTTACTGAAGCTGTACGTCTGCTTGCTTGAGGCATTCCTCCCCTACTAGCTGAATATTCCTGGAAGGTCATATGCCAGTTAGACTCCACCATTCTGCCTTTTAGTGCCCATGCTTAAGCCTGCTCACCCAGCTCCTGAGATCTTATCGGGAAGCTGCTGATCCAGTTTCAGGTGTTTTCTGTCCATTGGGAAACTGCTGTTCCCTGGTGCCAGCTGTGACCAACTATTTTAGAGCCAGTTAACCACCTCCTGGCCATCACCTGATATTTGCCTGACATTCCTGGCCATGGGGGCTCTCACATCTGCCTGACTTCCTGCTGTGGCACTTCCCCATCAAGAGTCCAAGACCCCAATTTTGGGAGAAAATGGATTAAGGTCAGTCTTCTGTAACTGCTTCCTGTTGACAAATGGGCAGTGGTGGTGGTTCTGTGGGTCTTGGCCTCTTGCTGCTGTCAGGGAAGAAGGGTGACTCTTTGAGTTGGTGAAAGCAGTGTCTAGCCAGGTCTAAGGGAGATGGGGCAAGATTTCAACTCTGTTGCTTTATACTGATGGGCAGTTTAAGGGTCCTCTGTAGAAGGATGGCTCTAGAATCCTGAGAGGATGGCATCCCGCTGAGGGTCATCTGGAGCTTGATGGCCTGAAGGCAGGAGGAGACAAATCAGGTTACTAGATTTAGAAGACACGGACCACAAAGGAGCAGAAGTAGGAGACTAACAAGTGGTCCTCAAAGGGGAAAACCCAGGAGAACCATTTCTATGTTCCATTCCAGGTTCCTTCCCCAGGTTCCTTTATGAGAATAAGCAAGCCCTGAGAGGCTTGTTCCCATAAACAAGAAGCTCCATTTACAAGTTGTCTGATATTGTCTTGTACTTTTCCTGATTGATTTACCCAAAAGCAATATTTTTTATTTGAGGCTAAGGAAATTCCTCTCTGAGCTGCTGTGAACATTAGTTAACACCGGTCCTCCCTGTGGTGCTGTTCATGTTAGTCCTTAATGATTTGAAGGACTATGGCAGCTAAAGAGCGGATCTGCTCCTGCATGGTTGTTAAGCCTTTAGCGATGGAGTCAATGTTGTTGGCTATTTCCTTTGAGAGTGGGCTGTAGATTAAGGAGGCTTTTATGAATCTGGCAATTCCAGTTCCTGTATAGATTACAATGTCAAGTCCCATGAGAAGAGGAAATAATTGGATAGCCCTCTTCACCCTGGGCAACATGGAATGTCCATAGATTGGTACTGGAAGAGAGAGATTGACAGGGACGATGAAGATGTCTGTGGATACATAGCCTATGGTAAAAGTTCTAGTCCCGTTAGTGGGGAGGCATTGGTGAACTGATTGGCCACAAGTATAGAAGGCTTCTTGAGTTTTAAGACAAGTAGAAAAGTCAAAATGAAATAAGGGGGTGAGAACAGTTCCTAAAAATTCTGAGACTGCTGAGATACCCAGGTAGCTGGTGGCTAAGACTCTGGGGCATGGAGCTGCTGGCTGATTCCAATATATGCCCCAAATTAGAATATTGATCCAGATTTTTGCATTACCCATCCCTCTTGTTTCTTCTGAGCTGCAGCCAGACATCATGGTTGGTTGATAGGAGTGAGCAGGATCAGTCTGAATTGCATGAAAAAAAAAACACCTCATAAACAACTGATGAGACTGGAATCTAATAGCAGGTGTATTACAGTTCTTGAAACATAATTTTTATCTCTCTAGTCCTTGTTTTTATTAAAGTAAAATCATGCTAGGCCTGATTTGTTTGCAAAATAAGCTTTAGTCATATTACACTTGGCCGGATTATTTGCATAAAACATAGCAAGAATAATCACAGCCTCTTTCTAAAATTGGCTTTGATAGAACTTTGTTTCATAAGGAGTCTCAGAAAAGACTTTTTAAAGCCTTGAGCCCTGCCATGGACTTGTGCCATCAAATACCTGTATTAGATGTATAAATTCTTCTTCTCTTTAGGTCCCAAGATAACTTGGGTTCCTGGGCCTGTTAGAAAGTGACATTCTTTACTTACTACAGGTCAGGAACCCTGCACAGGGACTGGGTAGACAAGGTATTAGGCCAGTTTTCCCAACAGGCTTTTATTGGCTCTATAAGAAAACTTTGATTCCTTAAAATAGTCTGCTTGTATCTAAAAGCATGCTATTCTAGTCAAAGCCTTGGTGAAATAACCAGTGTCTGCAATTGTGCCCTACTACAAAAGAAAACAGATTATTATGCTTATGCAAATAACTATACTGCTGTAAGTTAAGAATATTCACAAATAATTTCCAAATTTTGGAGAAATCTGGTAGATAGAAATATGATTCAAATTTTGTTTATAGGAGTATACTTAACTGGTAAAGGTTATAAATAGCTTGAAAGAGAAGTATTTTTTATTTTGAAAACAAAACAAAGGATCCACAAGGTTTTAAGCCAAAAGTAAAAAAAAAAAAAAGATTACTTCAGCCTTTTATTAGCTCAGTTTATGCAGTTAATTCATGTTTTGCTCAATATTTATGAACACATTACTTTTCCTAGAGAGTCTTGGAAGTTCTTTTCTCTCCATTTTAATGTCACAATCTCTGAGTTATCAGAAACCTGCATTTAAGAACACCTGTTAGAGTTCTATAGCTGATTATGAAACCACATTTTAAAGAGAATTAGAATGAGACAATTGTCTGTGGGTAACAAAAAACCTTAGGGCAGCCATGGTCAAAGACACAATTGACAAGGAAATTTATCACTTCCGTGGCACACAATTATTTAAAATAATTTTAGTTATCATTAATAAGGCATACTAAGTCATATTACAATTACAGAAGTTTCACATTATTTTGGAATAGATACCAACAACACATTTATGCAAATACAGTTCAAAAAAAGCCAAATTTTACTTTTGCATTAGTGTCCTATTGATGTTAAATCCAATTCTTAATAAAACCTTATTGACAAATCTATTTAATATTAATCAGTTTGACCATAAGGAAAGATTTTCAGAAATCTTTTATAACCCTTTACAATTTTCGGTTAAAAACCAGAGCAATGCTCTAAGAAAACTGTGTTGTGCTTTCATTCCAATGTTCAATTTACAGAAAAACTGAATAATACCCCTTTAACTTTAGCAATGTGATCACACACACACACTATTTTATAAGACTACTTTTTCACAAACTTTCCACAACTTGCTCAAACTTTTAGCTTTATTCTATCTAACTTAGAAGAATCTTTTAACCCTCTAAACTGGGCAAAAAAAAACACTATTCCCATGACTTATTATACTCTTTTACCAAAAGCACATTTTACTTTCCTTATACGCCTGGCATGTAAAACTGTTTTTCCAGTAGTCTAAAATATATGTTACACTGTTAACTCTTACCAACTTTTACTTTTGGTGAAAAACTATTAAATCTTAAACAAATACATAGTATATTCTCCTGATCCCTTATCTCATTTTCATATAATTTATTTATATTCTTACTTTTGAATTTTTATTAATTATAAAATATTTTAAGCATTCAATAAAGACACTCATGCACTCATCATCCAGACGACATAAAAATTAACATTTTGATATCTTTTAAATTGTTTGACTGTCATGTTTTTGAGGGGATACAAAATCAGAGATACAAAAAAAATTCAACACGAAATTCCAGGAATAGTTATTTACCTTATTTATGGTCACCTGACTTGGGACTTTAATTCTGTCTGCAAATCTCCTTCAGGGTGGTGTTGAGATTAGTGTTGACCAGATCACCCAGGACTGGCTCTGCTGGGGCTGTGGTGTGGGGCATCTTTTAAATTTTGCCTCCTGCACTCCCTTCAATTCCAGATTTTTAAAGAGAGTTTTATAAAAACAAGCTTCAGTCCTCAGCTTCCTCCACTAAAAACACATATTGTCATCTCAATGCCGCTTTTCTACTTTACATCTCTGAGAACCAAGTCTATCTTCTCAGACCATAGCTGTTCTCCTGTGAAATGGGAATGCGATATGTTTTGGAGGGTTACCCACCACAAATTCATTATTTTACATAGATAAATATGAGAACATTTTGTTTGTATTACAAATTATAACACACATATAAAAAAGAACAAAATGCATAGTTTGGAAGCTTATGATCAATCAGACACTTTGGTCAAAAAGCAGAAGATTGAAAGTGATCTACAGTACTCCCTCACACCCCTCAGTCACTACCTCCTCCTTTTCCTGAAAAAGGAACAACCAGAGTGATCATTCGTACTTATTCTTTCCTCGCTTTTCTTTCTTTGTCCTTTCTACCACCTAGACATTCACCTTTGAATACTATGGTTTTACCTTGTTTGAAATTTATGAAAATGGAATTCTGTGATCTGTATTCTTGTATCTACCTGTTTTTATGCAATATTGCATTTGTGATATTTATCTACTTTACTGCACACATATCGCTTCAGTCCATTCATTTATATTGCTTTAAACAAGGTGTCAACAAACTACAGTCAGTGGGGGCCACATTCAGTCACTGTGGCCTGTTTTGGTCTGTAAAGTCTTACTGGACACAGCCATGCTCACTCCTTTACTTGTTGGTGAAGACTGCTGCTCCCTGCAGTGGCAGAGGCGAGCCCCTGATAGAGGCTGCATGGCCTGCGAGGCCTACGCCACTCACTGCCTGACGGTTACAGAAAAGGTTTGCAGATGCCCCTGCTGTGGATTCCTCCCCTGAAGGGCTGTGTCCACATCCTGCCCCTGCTGTGCATTGGCATCTTTCAGATCTTCAATTGTGTGAATATCCTTCCATGAGTCCTCCTGCACACAGCTCGCAGCCCTGCTCTGTGTCTAGTTAGGTGTGACGTTGGCAGGTCATAAATGAGTACCTTTATTATTGCTGGATAGTGGCAATATTGCTTCCTCGCTTCCCCATCCATGGTGTGGAGGTATCTAGTGTGGCTTTAAGTTTGCATTTTCCTCATTACAGAAAGTTGTTTGCAAATGAGGTCTAAGACATTTCATACGGATATTGGGCAGCTGGATATCCTCTTCTGTAAAGGACCCATTTGAGTCTTTTACCCATCTGTTTAATTAGGTCATTTGTGGTTTTGATCCTGATTTATGGCAGTTATTCTTCTGTGTCAGCTCCAAGCTCTCTGCCAGCTATGTGTTGCAAGGATGCTCTTGCACTGTGTGGCTTGCTTTTAACTTTTTATTGGTGTCTCTCTAGGAGCAAATATTCTTAATACAAATGCAATCCAATGTGTTGATTTATTCTTTTACGGTTGTTATTCCTTCTGTCTCTCTAAAGAAACAATTCCCTAATGAAAAATGTAGATACCCTGTTATTATTTATAATTTGTCTTACTCTATCTTTCACATTTAGATTTAAAATTCACCATGCATTTATTTTTGTGTGCAGTATAAAGTATATATCGTCTCATTATTTAGTTTTCATATTTATTTGACCCAATATTATCTATTGAAGTTAAAAAAAACAACAACACATCCCTCTGCTCTCTACTCCAAACTCAGCCATGAGCTAAGTGTCTATGTCTGTGAAGCTTTGATTCTCAGCTCCTGGTTCCATTCCATCCCTGACCGTCTCTGCGCCCGCGCCGCTGGTCACCGCTACTGGAGAAACCACCGGCCATGCGGCAGTTCCTGGGGCCTGCGTGTCTGTGTTGCCCTCAGCTCCTCATTTGTCTGCCTGTATTTTGTGGTTTTGAAATTATTTTTCATAGGGATGGGATCTCACTGTGTTGCCCCATCTGGTCTGGAATGCCTGGTCTCACAAAGTTTTCTGGCCTCAGCCTCCGAAAGCACTGGGATTACAGGCCATGCCTTGTCTCTGCCTCTATGTTAGACTCAGTTTGTCAATGTCCACAAAAGAAAAGGCCTGCAGGTATTGTCACTGAGATGACCCTGATTCTAGAGCGTATATACCTTTAGTGTGCTGAGTCTTCCAGAATCCAAACATTGCTTTTTTTTTAGTTCTTTAATTTCTTGGAAAAACATTTCATGACTTTGAGTATACTGGTCTTGCATAGATTCTGTTGCTTTTGTTCATGCCATTGTAAAACAAATCTTAAATACACACACAAAATTTATTGATTTTCAGCCTTTGTGATTTTCTAATATATGGATTTAAAACTGTACATTCTCTCCATACCATGTTTCATCACATGAATGTGTCTATTTTCTCTTGTTATTACATCAGTCTTTTGGAAAGCAGCTTGTTGAGCTATACTTCAAATACCGTACAATTTGCACGTTTAAACTGTACAATTCGATGGTTTTGAGTATATTCACAAATATGTGCAGCCATCCCCACCCTCAACTGGATCATTTGATCAGCTCTAGGAGAAAAAGAGGAGACCCCTGCCCTTCTCCTGTTGTCCCTCTGTCCCCCGTCCACAGCTCTCAGCAGCCACTAAGCTGCCTCCTGTCTGGACAGACACTCCTCTCCTAGACTTCAGGCAAACACAGAGAGTCAAAGGTCTTTTGCATCTGGCCTCTCTCATTAGGCACAATGTTTTCTAGATTATGGATGAATGATGTTCCTTTGCGTGGCTAAGCCGCATCTCATTTTTCCTTTTGTTCACTGATGGATATTTGGGTGGTTTCTTCCTGTTGGCACTTTGACCTTCTTCCCAATGACAGATCCTAGAGAATTTGAAGTGCGTTTATCTCCCACCCCATACGACTATTTCACAGGAACACCCTACCCTTGCAGCAGGAGGGGCTCATGGCATGGGGCGTGGGAAGCACACCCAGGAGGAAAGCAGGGTGTGGAGCGGCCCCTGCAGCACGGTGCCCTCTGACTCGGCAACCCCCACGCGGCACCCAAGGGCACGAAGAGCATCGCCAACATGTAGAGACCACAGCGTCTTCCATCTCTTATCCCGGGGTTCACACAGATCATTTCTTTATTATTACAATTAATGTAACGATTTCTAACTTAGGAAAATCACTGTTTCTTTACTCTCTGGATATAGTTGGATTACCTCTAAGTTTGACTTTTTCAAGGACCTTTGATTTCCTTTACTGGATGCTGCTACTGTTTTGGGTTGGGCACTCTGTCCCTCCTGTCTGTCTCGACAGCAGCCGAGACTCACTGTTGACCTCTGGGCAGTAGATCCCATGAGAAGAAGAGGGAAAGTCTGGAGTTTCCTGCACCGCTGGTAGAAGGAACCAGAGTTTTGAAAGCCTGCTCACCACCGCGGTTCCGAGGCAGTGGGACTCCCACCAGAACACTGGACAAGAGGCTTTCATGAGTTAATATGCTCAGTTCTGACCCAGAGTGAGGCACGCTGTCCTGCAAAAGCTTATATAGCTTTTCATTTTGATTAAAGAAAAAAATTACTCAAAATTATATTCACCACAAGCATTCTGTATTTGTTATATTATAAATTTAATTGTCTCCTGTGAACTTGTGGGGATAGAATTACAGTACTAATTCCCTGGGAAATTGTGTTATCGCTTCCAAACAACTACTCATCAATTAATAAGTCAACAGAGATTTACTGTGCAGCTTCCATGTGCCAGACATTAGCCTGGAGCTGGATGGTGAAGGGCGGGCGAGAGCTGAAGGCTTGAGTGTATGTTCTGTGGGTGAGAAGAACAGTCAGTCAGTAAACAGAAGAGGTCATAATTTAGAATAAGAATAGATGCTTTCCTGAACATAAATGATAGGTAGAGGATGTAGATAGCCAGGGGATGGTAAAAACGTGATAGATGACAAAATTCATCAAAGACTTGAAAGGAAACTCTTCGTTAAATAAGGAACCATGTGATGCAATGTTCACAATCACCTTTGCTTAGAAAGATGTTTTAGAAGGCTCTGGCACCCTGCATGAAGTGCTGCTTTTGGTCTAATCAACACTGGAGAGGCGGGGAGGGCACGAGGGCAGCGCCCGGGATGGAAGCTGGGGTCTGAGTGTTCCCAGGAAGCCACTGGGAGGACGTGCAGCTGGGTTGGTCCCAGCCCACCTGGCCATGCTGCTTTGTCTCCAGATGCCAATACCAGGGACTGCTCTGCAGCGAGTGTGTAGGTGGTCGGACCAGGGGAGGGTCCCAATCCCTGTCGAAGGACCAAGCCCAGCCTGCAGGCCTCTGAGCCGTAGCTACACGTGGGCACCTGGCGCTCCCGTCACCACGCTTACTCCACGGGTCCACCAGGCACCAGCTTTGGAGCCGTCTTGTCACAGAGCCACCTTTCCCACCCCGAGTGATGCCCGCTTTGCGGATCACCCGGAGCCCTCTTCACAGTTCTGTGACTGGTGAACAAGCTGAAGTCAACCTTTTCTATAACAAAAGAGAAGACATGGGCTGTCAATTGGCTGAAGCCAGTTATTAGCTGAAAGTACGAATTGACATGATTTTCAAAGCAAACACGCCTGTCTTTTCTTGTATTGTCTCTGTGTTTCAGAGGCGTGGCTGGCGTGTTTACAGGCTGTGTGTGGCAACGAATGCTTTCCATGAATGTATGGGAGAGGGCTTCTTCTCCTTCCTACTGAACTGCAGTCTGGCGCTGAAAACGCAGTGAGCTGAGGGCACACACAGCCTGAGAGTCGAACCCAGGCTTTGTCCTTCACTCCCTTTAAATTGTGTCTGGACTCCCGAAGCCTCAGTGCATCTCGTCAAGTGATGAGTATACCGTTTTCCAATAAGAGTCGTGGAGAGGATTAAATGAATTCCTGAATCTGAACGGCTCAGTGCAGAAGATGGGAGATGCTTGACGTTCGTCGTCTGTCTTTGCCTGGCTTGCAACACCTGCATAGGGACCTTCATCCATCGACATCAAACTTGATCCAGTTCACCGGCTTTCCGCATCTCTCCTCTGTGGTGCACCGGCCGGAGGCTCAAGACACCTGCACCGCCCCTTCCCTTTCAACATCTTCACAGCGTTCCCTGTTTGTGTTTGGAGGCCACAAAAGATTTTGTGCTTGCTCTAAGCCATCAGCTATTCTGATGACTTCGTGAAGAAGAGACAGGAATGGCCACAGCTGTGTTAGGGACCCGGGACTCCATATGCCCAACCTAACTGCAAGCACTTTATGACTGACATGTGCACCTCCCACATGAGGATTTTAGTGAGAAAACGTGTGCGTGAGTGCTCCACTTGGAATATTGAACGTGGCAGTGAAGGCCGACTGCAAAGATGTGGACGTGGCGCCGAAGGCCGAGCGCAGAGACGTGGATGTGGCACCAAAGGCCGAGTACAGAGACGTGGACGTGGCACTGAAGGCCGAGTGCAGAGACGGGGACGTGGCGCCGAAGGCCGAGTGCAGAGACGGGGACGTGGCACCGAAGTCTGAGTGCAGAGACGTGATAGTAAGGAATATATGCATTAAATTAATGTATCTGCAATGATTAATCATCACCAGAATATTGTGGAGGTGACTGCATTTCTGAGATGTAGGTTGGTGTGAGTTTCTGAGACCATGAAACACACCTGTGTAGGGTCTCACCCGACCCAGACAACCTTCCCTACCTACTCAGCGGGGTGGTGCCTGTGGACTTGCTTATGTGGCCTCTGTCATAGTCCAGGGCAATGGACCGGGGAAGGCCTCCATGGGCCCGTGACAATTTTACAGCTCCCCTTCCCAGTGAGGGTCAAACAGCAGCCACGAGAGCCTCGGACTCCTCCATCTCGAGGTCTGTTTTCTGCAAAGGAGAGTTTCTAACACGAGCTTGGAAAGCCACTGGAGTTTTGCTTTTTGTAATGATAGTCACATTCAAAGGATGATTCCACTCTAAGAAGCAAGGTGCCTAAAGGCAGCAGTTTCAAAGAGTTTGAAATTAATGAGACTTTTATAAAGGAGGCGGCTATGAATGGAGGGAAAGGCAGGAACTCTGACAGCAACAGGGCCACGAAGTACCCACTCCAGCCTACCAGCCGGACTCAGCTTCCCCTCCGTGAGCCTGATCTCCTCATCCACAGAACCCAAACATCAGAGAATGGCGCACGAGGCATCTCCACGGCCCTGATAAGCTCCTCCGTGACACACAAGATACCCCACAGCAGGGCCTGGAATGAGCATCAGAATGGCCTGTTCTGTCCTTCCCATATCTGAGGGTTGACTGCACCATGCGCTTATTCATTCAGCATTAATTGAGCACCTACTGTATGCCCAATATCCTCCTGAGTACAGGGCCTGCAGCAGTGAGATCCCTGGCTGTGCCCCTCATCTCAGGGGCTTCTGTGTAGATGAAGGGGATGCCCGGTGAGGACAAGGCCACCAACAACAGAAACAAGGACCCGGCAAGCCTGAAGCAGACGTTATGGCAGAGACGCATGAGGGGCGATTGGCGGCCACTGTGGGTTAGGGTGCGGGGCTCCTCTGAGCCTGCAGGTGGACATGGATGGAGAGCTGGCACCACATGAGTGACCGTCTCGGGGCTGCCTGTGAAGACCTTCCTGGGGGATGGAGCAGTCGATTCAGAAATCCCGGGCAGAGCATCTTTTCTCACAGTGTCCTCATCTGGCTTTGGGATCAGCATAATTCTGGCCTCACTAAATGAATTAGGAAGTATCCTCTCTCCTTCAGTTTTTTGAAAGCATTTGAGGACGATGGGTGTTACTTCCTTAACTGTCTGTAGGATTTATCAGTAAAGCCATTAGGCCCTTCCTTGGCTTTTCTTTGATGGAAAGTGTTTTGTTTTTTTTTTTCCTTTAATGAATCCAATCTTTGTACTATTTAGGTCTCTTCAGATGTTCTTTTTCTCATAATTCAGTCTTGCTAGGTTGTATGTGTCTCTGGATCTGTCCATTTCTTCGGGGCCATCCGGTTTGTTGCAGTTTAATTGCTTACACTGGTTGTGTGGCCCTTCGTATTTCCATGGGCCGTGTGGTTTGTTGCGGCACAGTTGTTCACACCGGCCATCTGACCCTTCGTATTTCTGTGGTGGTGGCTGTGAGGTCTCCTTCATTTCTGATTTTATTTATTTGAATCTTTCTTAGTTCGGGTAAAGTTTTGTTGACTGTTTATCTTCTCAAAATGTCAGCCAACTGTTCACATTGGTGGTGTATTTGTTTTTGTTTTAGTACCAGAAAGAAAAAAGACAAGAAAGGGGATCATGATATGAAACCAGGGAGGTGGACCTGGGCAAGGCTGGGATGCAGACAGGGCCAGATCATGGAGCTTTATAAATCAGCGAGAAGAATCCGGAGTCCAGTGGAAAACCAGTAAAGGTTTTAGTTGGGCCGGGCACGGTGGCTCACGCCTGTAATCCCAGCACTTTGGGAGGCCAAGGCAGGTGGATCACGAGGTCAGGAGATCGAGACCATCCTGGCTAACACGGTGAAACCCCGTCTCTACTAAAAAATACAAAAAATTAGCCATGCGTGGTGGCGGCGCCTGTGGTCCCAGCTACTCGGGAGGCTGAGGCAGGAGAATGACGTGAACCCGGGAGGCAGAGCTCGCAGTGAGCCAAGATCACGCCACTGCACTCCAGCCTGGGCGACAGAGCAAGACTCCGTCTCCAAAAAGAAAAAAAAAAGGTTTTAATTAAGACATGACATCTGATTTAGGTCTTGTAGAAAGATCATCTGGCTGCTCTGTGGAGACGGGACCACAAGGGGTGATGCCTGAGGGGAATCGCTGCAGTCCAGCCGGATGTGGCCTGGGTGGGTTGAGAGGTGCAGATGGAGAGAGATCACACGTCGGACTTTCAGACTCTTCTGAGCACGTGGCCTCTTGGTCCCCTGGCCCACTCTGGCGTCTCCGTCTCGTGTAGGCAGGAGAGAGGCACCCAAGTCTCTGCTCTCCAGAATCCCTGGAGGCCTCTGAACCGGGGCCATCAGACGTCTTCCACTGACAGTCTTTTGAATGGATTTTAAATCAGTTAAAACATTATGGGATTATTTTTAATGGTGAGAAACAAAAGGGAGTTGTACACCTATATGTATGTGTGTCCATGCATGCGTTAGTGTGTGTCCAGACATGAATTTCATCTTATGTGTGTCATGTATGTGTGTACACGTGTATCCTGTCTGTGTGCATGAATGTGCATCACATGTGCATGTGTGTGTCCTGCATGTGCATATACATGAATGTGCATTTTTGGGTATTTATGTGTGTGCGCAGGTGTGTGTTTGTGTGTCTTGCATGTGTGTGTATGCATGAATGAGCATCTGGAGTGCATGTGTGTCATGAAAGTGTGTGCACATGTGTGTCCTGCATGTACGTATGCTTGAATGTGCATCGTGTGAGTCTGTTATCATGAAAGATGAGGCTTCAGTCCCCACAAAACTTGTATCATCCCTCGGAAGTCTGCAGCCCACCCAGCAGACATTTCCTCTGGTGGCAGAGGGTACACAGTGCACAGGCCCTTGCCTGGGCTGCTTCCACGGTGGGGTTTCATCCTCCTGCTAATATTACAGTAACAAGAAAAGCCACATTTCAATTTGGGTAACAGTGTTTCAAGATGGAGCAGCGCACGGTCTGACTAATTCCAGGTGTGGGACTATCTGGGCGGAGTTCTGGCTGCATTTGTATCTGGGACAGGAGCAAGCACAGACACAGGTTGGATGCCATATGTTTGCCTCTGTACAAGTCCTCGTCTGTGCTAACAATCTGTCAAATAATCCTCTGCCTTGCCCACTATCCCTTCCTTATGCTGGGAAGGTCAACCTTGGTGCAGAATCCCCAGGCCCCTGGCATCTCTGCCCTGTGATATGGAGCTAAGTGAATTCTGTGGAAGGCAGCAGTTTGGAACAAGCTGTTGTGCAGGGCCCAGACCGGAGTGAGCTGCAGGTCCCACACCACCAAGGAGGAGCCGAGATCTTTATCTGACCTCTGGAGACATCAGGAGAAAGCGCACAGAAGCCAGATCTCCAAACAGGCTGGTCCTAGCCGGCATGGTAAGGAGGTTCCTCTGCTTCAGCCTTTACAAGAAAAGTAACCAGACCCCCTCCCCTCGCCCAGGGTCTTTTACCAGAGACGGTTGTCTGTCCCACGGCTCGGTCGTCTGTCCCACGGCTCTACTCTTTTCCACTGCTCTACTCTTGTAAAGGAGACAACTCCCTCGCGTTGTGTTTCCCGCTTGCTTCCTCTTCTGTCTATAAAATCACAGCCGCCTCTGCTTGGCTCACTGGGACGCGCACTCTCAATACCAATCAAGATCTTTATCTAAACTTGTTGTAATTTTGTCTTCTGGCTACGGGAGGCTCCGGACTGGCTTCATGGCCTCGTCCTTCTCTTCTCTGCTCCCCACTCTCCTAACTGTGCCTTAAGGGTTCTCTCAATTATGTGTGTGGACATCGGAGTCCAGTTCTCCATCCAGCCACCCCAGAGCAGCTGCCCTGGCCGGTCCCGCTCCCTGCGAGCACCAGGCTGGGCACACCTCTCCCTTCCTTGGTCCCCACTCACTTGAGAGCAGACCCAGAGTGACATGGACAGGCAGACAGGGTGCACCCCACACACCTGGGCCACATCCGTGGCTGACTGCACCCTCCTCCTCACCATGCAGGCTCAAGGGAGGGACTGCCGAGCCCTGACCCAGAGGCCGGGTTTCTGATCTGTCTTGGCCACAGGGAGGTCACACTCTTCTCTAAAGTTCAGCTTTCCCGCCTGAGGAGGAGGCAGCCAATCACTCTTTAGTTTCCTCTTGGCTCTTACAATCTATGATACCCACTAATTCGAGGACAGATCCCAGTAATTGTCTTCAACCAAAGAATTAAAACAATAGACAAAAATGAGACCTTGACTCATATAACTAAAGGTTATGTTCTGATTAGAACAGGAAAATTAACGTATGCATTAGAGTTTGAAGTCCAAGTTTTGGACCATATTGCCATGTGGAAATTAAGAGCAGGCCGATAAAGACAGTCCCAGCTTTGGGCATGAAGAATCCCTTTTGTTCCAGATCTGAACACCGCCTACATGAGTTGAATGAGTGATTTAGCCTTGAAGTCAATACTTGATATAGAAAATTGGTATTTCTTCTTTCCTCCAGTCAACTCTTTGCCAGAGGCACTACTGAGCCATGATGTGCTTCAAAGAGGGTCAGAATGAATAACAGGATGCATCTAGTTATAATAATTTACTCTTAATAATATACAATAAACAAAAGCTTGGAAATCTACATTAGAAATGAACAATTTTTAAACATAAAAAGCCAAATATGTTCATTATTTATTTGAAGAAACCATGTGCATAAATTTTTAATATTTAATCTCATCGCATTTGGTGTTTGAGAATTTACTCATCAATATCATTCACATTATAGGCTAAAATATTCTTTTAATTAGAAATAGTGATGGGAACCTATAAATGGTCACACACTTTGAACAAAAGCCTAGATTGTCTTACATAATAAAGAAAATAAATAAATTCAAATGAGAAGAGGAAAAAACCCTCAAGATTGTTAGAGTAAAGATGGTGTTTTCAGGATTGTCAGATACTGTGGATGCTTTTGATTCCGGGCCCGAGGACCTGCGTGTCCTGAGGACCGGACCATCCGGGGTGATCTTATAAGAATCCGCTCTACCATCCACACCACAGCATCCGATTCGCCGCTGATGCCCATGACGGAATGAAAACAACATTTTTGTCATCGCAGTTTGAGTGTTCCTGGCCGTCGGATACCCACTTTCTACTTGGAGGGAACTCCTGTGATTTTAGCCATTGGACAGCTTTTGGTTTTGATTTTTAATTACAAAGAAAAACCACACAACTATTTTAGAGTGCATCTCGTAGATGTTAGTTTCAGAGCAAATTTTGGGACAAAGTAATAAGTAACCACTGCAAATGATCTCAATTCAAAGCACAGCTCCCTCTGGTATTCATTCCATGGGTGGCATTTGTGAGCCAGGCCCACGTGCTCAGGAGTGATGGACCAGACACCCTCTGCAGTGCCCCCTCGTTCCCCAGGTCCCAGACCACACGGGACAGCAGTTTAGAGAATCACCAGGACTTGGCCTCTCTCCTTTGTGGAGACTGAGATAGGAAAATTCATTTGTCTGGCCACAGTCTAAGGGAGGGCCCTGTAACATCCCAAAACACTATGGGGAAAATCAACCCACTCAGTTGGCCACTCCCGTTCAGTGATCTCAGTGGACCCTCAGGGAGAGGAAGCCCAGTCTCCCTGCTCCAGACCGACTTTTCTCTCCGATCCCCCACTCCTGTGTCACCCTGGAATTTTCAGAGCAGGAACAGGCCTCTGGCCTAAGCGTAAGACTCACTCATTCCCTTGCTGCCTGTGATGTGTAAGCGCTTGATGTAAACATTCCCTGCAAACGGCCATATTTGATCTGCTAATCCACGTCCGTCTCTGGGCGTTGGAGCTACCGGCATTCCTGGTTTCCTTGCTCTTTGGTGTCTGTGTGTTCAGTTTGCTTTGCCCGCTTCTGGTCCACCTGCCCAGAACGGGGGTGACGCTGCATCCTCCCCTCTCCCCAGGAGTTCTATCCCAGTGATCTTAGTGCTTTGCGTTATTTTGATGACCCCCTTCCCAAATGCTACTAATTCCTAAAAATGTGTGTCCTGCTGGGTCCTCATCAGAGAGTTTGGGTCCCATGTGTGACTCTTTGAATGACATATCCACTGGGATGCCACAGAGAGTGTCAAAGCCAAACTCATAATCACCTCCTGCCTCTGGGCTCAAATTCCCTTTGTCCAAGTCCTCCTTTCTCAGCGTGCGACCAGGAAGTTCTCATTCCAGTTACTGTGGAATGTCTGGAGGAACACCAATACTTTGCCAAGACAACTAAAACATTTGGACAAAATCGGGGGGAACATCCACGTGTATGCAAGTTAGGCAGGTCTCATGGTTTCAGATCTTCAGAAAAAAAGACTCAGAAAAGTGATGGTCATATCAGTGTTGTCTTTCTATTGAGGCATTTAAAAAATGTGGAACCTCCGTGAATCAAGAAGCTAAGAAACCAAAGAGAACAAAGCTGCAAATCAGACTGGATTCTGGGTGGTGCTGGAGGTGGAAGCTGAGACCAGGATTTCTGAAGAGTGAGGGGCCCCAGGCATCCCCTAGGTTCCTTCAGGGTACCCTGGATGCCCCTGCCCTGAGGGGGGAGCGGAATAATCAGAGCCTCCTGCAAGCCACACACCAGCCTCCTGGTAACTGAAATCTCTACTTTATATGTAACACACAGCCCAGATATTGGCATTAACATTGGCCATTTAAATGGCAGCTTTATACACACATGAAATAGATAACACCACGGATAGTTTTACCACAACGATGGACTCTGTATAAAAGAAGCAAATAGAAACTCCAGAATCAAGGAGACAATTGCTGTAATGAAGAGCTCACTAGATGTAAATGCCAGAGTGGGCAGAGCAAAGGAGAATCAATGCCCTAGAAGTGACATCGTTAGAAAATATTGAAGCTGAAGAACAGAGAGCCAAAAACTGCAGTCATCGTATGAAAGGCATACTGGACATGATGAAATGTCTAACATGCATGCAATTGGATTGATAAAAACCAAAGGATGTCAGTAAACATCATTCTAATTCAAGCATAGCACAGAGGAAAAAAGTAAAATAAAAAAAGGAGCAACACCACGTCGACTGTGCCAGGGACAGAATCAAAAGCTGGAACTCATGGGCCATGTGAGCCCCAGAAGAAAATAAAAACACATCAAAATGGACGAAGCATTTGTAGAAAATGACTTGATCAGAAACAGTGATTCTCAGTTCCAGGAAGCACAGCAAGCTGTCAGAGGCCGGAGGCTGAAAGCTGAAGATAAGCTGGACTCTCAGGAGCCGCCTGATAAGAGAGATTTGTTACCCACTGGGGAACAGTGATACAGCTGAATAATGATGCTTTGTCGCAAAAATAATGGAATCCAGAAGAAAATGTCACCAAAAATAAAAAGACTTTCAACTGACAAACATATCTAGAAAAACTATCTTTCAAAGATGAAGGGTAAATGAAAACATTTTAAGATGAATTGAAGCTGGATGAGTGTGTTTCCAGCAGATCCATACTTAAAAAAACACTAAAGAAAATTCTTTAGGCTGAAGAGAAATTATACCAGATGAAAAATGGTGTCATAAAGTAATGAAGAATACTAGAGATAATAAATATGAAAATAAATAAAAACAATTATTTTCCTTGTTTGCTTAAATTCTTCAAAATTAATTGGTTATTTCAAACAAAAATAGAAAAGATAGTTTTATAACATCAAATTTAAATGTGGGGCATCACTTGCAGATAGCAGGGAAGACAAGTGGATTTATAGCAGCATGAGGTTGTTTTACTGTAGACGAAGTCACACAATATTACCTCAGAGTAGACCATACAAATAAAAATGGATATAATAACTTCAAGAGAAAACACTGAAAAAAAATGCAGTCAAAAAGTCAATAAAAGGACAAAATGCATAATAAAATTTTACTAATTTATGCCAAAATAAAACAGGAAAATAAAAGGACGAGAAAAGAGGACACACTGAAAAGGAATGTTTAGGTGGAGCCTCGATTCACAGGCAGAGCGTCGGTGAGGCTGTCGGTGACCCTTGGGACTCATGAAATTCTTCAAAATGAGGTTTATGTGGTGGACAGACCAGACCCTGGCAGGGTCCCATTTTCATGACTGTATAATCCCTTCCTCTGAGTGTGGGTGAGACCAGTCACTGGTGTCTAACCAACATGAAATGGCAGCAGTGACGGAGTCGCTCTCTTCGTTACGTTACCGTATTCACACAGAGCTCTGTCTCGCTCGCATTCACCGGAAAGACTCTTTCCACTTCTGCCTGGAAGAAGTGAGGTGCTGCATCATGAGAGGCCTCTGGGGGGCCAATGGCAAGGGACTGCGGGGGTCCCGTGTCTGAGGGGGACTGCGGGGGTCCCGTGTCTGAGGGAGCTGCGGGGGACCCGTGTCTGAGCGGAACTGCGGGGGTCCCGTGTCTGAGGGGGACTGCGGGGGGCCCGTGTCTGAGGGAGCTGCGGGGGGCCCGTGTCTGAGCGGAACTGCGGGGGACCCGTGTCTGAGGGGGACTGCAGGGGACCCGTGTCTGAGGGGACTGCGGGGGGCCCGTGTCTGCGGGGGGCCCGTGTCTGAAGGGACTGCGGGGGACCCGTGTCTGAGGGGAACTGCGGGGGGCCCGTGTCTGAGGGGGGCCGCGGGGGACCCGTGTCTGAGGGGGACCGCCGGGGACCCGTGTCTGAGGGAGCTGCGGGGGACCCGTGTCTGAGCGGAACTGTGGGGGACCCGCGTCTGAGGCGCGCTGCCGGGGACCTGTCTCTGAGGGGGGCTGCGGGTGACCCGTGTCTGAGGGGGGCTGCGAGGGACCCGTGTCTGAGGGGGGCCGCCGGGAACCCGTGTCTGAGGGGACTGCGGGGGACCCATGTCTGAGGGGCGCTGCGGGGGACCCGTGTCTGAGGGGCGCTGCGAGGGACCCGTGTCTGAGGGGCGCTGCGGGGGACCCGTGTCTGAGGGGGGCCGCCGGGAACCCGTGTCTGAGGGGGCGGCGGGGGACCCGTGTCTGAGGGGCGCGGCGGGGGACCCGTATCTGAGGGGAACTGCGGGGGACCCGTGTCTGAGGGGCGCTGCCGGGGACCTGTCTCTGAGGGGGGCTGCGAGGGACCCGTGTCTGAGGGGGGCTGCAAGGGACCCGTGTCTGAGGGGGGCTGCGAGGGACCCGTGTCTGAGGGGGGCCTCCGGGGACCCGTGTCTGAGGGGCGCTGCGGGGGACCCGTGTCTGAGGGGGCGGCGGGGGACCCGTGTCTGAGGGGAACTGCGGGGGACCCGTATCTGAGGGGAACTGCGGGGGACCCGTGTCTGAGGGGGGCTGCCGGGGACCTGTCTCTGAGGGGGATTGCGGGGGACCCGTGTCTGAGGGGGGCTGCGGGGGACCCGTGTCTGAGGGGGATTGCGGGGGACCCGTGTCTGAGGGGAACTGCGGGGGACCCGTGTCTGAGGGGGGCTGCAGGGGACCCGTGTCTGAGGGGGGCTGCGGGGGACCCGTGTCTGAGGGGGGCTGCGGGGGACCCGCGTCTGCCAGCTGAGAGGAGCCCCCAGCTGACATCCACAACAGAGCAGAACCTTAGTCCTCCAACTACAAGGAGATGAATTCAGCCAACAACACGAAGGAGCTTGGGAGCAGACCTCTCCCTTCCCAAGTGCAACCTCTGATGAGCCCGTAGCCTTGGCCAACACCTGGGTTGTAGCCTTTTGAGACCCCGAGCAGATGACACAGCTAAGCTGAACCCTGATTTTTCACCTACAAAAACTGTGAGATGATAAAAGAGTGTTGAGCTTTTAAGCTTTTGCTCATGTATCATGCAGCAATGAAAAAACTAGTATGTCCATTAAAAACAAATGAGGCTTGGCCGGGTATGGTGGCTCATGCCTGTAATCCCAGCACTTTAGGAGGCTGACGCGGACGGATTGCCTAAGGTCAGGAGTTTGAGACCAGCCTAGCTAACATGGTAAAACCATGTCTCTACTAAAAACACACAAAAAAATTAGCTGGGCGTGGTGGCACATGGCTGTAGTCCCAGATACTTGGGAGGCTGATGCAGGAGAATTGCTTGAACCCAGGAGGAGGTTGCAGTGAGCCGAGATCGTGCCATTGAACTCCAGCCTGGGCAACAGAGCAAGACTCCGTCCCACCTCCTCTTGCAAAAAAAAAAAAAAAAAAAAGACTTCACTAACCGCACGTGAAACATGCAGGAAGAACACAGTAAGTTGGTATGGAGGTGCCGGAGTGGCGGTTCCCCTTCAGTGTTCTTTCTCTTATCTTTCCAGTCATAGACTATAGATTGTTCCCTGAACATCTCAACACAGGATTTGCAGAGTTTTACTGACTGTCAAATATCTTCCCACATGTTCTGTCATCATGAGCTTGTGTCTAACAAGACCCACGCTGCCCAGGTCCACAGGTCCTCATCATGTGACAGTTTTGTCACTAGGCACAGGTGCACCCCACAGGGGCGTGGATCCCTGTCCTCAGATAAACAACCTGCAGCAGGCTTTTCCACTCTATGTACTGAAGGGGTCTAGAAATCAGAACTCACAGCCATCTGGATGGAGTTTTCTTTGTAGGAAGGTTTTAATTAACAAATTCATATTTCAGGCTATACTGATTTTATATCTTTTGTTCATCACCTTTGTTAATTATATTTTCAATGAATTTGATGATTTCATCTACATTGCTATTTATCACATTCCATATAATTTTAATATCTCTAGGATCTCTACTGGTGTCTCCTTTTATATAATGACTTATTTTTGGAAATTTGGATTTGTTAATCGATTTGCCTAAGGGCTTATCAATTTTCTAATCATTTTGAAGCACAAATTTTTGCACATAATGGTCAGATCTGCCCCAATGGCTCATCAAGCTTCTCAGAAAACAGTCTGTCCATTTCTTACTATTTGGATATGTAGGTTTCTTCTACTTTTCCACTCTGACAAATAATGCTGCAGTGAACATTCTGAATATATTTCCTTATATAAATACATTAGTGATACTCTAAGATATATTCTCAAAGCTGAAATTGCTATGTTATAGCAGATGCACACCGACATTTTAATGGACACTGTAAAATGGCTCTTCAACCTGGTTGTATAAATATCTACTCCAACACCTTGTTTATAAGAGTTTCCTTTTCTCTACATCCATGATAACTTGTTCATATCTGTTATTTTTTTAAAGCAAATAACTAAGAAATTATATCTTTGATGTCTGTATTCTTAATTAACAGTGATGCTGATTTTTTTTCATAAACTCATTAGCTGTTTGGTTATTTTCTCCTGGGTGAATTACCCATTCTTAGTCTGTTTCCTTTTCTTCTCATTTGTCTCCATGTATTTGATAAGTAGATGACCTTTATGTAATCCTTATACTAATGCTGTATTACACATTGCAAATAACTTCCCAAACTAAAATCTAGCTAGATATGCAATTTCTATAGTGTATTTTTAGCTTGTATTTTCTATGTAGAGAACCACTGTGTTCACAAATAATGAGTATTTCCCCCATATTCCCGTTGACTTGCTTCATTTCACTCTCTAACACCTGCAGTAAAAGTGTGAAATTTATGAAAATTTATAAAAAAGACATTTTTAATCTTGCCTTAAGTGGAAATGCAGGTAATTTTTCACTTTTAAAGGATTGATATAAGGTTGTGGTAGATACTTTTTAGAGAAAATCAAATTTGAGAAATCTCTTCTATTGTTTTGTAGATATTTGTATTGTAATTGATTGGTTGAATTGCATCAATTTTTTTCTCTGTTGAAATGGTTTTTATTTTTCACCCTTTCAATTTGTTAAGGTAATGAAGAAGGTAAGTGATAGGTTGTTTAGCTCTTGAATAATCTTTGTATTCCTGAGATAAGTGTTAATTACTCAAGATGGATTTATGTTTCTTTATACACAGCTACATATGACTTATTTATTTTATCTAAACTTTTTGTATCTATGTTCATAAATAATGTTGAACTATGATTACTGTTTTGTTTTGCCTTTAAAAAAACAAAATTTTCACACTTTTTTATAAAAAAAAATACTTCAGTTCAGCAACGTCATTTTGTTGCTGACTTTTCCTCACATTGCTTGTAGACACTGACCCTTTTCCTGGGGTCAAATTCTCTTCTAGTTGAAATGGTCTTTTAGATTTTTTCAGTTGTTTCAGATGAGAGATTAGAGCTCCTAATCCTTATTTGAATAAAATTATTTTATTCTTATACTTTTATATCACTCCTTGTTATGGAAAATTTCAAATACATACCTAGGGGAGATTATAGCATAATTAACTCTAATTTACCCATGACCTGTCTTGAGCGTTGATCAGCTCAGAGCCCGTCTCATTTCCTCTATTTCTCACTCTCTCCCCTTCCCCAAGATGACCTCATCTGATGCCTTGGGCTAGGTCTAGCCTTCTTTCTATCACTGCACCAATTCTTTTGTCCATTTTGTACTATCTGGATACTTATATTTTTTCCACCTTTTCACCTGATCAAATTATGTGCCAGTGAATATCCTTGTGTGTTTCCTTATTCCATTGTGCTAGTAATTCCAACGTATATTTCTGCACTTATTTCTAAATATTTCTATGTGTATCTTTAAAAGACACACCAACACCTTTAAACATAGTGACAATTTATTATCAAACTTGAAATTAATCCACAGTATTCTCTTAATATCATCAAATATTCAACCACTCCTCACATTTCTATAATCATTCTAATGAATTTAAAATACATTTTAAGGCCAGGTATGGTGGCTCACGCCTGTAATCCCAGCACTTTGGGAGGCTGATGTGGGCGGATCACAAGGTCAAGAGATCGAGACCATCCTGGCCAACGTGGCGAAACCCTGTCTCTACTAAAAATACAAAAATTAGCCGGGCGTGATGGCAGGCGCCTGTAGTCCCAGCTACTCGGGAGGCTGAGGCAGGAAAATCACTTGCACCTGGGAGGTGGAGGTTGCAGTGAGCTGAGATCACACCACTGCATTCCAGTCTGGGTGAGAGAGTGAGACTCTGTCTCAAAAAAAAAAAAAAAAAAAAAAAAAGTTTGTGCAGTTGAAACAATTCAAACACATTACATAAATTATTATTAATTAAAATACCCCTGAAGACTCTACTGCTCTAGGTATTCCTCCTTCATTTCTTTTTTTTTTTTTCAATTTTTATTTTTTACAATTTTTTTGCTGTTGTTGAAAAAACTAGATTTTTTGTTATGTAGACGTCCTATTAGCTACTTTAGGGATACAGTTCTCATGTTGTTTTTTTCTTTTTTAAGTTTTTGTTTTTCTTTTTCTGTTCTCCATACTTCCAGTAAATGGATAGATGAAGATGCTTAACTGAATTCATGGCTGATGTTTTTGGCAAGAGTATTTATTGTGATCTTGTGTGCAACTGTCAAGAAGGGCAGATGTGGAGGCTGAAGCAGCTCCACCTTGGATGACACCCACCGTGTTGACTTTTGATTAACTCCAATTCCAGGAAGTCCTCTAAGATTTCCAGTTTATCTTGAGACAGAGTAAAGGCAAGACTTGGTCCCCCTAGGAACGTGGCCCATTCCCACTGATGCGTCTTTCCGTGCACATCAGCTAAGCACCTGACCTTGCCGCACCACCCCCACTGGCTCCACAGACCCTGGAGAAACCAAGCTACCCAGGGTTCAGCTGGAAACCTCACTCAAGGGAGCCACCTCTGTCACTGCCGTGTGCACGAGACCAGAAGAATGGCTGAGCTTTACCTTTTGCCTCATTAAAAGGTTAAAATCCCCACCCAGGAGGGGCTTAGGTGTTATTTATCATGAACAATGTATGTATCAGACTGATTTTTCACTGTGCCGATGCACCCCCAGCTCCGTCCCACACACGTAATGATGTTCGCATGCCTCATGCTTATCCTTGACATCCTTCCTAACACACCAAAAAGACCTGCCCTCAGGGAGCCAGCCCGAGACCTCTCTCTCCAGTGCTGCCGCCTCGTATTTAAGCACAGACTCCTGACAAAGCCTCCTCTGGGGAACGCGCATGGCCTCGTGACCCCTCTGTTGCATGGGAGTGTAAGAACCCGTGGCCTTGTGACCCCTCTGTTGCATGGGAGTGTAAGAATCCGTGGCCTCGTGACCCCTCTGTTGCATGGGAGTGTAAGAACCCGTGGCCTCGTGACCCCTCTGTTGCATGGGAGTGTAAGAATCCGTGGCCTTGTGACCCCTCTGTTGCATGGGAGCATAGGAACCCATGGCTGGTAATAATCTTGTTCCTTGCGTGTGAGTAAGTATCTACTGTAAATCGTGCCTTTGGGTCCAGACAACCTTGATGTTGTTGCACTTCAGTTGTCCCACCCATGCTTTCTGACCAGCCCTTTGCCCTGGCTCATAGGCCCTGGGCCTGGGGTTTATGGGCAGGGATCCACCATCTTGTCTGGCTGCAGACACGGCTTCTGTCCCTAAATTCCTACTAAATGTTTCTTTCTGAGAAACCAGGTTTACTGGCCTCTTTCTCTGGCCTCTCAGCTTCCTTGGACTTTGAGGGCAGTTGTGCTGGGACCTCCCCACTGTGGAACAATGGAGTATCCAGTGTGTCTCATGCTTTAATGTAAACAGCCTTGATAATCACCACATAGGTACATTAATGCATGTGGGTAGCACATTTGTAGTATTTTAATGTTACCATGCTTTTCTTATTTATTAGCTGAAATATTTCCATGAAGAGAAACTTCCCCTTGTTGACTCTTTCCTTGCCCTGAGGTACAGTTTTTATACGAAAGGCAGGATCAATGCGTTTGCCTTCTTTCCATTTTCAAAATTATGAGGTTTTTTCTTCTGTTATCTCCCAAAAGTGATCACGGATTCCTTTGATTTTAGGTGTTGTTGAGAATTATTAATAATTCATGGGATTTAAACTATAGATGTGTTTAGAGTCCCTCAAGGTTATCTTCATTCTTGATGTTAAAACAGTCCCATTCTTTCCCAGGGGAAGCTGTTCAGGTTCTATCCTGCATGTTCTCGAGAAAGTTTTGATGAGAGAAAACATCACACAGAAAGGTGCACGCGTCACAAGTTTCCAGCTCCATGGATTTTTGCAAACCGAGCACATTTGTGGGCCAAGAGTGGGGCCCACAGCAAGAATACCCTTCCTGCCGCTTCTGCCGTCCATCCGGCAGCACAGCCACTACCCGGCCGTGGAACGACACAGGTTAGTTCTGCCTGTTTTGTTGTTTATGCAAATGGGACCATACAGTGTTCAGTCTTAAGTCTGGCTTCCCTGCTCAACTCATGCGTGTGAAATTAACCTGCACTGATGTGTGCAGTGTCTCACGTGTCATCCCTGCTGCTCCATCATCCATTGTGAGTATGGATAACACCGTTGTTCATTTTACTCTTTGTGGGACTTGCTAGTTTCCTCTTCTGCTGCTGTGACTATTCTTAGACACATCCCATGGCTTTGAAGAAGAGTTGTCTTTGAGGTTTTTCTTGTTTTGTGTTGTGTTGTTTTGTTGTTTTGCTTTTTCCTGGCATAACATGATGCCATGGCTCACTTTGTGCCTGTCTTCACCAGAAATAGAATCAGCCATTTTTTCCAAGGAGCAATGATCCTTTCCATGGAAAATGAGGGTTAGGGACCAAAGCATTTTAACTGTATTTTATTTTATTTTTAAAATTTTTACCTAAAACTTAGAAACAATCCTATCCAACTAAATAATTTATAAAAATTAGTAAATAGCAAAATAAATTCCTTTAGGTTTCAAAAGGTTTCTCTTTAATTATCAGTGCTTTATGCAGTTGAATAACACAAATGTTTGCATTGTGGGGACAAGAAAAATAAACCCTGGCCCTGAATACTTCAGAGTAGGAATTTCGAACTTAAAGAAAAAGCATGGTATTAATGAACCCTGTAATCTGCAGCAAAGAATATAGTTGTGGTTTTAACAAAAGGGTAGTTAAATCATTTTCTCACAGTTTATACCATAATAAACTATTTTTGAATCAAATATTTCAATGTAAAATTGAAAAGTATATAAGCACCAAAAAAACATGAAGATGTTTTCTTACGGTTTCAGCATGAGAAATGTTTCCAAGTATTAATATAAGTAGAACAATTAAAATTTATAATTGGATTAATATTTTAAAAGTGACATGGTTTCAAGGAAATGGACAAATCATGAAATTCGTTGCTATCATAAAGCACATATTTTAAATGGTTACATGGATTCTACAGTTCTGTAATAAAAATACCAATAATCCAACTGAAAAAATGGCCAAAAGATGAGACAATAAACAGAGTACAGATGCGCTAAAGGATGCTTAATTTAATTAAGAATAAGAAAACAATTGAAATCATGAATGATGACTTTTGATTTCTGCCTCTAGGATTAGGAATAATTGGATCGCTAAGAATGTGGAAAGACATGTGCTGTCTTCCACACTGCTGGCAGCATTGCAAACCAGCTTCACATTTATAAAAAGCAATTGAAAATTAGACACAAAAGATAAAACACTCATACTCTTTTGACCTGATAATTTAATGTCTTAAATTTTATTAGATATATGTTATCACATATGTATAAAGTGTATCCATTGATGTATTAAAAAATAAAATACTGAAATACCTTATGAGTAATTCAATAAGGCGTTGCTTAAATAAACAAGGCCATACCTACTCAATGGAAAATAACATTTCTTTTCAAAAGAATGATAAACTCTACACTAGTAAGGCATAATCTTCAAGATAATGGTTAAGCGATTAAAGAAACACCTGATTTTAGATTGTGTGCATCATATGTTTTTGTGTATATAAGGATTAAAGTTGGAAAACATTCACAGGATATAAATAATATGTTATAAGCAACATATCGTAGACAGTGCACCACCTAGGTCACGATGACACAGGAGGGGCAGGAAAGGGCGGGTGGAGAAGAGCAGGCTCACTGTGAGGGCTTCACCCTCGGGCCTGTGCCCACAGGCTGAAGTGAGAGCAGGCACTCCTGTTTTCCCACCTGAATGTTGCATTTCCAAGACCACTCTGGCCTGCCACACCCCCATCCTGTGCCCATATAAACCCGAGACCTTAGCGGGCAAACGCACAAACTGCTGAATGTCGAGAGGAGTGGAGAGGGGCAGAGAGCGGTGAAGAGCGGCGGAGAGTGGCAGAGAGTGGTGGAGAGCAGCAGAGAGCAACACTGTGGCCCGGCAGAGAAGGAGGGAAGAGGGGCCTGAACACCAAGAGGAGTTCGCTGACAACAGCCAGACCCCAGGGGAAGAGGATCTCCCCGACCCCTCCACCTTCCAGCTCCCCATCCATCTGCTGAGATCCACCTTCACCACTCAATAGAACCCCACACTCATCCTTGGAGTCCACTTGTGATTCGATTCTTCCAGGACGCTGGACAAGAGCTTGGGATACAAAAGGCTGTCACATTGGCTCTCTGCCCTTGTGATAAGGCAGAAGGCTCGTTGAGCTGGTTAACACTGAAGCCATCTGCAGGCAGCCAAACTGAGAGAGCTCTGTGACACGGGGTTGCACGCACGCACCTCTAGACACTACTGTAGGGCCAAGAGCCCAAAGTCCTTGCCCCAGCTTCTGCCCCTGCCCCTCTGCATGCTCCTGCTAGGGGTTTGAGCTGCAGGGCGGCCAAACAGGTGAGCCACACTCCTGTTGTACATCTTTCGAGGGGAATTCAGGGAATTCTCCAGTTTCAACAATACGCTGTATCACATAGTGTGTAGCATACAGTGTGTAACATACCACAGGTGTAATGCAGAACATGTAGCATGCACTGTGCACTGTGTGTGTGTAGGGGCACCTTCCTGTCTATAAACAGGGGAATATATATACACACACACACATATATACATGTAGTAGGCACTGTGCGCTGTGTGTGTGCAGGGGCACCTTCCTGTCTATAAACAGGGGAATATATATATACACACACACGTAGCATGCCCTGTGCACTGTGTGTGTGCAGAGGCACACGGAGGCTATTTGCTGTTATTTGTTGCATATGGCCAGACTGTTTCTGGGATCATCTAGAAGACACAGAAGAAGCAATGAACTTCAGACAGAGAGTTCTGTTGCTGGGTGAACAAGTGGACAAGTGGGATTTTACTTATTTATTTTTTATTTTAAATTTTGAACCAATGAAACACATTCAAATACACTCAAACATTAAAATAGTTGGATTTTGAGAATTACTTCATAGCTGGGCTCTGTAGGAACAGTCAAGGCCTCCCCCTCCCTCCAGGTCATAACTGGTCTGGATTTAATACCAACTCATCAGGTGAGAAGGAGCCAGAAACAGCTGGATGGGTGCAGGCAGCTGCAGGGGGCCTGCCTCACTCACCCAGGTTCACAACCTCAGGGGCTGTGTGGCGCTGTCACCTCGGCAACCAGTTTCCAGAGCCCCATTCTAGACGCGCCCCACCCAACTCACAGGTGAGCACAGCTTCCTGGGGGTGCAGCTGCCACTGTCAGCTGTGTAGAGCCTCAAGCTGCTTCCAAGGGGAACCCATGACCCTTGGTTCCTTTAAAAATAAAAAGGAATGGTTTATCTTATTCCAGACACCTCTTTCCTAACAATGGAGAAGAGCGAGTGCCGCTGCACTCAATCCTGGACAGAGTGGCATCCATGCCCACGTTCCACGCAACGTAGTATTGATTTACCAGACTGAAGTGCCCGCTATAGCAGCCGGCCCCTGCAGAGCTTTCAAGGAAGGTTGCTGGGGCTGGTGTTTCCCACAGCTGCTGGGCTGCTCGCTTCCTGGGGTGCCTGGGTAGAGGTAGGGATGCGTGGCTATTCAAAGTCATCCAGGCGGGAAGAGAGCAGCCAGGAGCCGGCAGCACAGTGCAGGATGCAGCCGCCAGGACTGCCTCGGAGTCAGGCCCAGTGAGGCAGCAGGGAGGGTGCCCAAGGCCTGTCCCTAAGGGCTTGGGGGAGTGGAGGCCCCTCTGCCCAGTGAGGGAGCAGGGAGGGTGCCCGAGGCCTGTCCCCAAGGGCTTGGGGGAGAAGGGGCCCTTCTCCTGGGTGTCAAATCAAGTGTGCCCTAAAGCTGCCTCTTTACATATATATTTTTTTTATTTATTATTATTATACTTTAAGTTGTAGGGTACATGTGCATAACGTGCAGGTTTGTTACATATGTATACTTGTGCCATGTTGCTGTGCTGCACCCATCAACTCGTCATTTACATCAGGTATAACTCCCAATACAATCCCTCCCCCCTCCCCCCTCCCCATGATAGGCCCCGGTGTGTAATGTTCCCCTTCCTGAGTCCGAGTGATCTCATTGTTCAGTTCCCACCTATGAGTGAGAACATGCGGTGTTTGGTTTTCTGTTCTTGTGATAGTTTGCTAAGAATGATGGATTCCAGCTGCATCCAAGTCCCTACAAAGGACTCAAACTCATCCTTTTTTATGGCTGCATAGTATTCCATGGTGTATATGTCTTTACATATTTTAAGTTCGGCGTGAGCTATAACCTAAGTGGAATTGTACACAGACTGTAGCCTGCACTTGCGTCAATCACGGAGATTTGGCCCCTCAGACAGAGCCAGTTGTTTGAACCTGTTAAAATAAGGCAAATGCAGGCTGTAAGCCATCCAGCCGTCTCTGTCCCTCACATCCGTTTCTGTGACTTTCCTTTCCCTGTGCATGAATCTTCCTCCCCCACGCGGCTGCGCGGGAGTCTCTGAGCCTCCTCTGGCTGGGAAGGCTGCCCGATCATTGCTCAGTTAAACTCTGTCCAACGTCATTTGCCTAAAGTTTTTCTTTCATCAAGGGCTTTCACTGTTCGGTCAGACTCCTCCAGACAGAGCCCTGGGGCCCGGCGGGACAGGCTGTTCGGGGTTAGGAACGAGCTGGTGACCCTGGCCCATCATTCCTGCCCGTGCCAGCTCCTCCCAGGGCCCCCAGGACAGGCTCTGTGGGTCATTCCTTGTAAAATCAGGTTCCGGGTCTACCCGCTGCAGCTCCTGACTCCACATGTCTGGGCCATGGAGGTCCTGGTGCCCCTATGGGTGCCTTTAGTGACAGTTGGTGAGCCCCCTGCTCCTCCACCTCCCCGGTCCACACCGAGTGTGTCCCTTGTGTGTGGAGCCTGCGTGTGCCGGGTGACCTGGTGCCCGGTCCCGCGTTCTCCAGGCCAGGCGGTGGCAAGCGTCAGGTGTGTTTTTTCCACACCCTTCTTCCTCCTGCTGTGAGTATCTCCACACATTCAGAGCCTCGCTGCAATTTGTCATAGGAGCTGCGGAGCTGTGAATCAGACACTTGAGCAAAGTACATTTTGTTTAACAGCATGTGGCCATCAGCACCGCAGACCATCCAGGGGCTTCCGGGGAGAAGCCCACGTCTGACTGTCGGGTCTATTCCTCTTCAGCAGCCGAGGAAAAGAGCTGTTTGCTCGCTGTGTTTCCTTTTCTTCTAGCTGCGAAAACTTGAACAACATGGAATCGACCCAAATAAAATGTCTCCTGCTGTGAAAAATCATAGAACGCCCACTTCAGATTTCCAGTCTCCAGGATAGCAAAGCTGTCTGAATTCTACGAGACAGCCGGTTCCCACTGGCAGCTGATCCATTTTGTCTAAAGCACCAACTTTTTTAAGCAATAAGCCGAAAACAAGGTTTTCCAGATGGTTCCCCTCCCACAAAGGCAAAATAATCGATGGGGCCTCATTTGACAGCTCCACACGTGGGCCCTGGGACAGGAACAGGTGGCCAGGCCTTTCCTTCCCTGTGGTTTGTTTCCTGCCTTTCCGGCCGCAGACCTCACTAGGTTCAGTACGTGCCAAAGGCCTGGCCTCAGCATCTGTCACACGTCTCAGAGCCCAGCCCCACTCAGCTTCCAAGTCGCCGGGCCTGCCTGGAGCACCAAGCCTCTCCACTGTCTCTTCCCTTGAGACAGCGTCTTTTTCACTAATCTGGAGGGCCGCACACCCCCCTTACACTTACTCACTTGCTCATTTGCAACTAGAAGCTCCACGTGTGTGATCAGCCAGAGATTTGATTCACCAGAATGTCTGCATTCTCTTACAGGCTTTGCAAATGCTAAATCTTCGAGTGTTTCCGCTTTTAAAGTTTAAATCCTCTCACTGGTAAGTGAGTAATTATTCTCAAAAGTAGACTCTTCTGAAAAGAAGGTCACAAAGAGGGTTATTTCCATTAAAAATACATTTGTGTTTCTTGAAATGTGTTAAGTGGCCTTTTTCAAGGTGTTTGTAATAGGAGAGTAGATAAAAATGAATTTCTCTGGAGATGCAGCATACACTAAAGATTTATCATTAGATAATTAGAAATACATAAATCATGCTAACATTTCCATATATAAATGGAGAACATTAACTCTCCTATTTAGCTATAAAATAACAAATTTTGTTATTATCCTATACTGAATTACACTATATTGAAAAAATACCAGTTGCTCACTTTTGAATTTGACAATGTATGTGATGAATTATAAATTTAATAACCTGTATCTTTTCTCTTGTATCAAGTTCTCAAAACTTAAACTTTTGTTACTGGAGTTAAAAGGTTGCTACTAAGATGGAAAAATACCAATTTAGAAAAAAATAATGTATATAATGGAAACATCTGTTAATTTAAATATATACATTATGCAAATAAGCATACTCTTTTGTACTTTCAGGTCAGAGAGGATAAAATATACAACGTGTGCTGTAATCGATTCACAACACTTTGTAATGTCAAAGAATTTAAAAGTTGTAAGATTGTCCAGCCCTTCCATTCATGGGACAAAAAATTAAAAATAACAAAAATTAAGCAATCAGTGAAAGACAACCACAGCTGGGCTCCTCCCTGTGACTCCCAGGCGAGCGCCATTTCTACAGCTTCTCCAACGTGCGGACGGACGGGGTCAGGGCCTAAACCAGAAGTCTTGACTAGCAGTGAAATAGCCCGACAAATGTTACCTATTTTCTACACTTTTTTTTTCAAATATAATGAAAGTTGTCAGAATGAAAGTGGAGTCGCTTGTGTTAAAACCTGGATGAGCTGAGCTGGGGAAGGCCTTGGAGGGAGGGCTCTGCTGCACGAACGCCTGACAACAAGAACTATCACCAAAGACTCTGCAAACACCACATCCATGCACCAAAGCCCCGAGGACCTCGCAAGGGCTCTGCTGCACGAATGCCTCGACAACAAGACCTAAAGACTCTGCGGACATGACATCCATGCACGAAAGCCCCAGCGGCCTCAGTCAGAAAGCACCTCTGGGAGGACGTCTGCTCAGCACCTGCCTGTCCAGCCTCACACAGGCACCACCCTTGCTATTGGCCCTTGTAGCCAAGGATAATTGTCTCCAAACAACTTATGTTTTCTTCAAAAACTCTTGTCTTCCTTGACCTCCCTGAATGTACTCACTGACTCCCATTGCAATGCACAATTCCCAAACAAATATTTTTTCTTTAGAGGGTCTTTCTTTCTGTCTCTTATTTAGGTTGGCAATAATAAAAGTCAAATTACAAAGAACTCAGAAGAAAGTTCAAACCTGTTTTCGGGGATGAATGGTCTCTCGACACTGTGTCTTCTTGGAGTAGTGCCTGGCTTCACCTCTGTGCTGGTATCGTCTTTCCTGCCATTATTTTTATTTCCTAAAATGTTTTCCATCCTCTTTTCTTCTATGTTCAGCCTGTGAGTGCAAAAGTAATTGCACTGTTTGCGTTGTTGGAATTTGCCGTTTGACATTTGAAAACATTTAAAAATACATGTGGTTATGCTATACATCATTTTAATGAGCATTTCTCACTTTATGTTTTTTTGTTAATGACATTACTTGCTGTTTATTTTATGTTTATTTTAGACTATGGAAATGATGTTAGGAAAAAAGCAAATTCAAGTAGTTTTCTTATTTAAAATGGATCATAAAGCAGCTGAGACAACTCGCAACAGCAACGATGCATTTGGCCCCGGAGCTGCCAATGAACCTACAGTGCAGTGGTGGTTCAAGAAGTTTTGCAAAAAGGATGAGAGCCTTGAAGATGAGGAGCGTAGTGGCCGGCCATCGGAAGTTGACAATGACCAATTGAGAGCAACTGATCCCCTTACAACGACACGAGAAGCTGCCGAAGAACTCAACGTTGGCCATTCTATGGTTGTTCGCCATTTGAAGCAAATCGTAAAGGTGAAAAGCTTGATAAGTGGGTGCCTCACGAGCTGAGTGAAAATTTTTTTTTAAATTGTCATTTTGAAGTGTCTTCTCATTCTGCACAACAACGAACCGTTTCTCAATCAGACTGTGACGTGCGATGAAAAGTGGATTTTATGTGACAACCCGTGATGACCAGCTCAGTGGCCGGACTGAGAAGAAGCTCCAAAGCACTTCCCAAAGCCAAACTTGCACCAACAAAAGGTCCTGGTCACTGTCTGGTGGTCTACTGCTGGTCTGATCCACCACGGTTCTGAGTCCGAGTGGAACCATTATACCTGAGACGTGCTCAGAAAATCAATGAGAGGCACCAGAAACTGTGATGCCTGCAGCTGGCATTGGTCAATAAAAAGGGTCCAGTTCTTCACCACCACAATGCCTGACCACACGTCTCACAACCAGCACTTCAAAAGTTGAATGAATTTGACTACAAATTTTGCCTCATCCGCCATATTCACCTGACCCCTTGCCAGCCGACTACCACTTCAAGCATCTTGACAACGTCTTGCAGGGAAAACACTTCCACACCCAACAGGATGCAGGAAATGCTTTCCGAGAGTTTGTCAAATCCCGAAGCATGGATTTTTATGCTGTGGGAATAAACAAACATTTCTCATTGGCAAAAATTGTGCTGACTGTAATGGTTCCTATTTTGATTCATGAGGATGTATTTGAACCTGTTATAATGATTTAAAATTCACAGGCCAAAACCACAATTACTTTTGCACCAACCTAGTATTTTCTGCTGTGTGTGCCTTCCAGTTGACTATTTCAATCACTTCTAATACCCACGTATTTAGTGCTTAGCTGCAATTATTTTATTTTCCAGTTATACAACTTCCATTTGTTGCATTTTTTGGAAAATATAGTTTATGTCTGATTGGCTTCTCCACCTCATGGCTGGTCTTCTTGGAGGACACCATCATCGTAATCTGCATCTCTTCACCACAGAGACTGGTGCTCCCTGATCAGCTTCTCTTGTCCTTTTCTTACAGGGTCTTTTGTGTGGCATTTTTGGTCCAGAAATCTCTGTGGCTGGTGGCACCTTTGCCTGAGTTGTGCTCAAGCCCACTGGGCTGGTTCTCCCCACTTGGCCTAGAAGGCTGTGTTCCACTCACACAACTAGCCTGGGTCCCATGCCTGCTAAGGGCAAGTTAGGCATGGAACGGCAAGGGGTGCATGAGCAAGTGTGGGGTCCAGCCAGTGTGCAGTCGACATGCCAGTTGCTGCAGCCGGGCAGGTAGCTCCAGGTGCCAGCATGGGTGCCAACTCTCTGCAAGGTTGTGGCTTGACTAGGCACACCACAAGCAGCTTCCATGGCCGGCACTGGGGAATGCAGTGGCACCTGGAGGCCTGAAGACACCAAGGACTGCAGGGCTTCAAAGAGGGAGTTACAGCCTTGGCTTGGGGAGCTCCAAGGTCTGGGCTCCCCATAGGGCTGCAGCTCTTCTCTCCTTCTCTTTGCCTGCAATGTGGTGAGCAAGGGGTGTATTTCAGCCCCTTTTGTATTACAGCTTTTTTAGGCATGCCACTCAGTAGGTCCCAAGTTCTTTTCCTGTGACCAGGAAGAATGAAGTATGCAGGCAAGTGGAGGGTGAGCAGGACGAAGGGGAGCTTTATTGAGTGATAGAACAGCTCAGAGAAGGGGATAGCTTCTTTCCACAGCCAGGGTGCCCCGATGAGTGTCCAGCTCCTAGCAGATGGTAGCTCCTCTCTGCAGCTGGTCATCCCATTGTCTGCAGCTCTTGGCACAGAGCAGGCCCCCTGGAGTGGGTAGCTCCTCTCTGCAGCAGGTCATCCCACCATCTCCCCAGCTCCTAGCAGAGAGGAGGCCCTGGAGTGGGTAGCTCCTCTCTCCAGCTGGTCATCCAGATGTCTGCTCAGCTCTGGTTGAGCCCAGAGCTTTTATGGGCCTCAGAGGGGAGGAAGTGAATGCCAAATGATCCATGGGCAGCCATGGGCAGGCCTAAAAAAGACACCACAAGTTTTCACTTTGGTTTGCAAGACCCCAACCTTCAGGGCCTCCCTGGTCTGAAGGTGAGGCCTCACCAGGGACCTGTCCCCTCTGCCCAGGAACCTGTCTGCCTCCTGCCATGCTTCATGGCACCCAGACTGTAGGTGCCAAGGATGCATGCAGGCCAGCCCTGAGCTGCCCTCAGCTTCCCCTCAGTTTCCCTCCTAAGCTCCTTGGTGCCCAAAGTCTGGAGGTGGGCTGAGGCAGCAGGGGGCTGGTGTGTCAGCACTGCCTGGAGCATGTACACACCCAGCCAGGCTGAGAAAGTGTCTGGGCTCGGCCCTAACTTTTCTCCAAGATTGGAGTTGGTGCCAACAGCAGTGAGAAGCCAGGCAGCAGAAGCAGGGACTTCTGAGCCTGTGAGGGCAGAGGGGGCACTCTTGGGCCCCCAAGAGTGCAGAGATGCCTGGGTCCACAGCCGTGGTTTGGGTGGCTGCAGCTGCACACATGGGGGTGGGGATCCTGCCTGCTCTGTGGAGCAGGAGGCCTGGATCTGCAGCCATGACATGGGTGTCCTGCCTGCTCCCACCCCATCAACTCGGAAGGGGCGGGGATCCCACCTGTCCCCAGCTCCCACTGGCTCCATGTGCAGCCTCTGCCGTGCCTCCCCTCTGCAGCCGCTTCTGGCTGCTCTAGATGGGCCTCCCCTGCCATTACTTCTCTCTCTACTCTCCTTTGATTTTTAGTTTGCCTTGTCCTCTCACTGGTTTGCTTGGTAATCTTTAACTGAATGCTGTGCTATGAATTGAATGGTGACCACCAGTTCATAACACCTGACCCTCAGTAATTGAGAACGTGACCTTATTTGAAGATGGGGCCTTTGAAAACATAATCAAGTGAAAATGAGGTCATTCAGGTGGGCTGATCCAGGATGATGGGGGTCTTGTGACTTCTTATGTCCAGGGGAAAGGAGGACACAGAGCCCCACACAGAGGGTGACCACGTGAGGACACAGCAGGAAGGCTGCTATCCACCCCCAAATGGAAGAGGCCGCAGGAGAACGCAATTCTGCCCCCACCTTCATCTCGAACATCTGTCCTCCCGAATCACTAGAGAACACAGTTCCGCTGCTTAAGGCACCCAGTGTGTGATATTTTGTTATGCAGCAACCCTAGCAAACAAATGCAGCCAGTTACAGTGTGTGATGCTGCAGAGAGTCCAGGCCGGAGCATGCTGACCCCCTTGGCTAAGCATTCCCTTTCTGGCTGCAGCCAGATACGATGTGTGAGTCTGCAGAGAGTCTAGGGCAGAGCGTGCTGACCCCCTTGGCTAAGCATGCACTTTCTGGCTTAGGCTGGATATGATGTGTGAGGCTGCAGAAAATCCAGGCTGGAGCACGCTGACTGCCTGGGCCAAGCGTTCATTTCCGTGTCCTGGCGGCAGTCGGGGAGGAGGCAGGTCCCACAGATCTGCTCTCGTTTCTGCTGGTCTGAAGTAGAGCTGAACTGCTGCTCATGGTCCCCAGCCTAGGGGCAGGCAAATGGGCTAGCCCCAGCCAAGGGGCTGTTTGGCGACCTCAACCACAGCTCTCCATGGTCTCTTGTTTTCCAGGCCTGAGCCACTTACAAACTGCAGACGTTTCATTCAGGGAGAAAGCTGCACATGCTCCGAGACCCACCTGAGAAAGCTCTATCCTCAGAATCTGGCTGCCATGTTGGTGATATGCTTTGGCTCCATGTCTCCACCCAGATCTCATCTTGAATTGTAATCCCCATGTGTCCAGGGAGGGACCTGGTGGGAGATGATTGGATCGTGGGGTTGGTTTCTCCCAGGCTGTTCTCAGGGTCGTGCGTGAGTTCTAAGAGCTGATGGCTGTAGTGTGGCACTTCCCCGCCGTTTCTTTCTCTCCTGCCACCTTGTGAGGAAGGTGCCAGCTTCCCTTTCACCTCCGCAATGATTGTAAGTTTCCTGAGGCCTCCGCAGCCATGTGGACCTGTAAGTCAATTAAACCTCTTGTTTATAAATTACCCAGGCTCAGGTAGTATCTTTATAGCAGTGTGAGTAAACCTGAATGCTCAGTTTTTTCTGGACGGTTGTGTTTGTCTGCTCAGAACTCAGCCTGCGGTTTGGCTGTCACCCATGTCTTTAAGGTCAGCTCTCTGAACTCTCCAACCCTAACTAACACCACACTAGCAAATGCCCGGGAAGGGAGAACCCCACAAAAAGCCAGGCCTGCCTCAACCTGCTTCCCCTCTGTCTAGAATGCAGCCCCACCTGGCGAGTCTGAGATAGCGCCTGGAAGACACCTTTTCTTTCGTCCAGTTCTCATTCCTGGTGGGAAGATTGGTCAGCAGGATGCCTGTGCCGAAATTGAAAGTGAAATTTTAAGAATACAGTTTTTAGGAAAATAGTTTGAATATTCCTCAAGGAGAATGGCAATAGCAAGAAAGAGAATTGATAATAGTTTCTGGAAGAAATACTGTGGTGAGATAAGAACTGATGAATCAGGAAGTTAGCAAAAGAGCTGGTCATTCATTTGATTCACCTTGGATTCATCTGCTCCCGCTCCTGTTTCCTTCTCTGTGGAGCTACTGCTCTTTCCCTGGGGGTCATGATGTAGTCACCTGTTTAAACTTTATGAGTTTTAAATTTTATGCTTTTGGGAGTCTTATTTAGGAAATCTACACTAGCCTTATACCATAAAGATGTTTGGGTACGTATTCTATGCACTTAATAGTTTTCCTCTAATTACATTTTTAAGCTTTAAAAGGTTACTTTTATGTGTGGTTTAAGTGAAGGATGGTGATTTATCATTCATCATACAATGAACCAGGTTTCTAACCATGCTAGTGCGTGTGAAACAGTATCTCATTGTAGTTTTAATTTGCATTTCCCTGAAGATGAATGATGCTGAGCATCTTTGCATGTGCTTATTAGCCATCCATAATATCTTCTTTGGTGAAGTGCGTATTCATATGTTTTGACAAATTTTTAATCTCACCTTTGAGAAAATCAATTGACAGTAAATGTTGGGATTTGTTCCTGGACTCTCGTCTGTTCCCTGGTCTCCACATGTTTCTTCACGCTGGTGCCACCTGTCCTGAGAGCTGTCACTTCCTAGTATGCTTCAAAATCAGGAAGTTAAAGTCCTTTTTCTCTTTTTTTCAAAATTGATTTGGTTATTCTTGGCATTTTTCATTTTCGTATAAATATTAGGATAAGATTGTCAATTTCTTTAAAAAGCCGTGTGGAATTCTGATGGAGAGGGCATTGGATCCATATCGATTTGGAGAGAATTATCTTCTTGATGAGCTTTCTATTGCTGATGTAAGAAATTACCACAAAATTAATAACTGAAAATAGCACACGTTTATTACCTCACAGCTCTGGAAGTCAGAAGTCCAAAGCTGGTCTCACCAGGCTAAAATGAATGTGCTGGCAGGGCTGTGCTCCTTCCATAGGCCCCAGAAGCAGGTCTTTTTCCTGGCATTTCCCATGTTCTAGAGGCACCTGACTTCCTCAGTCAGTGGCCCTTCCCTTTGCCTTCCTTCCTGTAGCTCTCCCACCTCCCTCTTTCTCCCATAGGGACCCACATGGTGACACTGGCCTGGCCTGGGCAGTCCTGGAGAATCTCACCACTCAAAATCCTTCAGTACACCTGCAACGCCAATTTTTGCCAAGTAACATATTCAAAGGTGTCTGGGATTCAAACATGTTATCTTGTGGGGTGGGGCGTTATTTTGTACATTAAATCAATGTTGAGTCTCACAATCCATGAACAGAAAATGTCTCTCCATATCTTTAAAGTCACTTTAATTCCTATCAGGAACATTTTCTAATTTATAGTGCATGTGATTTGCACTACTTTTGTTAAATTTATTCCCAAGTATTTTATAATTTTGGATGATGTGAATAAAATTGCATTCCTAATTTCCTTTTCAGGTTGTTCATTGCTTGCATATAGAAATACAATTGATTTCATATTAATTTGTATTCTGTCAACTTGCTGTGCTTTTAAAAATTAGTTTTAATAGTTGTCTGTGGATTCCTCAGGATTTTTTATGTACAGGACTCTGACATCTGCAAATACAAATAGTGTGTTTATTTCTTCCAATTCGGGTGCCTTTTTGCCCTGTTCGCACAGGCTGTACCACATTGGAAAGGAGATGAGAGGAGATGTCCTTGCCTTTTTCCTGAACTCAGAGGGACGTGGTTCGTCCCCCTCCATTTAGCAAGGTGTCAGCTTGGGGATTGTGTTTAGATTTTCTTTATCAGTTTTTGATTGATTAGATTCCTAGTTTGTGGAGGGCTTTTGCCATGAAAGTGCACTGCATTTTGTTCAGTGCTTTTTCTGCATCTATTGAAATGATCATGTGCTTTTTGTACAAATAGGATGCTTTACATTGAGTTTTGAATCTTAAACCAACCTCTTTTCTCTGGAACAAATCCCACTTGATCATAGTGTTTATTGTATAATGTGATGTGGCTTTAGTTTGCTAATATTTTGTCAAGAGCTTTTCCATTTATATACGAGAGATATTGGTCTGTAATTTTCTTTCTTGCTATGCCTTTGGCTTTTCTGTCAGGGTGATAGACAGGTAAACAGCACATACACTTTCATACACTTTCAGTCTCTTGCTAAAATTCTCAGTTGCAAGCAACAATGAGGATTTCCAAGCCTTTAATTTGATTTTAAAGCCTTGTATTACTTTTTAAAAAATGCAATGAATTCGTTCAGCAGTTATGTGTCTATCTGTCTTTTGTGAAAGGTGGGCCCAACACACACTCTCTTGTCTCATTGAATCATAGAATGAGTTGTTAATCATTCTTTTCTCCTCTATTTAATGGCAGAGTTTGTGAGATATTGATATTACATGTTTAAATATTTGATAAAAAATTACTATCTGGGTGAGACCATCTGAGCCTGAATTTTTCTTTGTCTGAAGATTTTTAATTCTTCATTCAACTTCTTTACTTGCCATACATTTATTCAGATTTTCTATTATATCTGGAGTCATTTTGCTAATTTGCTCCTTTCTGGGAATTTGACAACTACATCGATGTTGTAGAATTTATTCCCAAAATGTTGTTCAGAGAATATTTTTGTAACTTTTAATTTCAGAGGAGTCACTGGTAATGTCTCCTCTTACATTCATAAATGTCACTATCTGTGTCTTCTTTTCTCAGTCTTTTTTTTTTTTTTTACTTTTTTGACAGAGTCTTGCCCTGTCGCCCAGGTTGGAGCACAGTGGCACAATCTCGGCTTACTGCAACCTCTGCCTCCTGGGTTCAAGCGATTCTCCTGCCTTAGCCTCCTGAGTAGCTGGGATTACAGGTGCGCACCACCATGCCCAGCTAATTTTTTTGTATTTTTAGTAGAGACAGGGTTTCACCATGTTGGTCAGGCTGGTCTCGAACTCCTCACCTCAGGATCTGCCCGCCTCAGCCTCCCAAAGTGCTGGGATTACGGTCATGAGCTACCACGCCTGGCCTGTCTTATTTTTTTCTTCAAGCTAAAGGCTTATCAATGTTGTTGATCTTTTCAAAGTACGAACTTTTGGTTCCCTCAAATTTTCTCTATTTTTCTATTTCATTAATTCTCCTTTAATCTTTAGTGTTTCTTTTATTGACTTGCCTTCAGTTTAATTTGCTTTTCTTTGTCTAGATTTTCACTGCAGAAGCTTAGATTATTGACTTGAGATCTTCGTTATCTTTTCACAGAGGCATTTAAAGCTATAAATTTTCCTCTAGGTACTGCTTTAGCTTTGTCCCATAACTTTTGATGTTTTGATTTTATTGTCATTTAGAAAAGCATACTTTCTAATTTCCCTTGTAATTCCTCTTTTGGCTCATGAATTATTTAGAAATGTGTTGTTCAATTTATAAATACTTTTGGATTTCTCAAATTTCCTTCTGTTGTTAATTTCCAATTTAAATCCATTGTGGTCCAAGAGCATCATCTGCATGATATCAGCGCTTTCAAATGCATCCGTACTCGTTGCCATATTAAGTATAATATTTCATTTATTCTATTAGCCATTATTAGCCCTGAGATGTGATAGGTTCTTATTTGTGGTTATTTTGTTAACTTCTCTCAAGCAAGCCCAAAATGTAAATACCACATTATACTTTCAGTCTCTTGCTGAAAGTCTCAGTTGCAAGTGACAATGAGGGTTTTCAAACCTTCACTTTGATTTTAAAGCCCTGTATTATTTTTATAAAAATGGATTCTTCCATCAGTTATGTGTCCATTTATCTTTTGTGAAAGGTGGACTCAACACACACTCTCTTCCAAAGCGGTTTTGCCCTGCACAGTGACTAAGCACAGAAAAAAAGAACTTGAGGAAGGCAATATGTCCCCGTAGACTCATCTTCTCCGCCTCTGTAACGGTCAAAGATGGGACTTAAATTGCTTGCCTGTGACAGAATTCGTGTAAGCGACTAGAATATCAGGTAAGAAACGATTTGTTCTGGGAGTTCAGAGAACGGGTAGCAGCCAGGATTGCTGGATTTACCAAATAAAAATACAGGACACCCACCTAAATTTAAACTTCAGATAAACAGTCCTCCTTTTTAAGTAGGTACCATCCAGTTCTCAGCACCTATTTATACTAGAACAGAAGGTGCTGTCGACGTGACCTGAGAACTCAACCAGGTTCCCCTTTTGTACGTGTTGATCCCAGCAGCAAAGTGACTGGAAGGATGTGGCTGTAGGGTAGGGCAGCATCCACACTGTTCCCCCCTGGCTGCTTCCCGCCCACCGGCCTCCCTTCCAATGGGCCTGGGGTCCAGCAGCCAAGAAGCTAAGGTGGTGGGCCCCGGAGACCACCTCCCTGGGCCAGAGCATGGCAGAGGTGGATCCTGTCTGAGAAGAGACGGCCACACTCTGCAGAGAACGTGCCAGAGCTCACGCCCAGGCGTGGATTGATCATTGCTGGTCACTGCCTGGCCCGTCCCGCTCATTTCCAGGCAATTCCAAACAGCCTCCGAGGTGGCTGCATCATGCTGGCTCACCCACCTGGGCTGCCCCTCGCACCGTCTGTTCAACACTGCCTGGCATCGGCAGACCTTCCGGTGTTGCAGTGTTAGGTATAAAAGGCATCTCATCAAGGTTTTCATTTACAGTTTCTGATTCTTAATGATTCACGTGAATTTTGGTCTCTGGAGTGACAGTTTGCAATTCTTGCCCACTTTGCATCACTTTTTATTTCATCTTTTATTGATTTGTAGGTATTCTTTACACATTCTGAATTCAAATTTTTGTTAGTTTAAGAAGTTTCAGGTGTCTTCTCTTTTACGTTTATTTCACAGCTTGATGAAGCATATAGTTTGGAACTAAAGCAAGACTCCAAGGGCACTGGAAATGAGAGCTGTCTTGGTCACCGAAACAGTGCTGTGCTGAGCACCTTGCAAACTGACCATCTGGCTTTAAAACAAAATGGAGCTCTCTTAGGTACTTTGTACAGTTTCTCCCTAAACTCCCCTGTAAGTATTCCTGGATGAAGGTGCCCATGGCCCTCAAGGGGTTCCCAGGGGTATGAATTATGAGGTGAACTGCACTCAGGTGTCTAATAGGACCCCTGCCAAAAGCGACCTGCACCCTGTTCTTGAGTTCAGAGGCTCGCTGGGGATGAAGGCAGACACTGGGGCCTAGTGCAAGGGCGTCTGCACATGGCAGGTGTCAGGGAGGAAGCCAGGGTGGAGACGACACAGGGACGGCTTGGAGGGGGAGCACCTTCAGGCGTGGCCTAGAATCGTGCATGGGAATTTTAAAACTTGAAAGATGTGAGAGGGGGAAGACGTGAACAAATGCCAAACGCTTGAACATTCTGGTCACTGATAATGAAGGGCAAGAGTCAAAGTGTTTTCTGTGCAGAAAATTGAAAATATTCTTGGAAAATATGTCTTGAGGAACCTGTTTATAAATTGTGGAGGTCTTATTGGCCAGGGTATGAGGTTGGTTTTTGTTCTGCAGAAGAAGGAAGTTTTGTTTTGTTTAATGTATGGTACCTTTCAGAACTGTGCTTAGGAAAGCCGTGGGCGGTTCTGGTCAGCCCGTGGCGGGAGAAAGGCTGGTCTTAGGGGCCAGGCACAGACTGAGCATGGAGAGTGTGGCCTGAATGCAGTTCACGCAGGAGTGAAATGGGGAGGCTGGCTGAAAACGTTGCTGGAATTTTGTCTAACGAGATTCGCTAAGTGTTGGCTCTCACCGTGAGGGTTTCCTAGAGCCAGAGCAGCTTGGAAATGATGGTGACATTGAGTGACCAGAGTCTTTTTGTTGTTTGCTGTCTTGCATATAAGTTCTAGGAGGAGAGCAGTAGGTTTTGATTTCAGTTTATTTGAGTTTGCAGTGAAATTTACATATGCAGCGTATGCAGACCTGTCTAGCCAATGGTCATAAAAACTTGAGTCTTAAGCACAGGAGACATTGGAGCAGAAAGGTGAATTGGTGGCTCACCCTCCTTTGACTGTTTGCAATCAAACTGGTCCCGTTCCCCTGCTTCTCAGTGGTCACTTGTATAGGATTTCCTCAGACTGGCTTTGGCCTGTCTCTGTAAACCTTGACACTTCATCAAACTCTGTTCCATCTGGAAGCATTTAGGGCTTTAACTTACTGACCTAAACAATGACTTTCCTATCTGTCAGGCTTCATATTGTGACTTTTTCTTTTCTTTTTTTTTTTTGGTGGAGGAATGAACTCTCACTCTCTCCCAGGCTGGAGTACAGTGACACAATCATGGCTCACTGCAGCCTCGACCTCCTGGGCTCAAATGATCCTTCCACCTCAGCCCCCTGAATAGCTGGGACTACAAGTGTGCACCACCACACCCGGCTAATTGAAAACAAAAAAATTGTAAAGACAAAGTCTCACTATGTTGCCCAGGCTGGTGTTAGAACTCCTGGTCTTAAGTGATCCTCTTGCCTCAGCATCCCAAAGGGCTGAGATTACAGGTATGAACTACCAAGCCTGGCAATTGTGACTTTTTCAGTCTTGGCTTGGAATGTGGAGAATATTAACTTTCATGAAGAAATACAACATAGTTCATGTCAGCAAAGACATTGTTTTCAGGTTCTTCTATACAGAAATAAAATACAGAGGTGAAATAGGATGACTCTGTTGGGAAAAAGGTGACTAAGAAGTGAGAAGGAGCACCAGTCCAGTTGCTAAGCTTGAGGTGAGTATGAGTGTGTCTCCGTCCCTCCGTGCTGCTGTAACAAAATACCACAGACTGGGTAATTCACAAGTAATAGAAAGTAACTTATAAGCAATATAAATTTATTTTTCACAGTACTGAAGGCTGGGAGTCCAAGATCAAGGCGCTGGCAGGGTCAGTGTCTAGTGAAGGCTGCTGTCTATATCCAAGGTGGCCTTGGGACAGGTGCCTGGTCCTCATGGGGAGGGTGGGGGAGGGCCTGTGGCAGCCTTAACCGCCTTCTGCCAGCCCCTGCACAAGGCACTCATCCCTTCACTTCCCAAAGGCCCCATGTCCTCACACCACCACAGTGGGATTCAGTTTCAATGTGGACTTGAAGGGTCACACATTCAAACCACAGTAGACTCTCTGGTTTTAAATTTAGAACTGTGCACTGTTGCGTTTATGGTGATGACAACAGTGAGTGTCTCTCGCCTGGCTGCACTTGCTGGAGGCACTGGCTGCTCTGACCTCCTCGCTCCGGAGCATTCCCTGCTGAACAGCGACACCAGGGAAGGCCAAGGAGGGTGCACAAGACTCAGTCCTTCACCTGATGGCGACTTGGCCACGCTCATCTTTCCTTATTCTCAAAGACCTGTGTGGGGCTGGAGAGAGTTGGGGTTTCCAGTGGCCCAAAGTGTGGCTGAAAGCAGAGTGTTCCACTGGGAAAAAGAGAATTCTTCCAAAGAGAAGGATGAAGCCAGCAGCAGGGGTCCTGGCAGGACTGACCCCCACGGAGCTGATGAGGCCGAGTGTCAGGAAGCATGCACATTTTCCTTGAAAACAGACACAGGTCAACCTGCGTTACGGCGTCGGCGAGGCCATCAAATAACCCCATAGTGACTAATACTGTAACTACATGCCTGCCTAAAGTGACCTGACATACTGCAGGTGCACACAAGATTCTACGTAGTGAAAATACATATACAATTGTTGCTAAATTCAAATCCTAGAAAATCCACTGGATTGATACTTTAGAAGAGGATAATGGATAAAATCAATCGATAGGAAAATTCAAATATTTAGAAAATGCTAATTTCAATCTAGTGTAAAAATAACGTAAATTTGTACTGAATTATTTTTCCTTATTACAAAAATATTCAAGCAATAAAAATGTCAGATATTACTGTGGACTATGCTGTAATTACTTATCTGAAAATCACATTTATGTTGATATACAGGTACCCCTGACATTACCTTTTATGTCCCTTGGACACTGAGGGGTTGTGTAGGGTGTTTTTAATAATCAAGTTTTATTCCCGGAATCTCTGATACAGCATTTACTCCTTCATATAATGTGATCACAAAACAATAAGACTAGTTTTAGCAGGGGTTTCTGAACACGATTTGTATGATATGCATTATCTACACTACAACGAACTTATCCAGTCCTCCAGACAGACATAAGCACCTTTGGGCAAATTATATTAATTTAGTGTTCCCAAATTTCGTTAACATTTCCTGGAATAAGGAAAATGCAGCATTTATAATTGTCATAGGGGAGAGCACTAGATTCTTTCATATCTGTTACCTTGTAGCTACAATCAGATCAGAACATTTTTAATGCAATAGGTATATTGTTATTTTTCTTTTTGAAATACATACTGACAGTACAATAGTGGCAAAAGATTTTAGCCTTTTCCTTAAGGTTTAACAAGCAGAGGAGCTATAACCAAAGGGATAAAAGGGGAATTTCATCTTTTAAAAGAAAAAAAAAAAGATCAAATTACTGCCTGGGGTGGCATTATAATGAGACGTCTTGCAGGAAGCCGGGCACATCTCTGCCCACCTTCTAACCTCCATGGGACGGCACAGGCCACAGCCCAGCCATGAGCTCCAGCCCTGGAAAGAATCACTCGTGTGGACGAAGATAATTCAGGGAAAAGTGCCTGGGTGGAAAACTCATCTTCCAAATCTAATTAACACAGACTTATTTTTTATTAACAGGAAGACCAGAGGCAGAATGATGAGGACTTCAGTTTCTGTCCTTACATTCCTGGGGGTGGGGATGCGAAAAGATGGGTTGGAGGAGGAGGCTTTGCTCCCTCCCCTGTCGCTCATAACCAATGCCGATGTGAAGACTGTTTTTCTGAAGAGCTTACATTGGGATAAACAGACAGTGTGAGGTCGTGTCTATGATGACGTCCACAGGAAGGAAAACGGAAGCCCTGGAGTGCCCGGTGTCCCAGCCAGGAAGACGGCCGTCTCCAGGCTGCTTTCCAAGCAGGTCGGTGAATCAAACACTGGGTTCCAGGGGAAAAGGATGTTTTCCTGAAGCAGAAAGAGGAACTGGCCACGGGCCTGGGAGTGAGGGCAGGTGGGGTCCCTTCCACACCCCTCGGCTCTCCCCTGCTCAGGTTGTGGAAGAGAGCGAGTGTCTGCTGGCAAACACGGGGTCTACCGGATCTTGTCCTGTGATTCTGTTCTGTAACTGGACCGATGACGCCACTCCTGCTCTTGCTGGCCTCCCCTCACCTGCAGACGCGTTGTTGCCTGTCGCAGGACCAACTCACATCCACAGAGCCGTGCACAGGGACCTCGGTTGTTCTCAAAGTTGAGAAATTCTTCAAAAGTTGGTAATTCTGAAGTCTTCGTGCTGATGGAGCCAGTGGGCAGCCCTGCCAAGTTCCCCAAGGCCCGAGGAGGACACACGGGGCCTTTGGAGTCTTGTGGTCTCGGATACGGGAGGGCGGCAGCCTTCCACTGAGCCCAGCGTGTCATCGTGTTTACGTCTCTGCAGAGGAAACACAGCAGCTTTAGCAGGACCCTGGACCCTGGTGTGCACACTGCACTCGGGGTCACTTCTACCCTTTGTCAGGTGATTTGTGGATGCCCAGCTTCACCCAGGGCTGTCCTGTGGCTGCAGGCTGCCTGCCGTCCCCCTTAGCCTGTGGGGCCCAGGAGGTCGGAAGGTGCTGGCTGATGTATCTCTGTGATTGGGGCTCTGTGGGGAACCTCTGGGGGTCTCACCAGCCCCACACAAATTCGGCAAGCCCAGAGGCAGGGTTGCCTTTTGGGGCAGATGCCGCCTGTCCTGTGTCAGCCACCGTGACCCCCTGGGCCCCCTCAACCTCGATGCTGGCTGTAGGCTGTCTGGCGACCTACAGACTGAGCTGCGTGTGATGACCAGATGTGGTCTCATTCTCCAGGCCATGACGTGGGATGGATTAGGCAGGTGTCCTGATCCACTGTACAGGGAAGAGGGTGGAGCTGGCAGCCTCAGTTAGTTTAGGGACGGGAGCCACATCCACCTCTGCAGTTTTGCCGGCCGGCCAGGAGCTGAGTGAGGCTCCCTGCTCAGGAGGGGCTGGTGCCTGGTCCCTGGGAGGAGGGGGTGTTTGTCTAAGGGGTCTCACCCAAGGGAGCAGAGTGTGGAGGGGACAGTGGCAAGGTCATTTGGGGCCTCTTGATTTCCCTGATGCCAGAGCACACATAATATTGAACCTTAATCTTAGATCTTAGAAAACCGTGTGCCTGAAGCCTTGGGGGCTAGCTGACTTCTCCAGGGAATGGGTGGAGTTGGCCTGGGTGCAGCACAGATGTACACTGTGCAGGTCCCTTACACGCCTGTTTTCTACCCACTCCACCATCTCTGGAACAGCCAGACAGACCCCTTCCCCGCCGTCCTCCTCAGCCTGCTCAACATGAAGACGAGAATGAAGATCTTTATGATGGTCCACTCCACTTAATGGTGAATGCATTTTCTCTTCTTTATGATTTCCTGAATGTCATTTTCTTTTCTCCAACTTGCTTCCTTGGGAGAATACAGTAGGTAATGCATAGAACATATAAAATATGTGTTCATTAACTTTTTATGTTGTCAGTAAGACTTTGGTCAACAGTAGGCTATTTGCAGGTAAATTTTGGGGAAATAAAAAGTTGTATGTGGATTTTCAACTGTGTGAAGGCTCAGCTCCCCTAATTCCCAAGTTATTCAAGGGTCAACTGTACAGTTATCATTCCAAGAGTTTTTGAAAGTCCCACAAATTGAGCCTCCCTGGTGTCTGTGCAGCCCCTCTGTTCCAGACTGGAGCTCTAGAAATTGTAGGGGAGAAAGTGTGCTCTTTGTTATTTTATAAGAGGTTCTCAGAGAAGGTCTCATGCATAAGATGTTACTGGGGTTGAGACCTCAAAGAATGCTGGCGTGGATTCGGGGAGAGAGGGTGCCACGAAGAAGAAATGACAAGGGAGAGGGCCTGAGAAGGAAATGTGCCCGAGGAACAAAATGGGGGTGTTGCCATGGCACAGACTGGGAAGGGAAGCGTGGAGGCCACGAAGACCATGCTGGGGCCTTGGCTGTTACTCTGAGTCACACAGGAAGCCATGGGCCGGGACGTAAAAAAAGAGGCATCTTTATAAACCCTCACTTCTGTTTCTTTACTCGTCCTTAAAATATTTTATCTTTGCCTTTGAAAAGCCCTCTTTTGCTTGAAAGCCAAGCTAAAACCTCCCTTACAATCAAATTTTATATATTTATATATTTACTTACTGACTTAATTTATTGTTTGAAACAGGGTCTCGCTCTATTTTCCAGGCTGGCTGACTAGCTAATTCACTGCAGCCTTGAACTTCTGGGCCCAAAGAATCCTCTCCCTCAGCCTCCCGAGTAGCTGGGACCAAAAGCATGTGCCACCATGCCTGAGTAATTTTATTTGTTTATATTTTTTGTGGAGATACAGTCTCGCTTTATTGCCTAGGCTGGTCTTAACCTCCTGGGCTCAAGCTGTCCTCCTACTGGGCCTCTCAAAGTGCTGGGATTACAGGTGTGAGCCACTTCACCTGGCCTATAATCAAATTTTAGTATTTATATGACAAAAATAAAACTTCATAACATCTATAATACTTTGTGTTCTCTACTGTTTCATAGTCAATGTAATTTATCTTGGTGTGATCATTAAATACATGAAATTCTTCCCTAGAAGACCAAGAAAAGTCAACCTGCCTGGTGATAATGAAACAAGAGTGATGCAAAAGTTAGGATAAATAAATGAGATCATGAAAATCATAAATCATTACAAGTATTCAACTGTAAAGTTCTCCTATCAATCTCTAATACATAAAAGTCCTTTCTTTTAGTAATTATTGCTTTATTAGTGTGTTCTCATGCTGCTGATAAAGACACACCCAAGATAGGGTACTTTAGAAAGGAAAGAGGTTTAATTGACTCACAGTTCAGCATGGCTCAGGAGGGTCAGGAAACTTAACATCATGGCGGAAGGGGAAGCAACATGTCCTTCTTCACATGGCAGCAGGAGAGAGAAGTGCCGAGCCAAGGGGGAAAATCCCCATCTAAAATGATCACATCTTGTGAGAACTCACTATCATGAGAACAGCATGGGAGTAACTGCCCCCATGATTAAACTACCTCCCACTGGGTCCATCCCAAGACATATGGGGACTATGGGAACTACAATTCAAGATGAGATTTGGGTGGGGACACAGTCAACCATATCAATCACTGATACTACTAATCTTACCAGCACTAACTAGTAGTCACCACACCCATGTCTAGTGGAAGGTTCTTTCACACGATGGTTCTGGCTCCTGTACTTCTGTACTTCCCACCCCATTCTGTCCTTCCCCATCCTCTGAGATGTGACGGGTTCTGTGGGAGTCTGAACAGGACGGCATCTGAGAGTCTTTGGGTGTGGATTCACAATTTCATTTAAATACAAACCCCTGCTGTGTGGCAAATTATAACCAGGCTCATTATCGCAGCACTACAGTCATCAGAAAGCAATTATGAAGAGGCCAATAGGGTTTGTAGCGTTGGATGATGTCAAATATCCCTGGTGGAAATGCAAATTTTTGAATTTACTAACTGTCCATGAGACCCTGAGGTACTATTTTTTTTAAATGAAAAGAAGCATATAGTGTGGTCACTTGGCCCTAATTATCTAAGGGACTTGGTCTTATGAGAGTAAATGTTAATTCATGCCCAATTTTAACTTAAATATTCAATCACAATATAACATGAAATTTGCACCGTAGATTCATAACTCAATAATATCCATTAGAGTTTGACCCTATTAAGAAGAAAAAATGTGTTTAAGCCTAAGATTTACAGAGCTAAATAATGAATTTCTCTGCTACCCCAAGTGCATCATAAAAGGCAGATCTGTGGAAGCCAGCACAGTGTCCCAGGTATGAATCAGCCTTGGGGGCCTCTGTGGTTTCTGGCTATTAAGCCACAACATATGTTTTCAGTATTTGAAATCTGTTTTCCAAATTCAGTAAAGGTAACCAGCGAGTGAAGTTCCAGGACACATGACTCTGAAGTAAAAAGAGGCTTTGATTTCATTAGTATAATTTATATGAGGCTGGGAAACCATTTATCATTCTGTCACATGTCAAATTTAAGTTTAATTTATTGGGGAAAGTGGTAATGGATTGGAATACAACTCCATTTATCAAATCATCATTAAATTTAAACCCTAGGTTGGCTGTGGATCAAAGAATTCAGCAGAAATCAACAAAATCTTTTTGTGGGAATCAAGTAGCTTTGGCATTTCATTATTTAAATGTTTACAGTGTATTATTTGTGAATTGCCTGGAGGGGCTGCTTTGCGTCACCCACAGGATTTGGTTGGAACCATTAAACCTGCAAAGGCAAACTGCGGGGGTGGGAGGTGAGGCAACCAGAAGGCCCCTGCTGTGGTGGTTCCCACGGGGGCCAGCAGATGGGTATCATGTGGTGCAGGCGTGGGGACCTGCAGGACTCGGGTTCAGGCTCTGAATAGACTAGAAGTTGCTTCTAGTTAAACCACAGATGTTCTTGTATTTCTCAGGAGATGCTGAGCTAATGTTGCAGGAACAGTGCCAGAAATATTTAGGAAACTATAATAAAAATGTTCTGTAAGCCTGGATGTCTGAATAGGTTCACTGTTCGTATTTTCATTTCCTCTCCTTAAAATAAGTACATGAAATAGAAAACTTTTTGATTGTAACGATCTCCTTTACTCCCCATCCTTGCTGTTCTAACCATCATTACTAGGACCAGGACTCATTAATTCTTATTTTAGGATCTGACTTGCCTTTTTAAACCAAAGGCAATCTTTTTCCAGATCAAAACAAAATAAAAACCTCTCCGACCTGCCTCTGTCCTGCTGCCTTAGGTCTGTATCTTCCTTCGCAGATCCTGGGACCTTGGTCTTGTTTTTTGTTGTATTTTTTCTCTGTAACTCGGACCTTGCTTGGTTTTCCTACCCCACACCCAACCTCCTGCCCACTGGATCCTCTGTGGCTGTGGAAAGGCTATGTGTCCTCATGGTGGGCTCTCGTGGGCCCTGGGTGGGTGTCCCACACCCCAGGACTTGGTGTCCCTTGTGGGCAAGGAGGATCCTTGGTCCCCAGAAGGTTCTGAACCTTCCTGAGCCTCAGTGCCCTGCTCTGCAAAGACCCTGCCCACAGCGACCACCCACGTTCTTGTCTTGCTTGTATCTTTGGTGGTACATTTTACAGGTAACACATCTCTCTGATAAATGGTGGCACGTTCTCCCCTTGAACTGGTTGAAACCCTGGCTAAGGAAATATGTACCTTACTTTTGGCTTCTCCTGCTGGCTCACCTTCGGCCCTCAGTTCCTAGTAAGGAACTTCAGTTTTCCTCTCCTGCCTCTCTCAGCTGGTGTGGCCCTGGTGCTACTGTCTGAGTCCCGGTCAACCTGCCCCTGGTGAGGTCTGATTGTCACCCACCTACTCACTGGCCATCCCTGGGGCCCACTCCAGCCACAGGTGCTGGGCCTCAGACCAACCCCAGTGAGAGCTTAGTCCAGCTTCCTCGCCTCCCCCGAGGCCTACACCGGAGTCCTGTGGCCTGTGCTGACCTCTCCTCCATGGCCTGCTCCAGGGACGCAGACAGTGACGCATCCCCTTGAGAGGAAGCAGCTGAACCCAGACCTCAGACAGCCCCACCTCAGCCTGGAGCATTTTTCATTTCCACACTCTGGTTTCATGATGTTTAATCTCAGGTCATGAAATCACATGCAGTGTTTTCATTCTGTGTAGGAAGCACATCATTGTATTCCAAAGCAGATGATTGAGTCCAGTGAGCAGCAGTGAGAATCAGCCGCCCGCTGCCACCTCCCGCTTCAGACCTGCTCGTGGTGGACTCCATCCACTCAACAGACATTTCCCTCTTGTTGGAAGAGGTGACAGCTTGTCTTCATCAACAACACTGTTAGCCTATGGAGAGATTTTAGAGCCCGATACCAGCATTTCTGTCCCGTGGCTCTGGTGTTGGAAGCTTGGGGGATTGGCGATGAGTGCATGGGGGCTGCAGGCCTCTGACCTTGTCTGACTCTCCCAGCACCCGGCCGAGGGTGACTGTGGCATCCTGTTGCATAGGTGAGGGCACCGGGGTGCAGGGCAGTGAAACAGCTGTGGCAGCTCACGTCGTAGAGACACAGAGAGGCCCAGGGATCCACCCAGGCTTTCCTCTCAGCTGCTGAGACTGTAGGAATTTAGCAGAAGTAAAGGAAATGGATGAGGGTTAAATTAGTCAGAGGAGGCTATTGAATAGAGAAGAAATTAAATTTAGTCCCGGAAGAAAAACTAACTTGGGAAAGTGGGGGAGAAATGTCATTTCACAAGCGTGGGGGGCGGCGCCAGGTCACTGAACAGCCTTTGAGACCATCCCACAGGGGGTTCGTGTCAGAAATGGCGGATGGCCAGGAAACAGGCCGCGCACGAATGTCCTCACCACCACACAAAGTGCTGTCCACTGGATATTGTAGGAAAGACTAAGCCGTGAAAAGGTTGTGAAGAGAAGAGACGCTGGCAGGTGTGCTGCCTGAGTGAGTGGCCTCGTGGGATACCCGGGCTGGGCTTAGCCAGGCGTCTGTAACCCTGAGGGAAGGTGCAGCTGTCCTTATGGATGCGACAGCCTCCCGGGTCTGCACCACATGCTGGCTCCCTGGTGTGCCCTGGTGTGCCCTTGAGTTTCCCAACCCGGGGAGCACAAGACAGGGGCAGCTCCCTGCCTTTCCACACCACCAGTTGGCAAAGGATGGAGCTTACACTGCAGGCTCACAAATTATTTTAAATACAATTTATATTCAGAACACATCTCCGACGAGGAAATGAATACGTGGGAGCTGCAGTATCCTGAGACTCTGGCAATGAATTGCAAACTTAAGGACAAGAGAATGTTTTTGAAAACAATATGCTTATTTTACCACATGTGCAATTTTTTTTAAAGAAAATCCGAACATAATGCATCTTGTTTTCTAGCGTCCACAAAACATTCCTTTTCCTCCCTCTGAGGAGAATAAAAGGGAGCTCTCCCAAAACGAGTAACTTCTACTTGCAGAAAATTAGCAGCCTGTCATCGGTGTTATGTCCATTGTTATGTAATTACCGCCTTTACTGTGCTAAAATTGCTTCAAAGGAGTCTACTGTAGACCACGCGTCATGCACTGAACAGGGCCTGCCCTAGGGAATTCTTTTCAGCAAATCATGTGTCTGACAAAGACACAAATTCTATTCAGGACATCAAGACTTCGGTGGTGCGACGTGCTGTTCACCATATGTTATTTTAGTAGCTGTATTCTTGTTATTTTCTGCTCTCTGGGATGTGGATTTTAGCCTCACATGAAGCTGACACTTGATTGAATGCAAAGGTTAAAGAAAGCTGTTGCTCGAAGTCATTTTAAGGTTGGAAATAGCAAGCAATCTTTCCCTTTGCTGGGGTTAGAAATAATTCGTACTAAACGAACCGGGAGAACGTATCCTCACAGCAACATCAGCCCAGACAGACATGGAAGCTTCGGCTATGAATCAACTTAGCTGTTTTGTGTAGTTTTGGGGGAAGTGTGGTATTTTACTGATTTATGTTTCATTTGCAAATCTTGATCCTGCATGGACTCCACAGGGGACGATGCTGTGGGAACAGAGCAGTTACCGCCCTCTCAGCCCCTCTACGGCACAGGACGGTGCTCAGGGCCTGAACAGAGGGACCCCTCATCTCTCCCCCCGGCCCCGCCCCAGGCCTTTGCCTTCTCACACTGGGGGTTTTTCAGCAGCCTTTGACAAGCCATCCTGCCTTTGGCTGCCCTTGATCCAGGCGAACATCATCTCCCTGGGCCAACAGCCTTCTGGCCTGTGGGGCTTCTGTGTCTTCGGAGGCAAGTGGCTCGTCAGGGGCCGCAGGGCTGCGTCCCCTCCACCTGTGGCCTGGCGTGCACTCCAGCCACCCAGCAGCTTGTGATTCTTGCAGTGTGCCTTTTCACGGCTGTCCTTGCTCGGCCTCCCCCTTTTCCGGAGAAGCCTCTCCCCTGCTGTGGTGGCTGCGGAAAACCTGCTTTGCTTCTACCACTCAGAGGATGGATTCTTCCAACACACATTTTCTTCAGACACCCCAGAAGTCCCATGAGAAACAGAGCCCCAGGCCGAGAGCAGAGCTGGGCTCAGCCTGCGGGGAGGAATTGCCCCCAGGTGTGGACTCTCTGTGCTGAATCCTTAATAATAGTTACTTATATTTTCTATGATTACCATGAACAGAATCATCTGAGAGAAAACGTGAGTTCCAGATCCCCCACGTCTTTGGTGCCTTCCGTGGTGGCGGGACAGGGGACGGGGCGTTCTCCAGACCCTGTGTTTTGTTTTTCCGTTTTCTCTTTTCTCTTTTTCACTTGGAATAGTAAGAACCAACTGAAGCCTTTCCTGAGGGGTTTGTTCAGGAGATGGCCTGTGAAGTGCATGTAAATGCAAAGTGTCCTAGTGATGTTGATTAAAACTGTGATCAGTGCAGGAAAGAGCGACATTGTGGCTGAGGAAGCCGGCGGGCACCTGCGGGCAGTGGCAGGGGCTCCTCTCTTGTTCGCCGGCCTCTGTTGTGTGGCCTCTGCTCTCATCTCCAGGCCACAGATGACCAACCGTGGGTCCAAATGCTTAGGAACAAAGCGCTGGGCAGGAAGACTCACAGGTGATCCGAACCCCTGCCTTGATACGAAGGCTTCCACTGACAAAGTAAAAACTCCTGGAGGATGGTTTCTAAATGATTGAGAGTCAGCAACATGAAATCTGGGATGGAACCTCTCAAACATCCCTCTTAGGGGCTCCGCTAGCGTTTCGGCAATATTTGGATGAGTAATAAAGAGACTGACAACTCATGCATTATACTGTGTATTTATTCCATAAAATGTATTTTTCTTTTTTTTCTTTCAGCTGCATCACAGATTATGATGTTTTGCTTTTATATGAGAAAAAACAGGATTACCTCATTCAACACATTGTCTTCAAAGTGCTCAGAACTTTACCTATTTTACAGAAAATGCAAATTAAATGTAAAATATTCAAAAGTTATTTTAATATATTTTTAAAATTATTTTCTTATAAAACACTAAATCATGTATTAAAAAGAAAACAAAATTTAATTTGTTAATGTTAAAAATATAAAAAATATTACACAGAAATTTTATATTCTTTTTGGAAAATGTAATGAACTATTATTTAGTAATTTATACAAGTAATTCATAACTAGCTGTTTTCTTTCCATGAATGGAGGAATCTAACACAAATAGGAGTTTGTAAGCACACATTCTGGAGTTCCATGTCCACCATCTGCTGATATAAACAATTAGTGTCCTGCTCAGTGGAGTTCCCATGGATGTCTCCATACACAACAAACTCAAAAGCAACATGAGTTCTGAGATGTTCTTCTCAATTTCAACAAACAACTGTAGCAAATGACATATGAATTTATAGGCATATCAACAGCTATGGAATTGGAACACAAAGAAGCCGATCAAGGGCTGCTCCAGGGACTGAGGATTTATCCCGTATTAAGCTCTTGCAGGAATGAGTCTTCCTGCTGCATGGGAGGCCCAAGGGAACAACTGTCCATCCCTGGACTCGAGCATTGCTGAAGTCCAGACCTCCCGCGCTCCCGGCACTGCCCCCATCAACATGTCGTCTTTCCTTTGATGATGACATTATGATTTATTGACGATTTCTCCTGTAGACGAACTTTGGGGTTATTTCCATTTTGGGAGTAATTTCACCAAATGATTCTGTGAAGCGTCTTACACGTGTACGCAGGTGCTTCTGTGCCTCTGTGTAATTAACTCTTTAATTTGATTTAATTTTATTAAGTGATGCCATGCATTCACTAATATTATCCTGATGTCTTTCTGGATGCCTTAGGCCCAGCACTGTCCTGGCCCAGCTCTACCCTCCGGCACAGGGCGGGGTGGCTGTGATGGTTTTGGGTAATCATGTCTTCACTTGAGTGCGTATGAAACATCACAGCATTGTCTACTTCCTGGCCGCATTGCAGGTCTTAGTTACGAGTTTATTTACTCTCCTTGATTTGCACTGTTTTGGAGGATATGTAAACAGATTTTGATCTAGGTTGCTTCTGACAGGAATTGAGAAGTTAAGTAAAAATTAATACAAATTCTACCATCATTTAATACAATGAATTTAACACTTAGATACTCATTAGTGTAGTAAATAACATATTTTTTCCTTAGGCTTTCTTTTTTAGCTTTTGTTAATTTGCCATGCACAAATAGCTAATGAGGGGTATAAAAGGACAAATCTCATTTCTGACGATTTTTTAATTTTTCAATCAAGTCATCATCAGCTTCTCGGTGCACTGTTTGAGATGAATTCAGCTAAGGTTGGCTGGGTGCTGATTAGACACTAGATTCTGTCTTCTATGAAACAAAACAAAGCAAAACAAAGCCTACTCTCTAGGTCTTCTTCTACTTACGAAGGACAAGTTACAGGAAGTACTCTCCTCCCATTAAAAAAAAAATAGAAAACAGGATAAAACATGGGAAGCACACGTTTGCAGATAGAAACAGCTGATCATGGAGGCTCCGGAGAGAAGGGAGACAGACCCAGTGAGCCCTTGTTATGGACCCGCTCACCTCCTGGCACAGCCTCCACTCTGCAGCCCAGAGACCAGAAATGCAAAAGCAAACAGAACCGGGGCTGCTGGCTGGAGAGACTGCGCTGAAAACCCAGGGCAGCTGAGACGGTCACGCTGTGTGGGCAGCACCCTGGGAAGCAGAGGCCGCCCAGCAGAGACTCCCGTGACGTGCAGGGAGCCCTCATGAGTCCTCACCTGGGCCGTGGTCAGCATGCTGAGTGAAAAGCCCACAAGATCACTGAAAAAGACACCGAGAATCTTCAGGCTGAAACATCTCAGTGCTCACACAGGCCTGGAAAGGTTGCACTTCACCGCAAGAATGGAGAGGCCTCCTACTACACAGGTCATGAGTGGAGTTTTAGAAGGGCCAGACTAGTCCTAGACGGACGGGCCATCACAAGGCTGGAAAAAACCACACTGACCCACAAGTAATTCAACTGTGAGCCTGAAAAAGGCCTGAGTCTCCTAACAAATAAAATAAAATATGGCCGTCTCACATGGTATTCACAGTACCAAGTACGCAATAAAAACATTCCGTATCGTCTGAAAAATGGGGAAAATGCCCCCTTAGCAGAGAAAATGCAATGAAAAACACACCCAGCTGACAGAGATGATGGAATTAGCACATCATAACCTTAGTTATTATAAATATTATTAATAAGCTCAAGGCTCTAAAGGAAACAAACACAATAAAGAGAAAGAAAATATGAAAATGGGATCTCCTAGAGATGAAAAATGTAACATTTGCTGTGGGGAATACTGTGGATGGAATTAACAGGAGGTTAGACATGGCGGAAGGAAAGATCGGAGAACTGGAAGAAAGGGCAAAAGAAACTCTCAAGGCCAGGCGCAGTGGCTCACGCCTGTAATCCCAGCACTTTGGGAGGCCAAGGTGGGTGGATCACGAGGTCAGGAGATTGAGACCATCCTGGCTCACATGGAGAAACCCTGTCTCTACTAAAAATACAAAAAAATTAGCCCAGCGTGGTGGTGGGCACCTGTAGTCCCAGCTACTTGGGAGGCTGAGGCAGGAGAATGGCGTGAACCTGGGAGGCGGAGCTTGCAGTGAGCTGATTGCACCACTGCATGCCAGCCCGAGCAACAGAGCCATACTCTGTCTCAAAAAAAAAAAAAAGAAACTATCAAAAGTAAAACAGTGATTGAGAAAAACATCGACCTTAGTGCTAAGTCTTTAACTCTTATGAGGAACTAGTTCCTTAGTGCCATTTAGAACAACACTCAGAACAGTATATTAAATATAATGTACATGGAATTGTAGTAAAAGGGGAAAGTGATGAGGAAAAACAGACATAACAATGGCTTAGACATTTCCAAATTTGGTGATAATTACAAACCCAGGAGGCTAACTCGATATTCCCAGAGCAGCCACAGATGCATTTCCTGCACACCCTGCCATAGCTTCCACTCCCAACAGAGTGGAGGCTGTTTCCCTCCTGTCAGGCCCTGGGGACTGGGACTGGGGCACCCTCCCCAATCCACACAGCCTGCACCAACAGGGACGCTGCAAGGCCCCCAGGTGCCCTCCTTCAGGTCTGAGAGGAAGACAGGACTGTGTCACTTGTTCTCTCCTTGGGAGCAAGTGACTTGGAACCCCTGTGCCAGCATGGAGGGCGTCTGGCTGCTCTGAAGGTAGCATGCTGGGGAGCTCAGGTGGAGAGACGGCTTAGAGAGAAGCACCCCCAGGGCCCTGCAGGAGAGCTCAGGTGGAGAGACCACGTAAAGAGAAGAGTGCCCCCAGGGCTTTGTTCCAGCCCCTTGATGCTGGAGCCCCTGGTGGGAACACAGCAAGGAAGAGTGGGCAGACCTTTGGGTGATGCCAGTCCCAGTGCCAGTCAGGCCCGTGGATGCCAAGTGGGTCAGAGAGAAGCCACCTCCAACCTCCTAACCAACTTTCTGGTTTGTGAGCAAAATATATGTTGATGCTATTTGAAGATACTAAGTATTGGAGGAACCGAAACACCCTCAGAGCTACTAAGCCCCCAGTGCTCCCTGAGAGCAGTGCCTGAATTCCAGCCTCTGAGACACTAAACAGGGAACCCAGGTGAGCCGTCCCACATTCTGACCTACAGAATGAGGCAATAAAAGCTGCTAAATGTGTAGTAATTTGTTAAACAGCGACAGAAAACTACTGCAGGATCTTTGGTAAACAGTAGTGTCAACTATTGAGAGGAGAATTCTCTGCTGAAAGCCCTGCACACAAAGCACCAGGACAGCCGAGAGGTCACAGATGCACATGAGACTCTGGACAGCACCAGAAGAGCCAGGCAGTTCACACGGCTCCTGCAATCATACAGGTTTCCTACAGATGGGCTGGGACCCTTGCAACTTAAAAGGTTAATATCATAGTTTCCTTTGGGATGTTGAAAACACTGGTGTCATTTCTCTGAACATGCAGCTGTTCTGAAATGTGTGTCTTTTTAAAGTTGTGATCCCCACCTTGGTTGCATTTCTTAATCAGTCAGGAAGAGTTTAAAAGTATCTCCTACCAGATGCCAACCACATGCCTGTGACAGGGTCTGGGCATCAGCACTTTGAAAAGGTGTGTGGCCATCCTGAATAAATCCATCTTAAAGTAATCCTGCTCACACATCTATTTCAGAAAAAAATATTTAAAAATCACCTTGTTTTCCCTGAGCAGGGTGGTCTTTCTGAAAAAACAACAACAAAAATTCGGCTTTACAAATATGGATACTTCCTTGGAAAAAGTAGTTTTCCTTTATACATTTCTTCATTCACTAAACCATTCCTTTATTCACTCATTCACTTATTCCTTCCTTCACTCATCCATCCCTCATTCTCATCTATGCCATCATTCACTCATCCATTCCTTCATTCACTTGTTCATTCCTTCATTTACTCATCCATTCATTCCATCATTCTCTCATCCATTCCTTCATTCACTCATCTATTCCTTCATTCACTTGTTCATTCCTTCATTTGCTCATCCATTCCTTTCATCATTCTGTCATCCATTCCTTCATCTACTCATCCATTCCTTCATTCTTATCTATTCCATCATTCACTCATCCATTCTTTCATTCTCTCATCCATTCCTTCATTAACTCATCTATTTCTTCATACACTCATCCATTCTTTCATTCATCCATTCCTTCATTCTCATCTATTCTATCATTCACTCATCCATTCCCTCATTTACTCATCTACTCCTTCGTTCACTCATCCATTCTTTCATTCACTCATACATTCCTTCATTTACTCATTTATCCCTTTGTTCACTCATCCATTTCTTCATTCACTTGTCCATTCCTTCATTCACTCATTAATTCATTCCATTATACTCTTGTCCATTTCTTCATTTGCTCATCTATTCCTTCATTCACTCATTCATTCCTTCATTTATTCATCCCTTCCTTTATTCTCATCTATTACATGATTCACGCATAAATTCCTTCATTTATTCATCTATTTCTTCATTCACTTGTCCATTCCTTCATTCACTCATCCGTTAGTTTCATCATTCTCTTGTCCATTCTTTCATTCATCTATTTCTTTATTCACTCATCCATTCATTCTCTTATTCATTCAACTATTCTTTCATTCATTCCATCATTCATTCAACTATTCTTTCATTGATTTATGTATCTACTATTAATTTGTCCAAAGATAATAATTATCTACTATTTGATGGTCACTGTGCAATAAGGTTGTGATTTAGCTTCCTTTCCACTGCCAATGTAGGCCTTTCAACAGGAACATCTCTAACAGAAAAGTTATTTTCCCTCTTTTGCTCACCAGTAGATAAAATTGCTATAAAAGGGACTCTGACCATCTTTTAAATATCAAACATGGACCCATCTTGACTTTCTTTAAGTTGTTGCCTTCCTCAAACATTACTGAGTTTCACATTCTGAAAAAAATATCAAATACTCAAATTCTTATTTTTTTAATCAGTTGAAGTGCCTGGTCCTAAGATTTCAGGTAACAAATTAGTTCAGGGGACAACTTATTCTGAAAATGAGATGATGAAGGGATTTTCAAGACAAAAACTTTAAAAAAATTGTCCTTACTTTTTGAGAAATAGTTGCCTCAAGTTGCAAAAAGTCAGTATTAGGAAGTAGAATACAGACAGGCCTGTTTAAAAGAGAAATGAAGCCTTTCAGGCATGACCTGTGAATAAAAATGACAAAAAAAAAAAAAAAAAGCATAGAATTTCAAAGAGTGGGTACTTTTTTTTCCAAATCAAGTTTTTAAAAGACCAAGTCAACATCAGGGCTAGAACCAGCTAAACATTCACGAAGGCATGTTCTAATACTTCCTAACAATTTCTATCTTTCTGGCCCACAGTAGAAAGCACCAAGGCTCCCAAACATGGTACTTGCTACACTGTGTTAGAAAATGGCTCCAAGGTCTTTAGCAAATGGTGGAACCAGCACATCGGGAGGACCATCTGCTCAAAACCCTGACCACAAAGCAGCAAGATGGTGAAGAATACTGGCCCACGCACATGGATAAAAGTAGGATACACTGACCGGCAGAGACTAGACAGTTAAAGGCTCTGGAATGAGACAGAATCCAGGCCCGGCAGGATGTCTGAGGCGTGGGAGCTGCAGGCTTCTTCTGTCTCTGAAGCACGTCCATCTGGAACCCCTGTCTCATTGCCAGCTTCGCCAGGCGCCGACTCTGACTCTGTTACATTCCTCAGAACACCCAGGAGCCCTGAGTCACTCGCCTTAAAGCAGGACAGACCTGATAAATGCCATTCAGCTTCCCAGGAGCTGAAAATTGACCACAGCCTTGTTTATTGAAGACATGGTTCTCAAATGAAGTTTCTACACAGTCAAGAGAGCGTGGATTTTTGTAAGACTATTGAGTTTTCAAACATAACCTGGTTCTCATGAACTTACTATAGCTTTTTAACAGCCCAGGGAAGGAGGGACTCCAGAGTGAGTGAACTGGACAGTGCTGGACATTCTGATCATGCCCTGTGGGGGCCACGTCCTCCATACCCAAGGTCCTTCTGGGAAAACCCAGGGATGCAGTCTCTACGGCTGTGTCCGTGTTCCTGCTACAGGTGAGTGAGTGACCTATGCCTTCACCCCTGGGGTCAAGTGGTCAAAGCCATAGCCTGGGACCAATGAGACAGGCGTGGGGCTGCATGTGAGGACCTGCATAATTCTCAGGTTGGTTTGGAAAGCGAACTCTGGAGTTTCTTGAATCTGGTTCAGACTGTGGATCTGGCACTTACTGCAGCATTGGAAAAGGCCCCTAACCCCACCTTCACCTTCTCCCCTGCAAGGCGGCCCCAGAACCCAGGGCTACCCCTCCACCTTCACCTTCTCCCCTGCAAGGCGGCCCCAGAACCCAGGGCTGTCCGGAGATCCCCTGGTACAGTGCATAGAAAGTGCTTACCATCCCAGGTAGGCCAAGTAAACTCTGAAAAATGAAACCCATTATCGTCAATTAAATGTCCAGAAATTTAGAATTGAGGCACAGAAAGCCTCGTTGGGATGGCGTTTGGTGCTGGAGTGGAGATGTGAGGTGGGCTGCATGTTTGCGCTTCCATGAATGATGTGCAAAGACAGGCAGTGGGTGTCCTAAGTGGGACCTGGAGAATGGACTTCGCACATGGGAAAGGAGGTGGGAAGTGTGATCCCCGGGAATAAAGTTCCGAAGACCTGTCAGCTGCACAGGCTTCTGAGAGCCACTGCTCCCTCGATCTGCTTCATGGAACCCGAATTGGCTTCCTGCCCTGGGTTTCTCTGAGGACGTCCCAGTTCCTCATATTACTACCCCTTTTAGCACGTCAAGGCTTTATGACTTCCAAGTAGGTAATCTCTAAGTCAATCCAGTTTAAGTCACATGTGCTCATGAGGCTGAGAATAATTGTCGTCTGAAGCTACTGTCTGACATGTGCTTCCGTCAAGACTCAAACTGCTTCCTGCCAAGTTTAGATTGAAGTTGAATTGCCACTGAGAATTAACGTTTACCCTTCCTGGTTCACTGAGGATGAATTAGGTTCACATTTATCTTTTCAGCGTATTACTCTTCTAAATGTCAGGTACTTCCCCAAAAGGAGCGGACTAGGAGCCGGGCATGTGGCAGCTCTCACATTTTGGAGCAGGCCTGCTCTCCTCACTCTAGATTTCCCTGCACTCAGTGCCAGGAGGGAGGCTCTGGGGTGCACGGGGGTCTCCCCAGCTGGAGGTGGGGTCCGGGCACCTCTTGCAGGTGAGGGACACCCATGTGGGTCCAGGGCCTGGGCCCTCCTCTAGGACAGGTCAGTGGGCAGCCCAGACCTGAGCCAAGGAGAGCAGGGCATTCAGGGAACGGCCTGTCCCGTTACAGGAGTGAGAGCAGGGAGGCCGGCGGCAAGCCAGCATCTGGGATCAGGTTCTTCTCCATGCAAGAGAAGAATGGGGCCGGCCGCAGAGGCGTGAGGGGGCAGGTCAGACGCAGCGAGGGGCACAGGAATGACACCCTGGGCAGGTGTCTCAGGTAGGGGTTCCCTACTGCTACCGCTTATTGTGAGTGAGGAAAAGAGAGACCAGGGCTTCCTTTCCTGCCTGTCTCCCTCCTTCCTTCCCTCTCTCCCTATTTTCTTTCCTCTTTCCCTTCTTTCTTTTCTTCCTTCCTCCCTCTCAACGCAGGGGCTGCTGTAACTGTCTTTGAGCTTCCACTGTAGTCTTCTGAGGTTGCTATTTTGTACCCACTTTCAAAACTGAGGAAACAGGGCTTACAGCGAGTCTGGTGTCCCACTGGCTGCACTTATCTCCCTCGTGGCAGAGCGGCAAGGTTGCTCTAAGATGTGCAGCAAGGTCTGAGGCCAGCAAGCGTGGTGTGTTCATCCGTTCACACCGTGTTAGTGGGAGGAGGAGACAGGTACAGAGCTTGAGAGTCAGTGTTTTCAAATGTGCCGGCCTGAGGTTGGGCACTCTACCTCACGGACCTGGGAGAGCTCAGGTGCCGCCACCTCACCTAGCAAGTGTCAGGAGCCATGTGCTGTCCAATGGGCAGACCCTGTGGCACCAGCTCACAGCAAGCGGTGTGCGGCAGTCAGCTTGTCCACGGTGGCCTGAAGGTGCTTAAAATACAGAATCCATTTATTTTGTTGAAAAATAATTTAAAATCAATGATAATATTACTGAATAAATCACAGGAACTGGCTACTGAAGAATGATTTAAAGGGAATTTTCTAAATAGAGTCCCACCTTTGTCCTCCTGAATAAGTGTTAGAATTGGTATCCTGAGTTTGCAGAAATTGCCTGAATATCTCTCTCTTTCACTCCTGTCAGCATAACTGTGTGATTGGTTTCCACTGTGAGATGCGTTAAAACAAAGCATAAAATTTCTTTAGAGATGCGTTATCTCTTGCCCGTTGGATTGGCACTCCATGTAGAGAAGATAAATGAACAAGCAAGAATCAAGCTTATTTTTCACTTAGCACTTTAAACAATGACATGCATGCCTTTCCTTCAAGGTGGGCTGCGGCACGCGTTACCTTTTGTTTGGTGGGTTGTGAGAAAAACCAAAACAGCTCTGCCCTGCTGATCACTCATACGAAGGCCCTCACTGTGTGGCCTGTGTATTTCCTTAAAATGTTTCCTTCTTTTCTATGTCACCTTGGGTTACAATTATGTTTATTAAAATGTAGCAAATATCTAAGTTTGCATTTTGTATTTCCCATTTTAATTAAATGGCTTAGTATTCATGTTTGTTGCATTTTATACACGTATCAGCCTGTGAGATATTGTAAATCATAACTAAAATATTCTTTCCTACAGATAGCACGAGAGCCACTGGCAGAGTCGATGGTCAGGCCAGGATGGAAATTCCAGTCCCTCTGGTACCACGTGGATGCTCTAGGGAGAGTAGGGGTCTGAGACCTGCCAGAGGATGAGGGACTCACATATGGACCAGCAGAAGGAGGTGCAGGTGAGACCACAGGGGCTAACTCAGCAGTGACTCCCTCGTTCTGGGCCCCAGCCCCAGCCCTGGTGAGCAGAGAGGAGATTAGTCTGGGACAACTGTCTAGCAAATGCAGAATCTATCAAACACAGATGCTGTTTCAATGGGCGGGACTCTTGGAAAAGAGGTAAATGTCTGTATTATTAGTAGGTCCATAATTTACGGGCATCAGCCAGTGACTAAGCCAGGAGTCTACTGGCCACCTAAAATGATGAGGTGTGCCCTCCAAAATCCTTATTAGGAGCAAAAGTGTGGGCAGCGATGGCCTGAAGATAACCAGGCTCACAGTTACTGAGCGTGTATCATGCGCTGGGAAATGACCTTAACACTCCATAACCATTAACACATTTAACCTTCTCAGCAAACTTAATACAGGGACCTACCTGATCTCTAATTTACAGACAGAGAAACGGAGGCATGGAACAGATTAGCAAGTAGCTTGAGTTTGCAAAGCTGGCAAAGGGGCTGCTTAGACTTTGCCCTCAACAGACTGGCTCCAGGGCCTCTGTGGTCAATCCTCTCACAGGAGAAAGAACAAGAAACAGAATCCTTAGTACTTGGGACTCAGCCCAGCTGCCATTCTGAACCTTGGAATTAGCTGAGACCTTTTTTTTTTTTTTTGAGACACAGTCTTACTCTGTTGCCCAGGCTGGAGGGCAGTGGCACGATCTTGGCTCACTGCAAGCTCCACCCACCAGGTTCACGCCATTCTCCTGCCTCAGCCTCCTGAGTAGCTGGGACTACAAGTGTCCGCCACCACACCCGGCTAATTTTTCTCTATTTTTAGTAGAGACGGGGTTTCACCAGGTTAGCCAGGATGGTCTCAATCTCCTGACCTCGTGATCCGCCTGCCTTGGCCTCCCAGAGTGCTGGGATTACAGGCGTGAGCCATAGCTGAGACCTTTGACAGTCACTTTTCCTCTTTGTTCTCCCTGTGGACGTTGGCATGGATCTGCACTGTGAGGTTCCTCCAGGCATTTCAAACAGCAGCAGGGAGCCTGAGATGTTTCGGTGTCTCCAGAAAACCTTGCATTGTTGGAGAGATAGTTTCTACACCCTTGCACCTGGGCCTGGTTTTCTTGCCCACAGTATCAGAGCCGATCTGAGGGTCGGGTAGCACCAGCATGCTGGTGTGCGGCTGAGTTCAGTTTAAGTTACATCTGAACCCAGTCACAGATATATATATACTACTTGGTCAGCTTATAGTTGTACGTGAATCGTAAAAAATATTCATCAGTCAACTTTTAACAGCATAAAATGCATACATAGGTTTAAGATGGACACTTTTTTAAGTAGACTTTTTTTCTACAACAGTTTTAGCTTCATGGAAAAACAGAGTGACAATACAGAGTCCTATATGCCTCCTTACCCCACAGAACATACGTGCTCCAGTCACTCCAGAGATTACATATGCCCCAGTCACCCCACAGAAACACACGTACCCCAGTCACCCTACAGAAACACACGTGCTCCAATCACCCCAAAGAAACACACATGCCCGAATCACTAACATTACTCATTAATGTGATATATTGTTATAATCAATAAACCAATATTAATACATGATCCACTGAAGCCCATAGTTTACATTAGGGCTCCTTCTTCGTGTCGTGCATTCTTTAAGTTTTGATAAATGCACTTTGTTGAGAATTCACCATGACTGTGTCATATGGAGGACTTTCACTGCCCTGAAATCCCCTGTGCTCCACCAGCTCATCCCTCCCCAGTCCCGGGCAACCCTGGACCCTTCCACTGTCTCCATAGTGTTGCCTGCTCCAGAATGTGGCGCAGTGGAAATCATATAGCCTGCAGCCTTCTCACACGGGCTCCTGTCGCTTTGTACGTTTTAGGTTCCTTCATGTTTTTTAATGGCATAATTGCTCATTTTTAGATCTCTGAATACTATTCCATTATCTGGATGAAGCAGTTTATTTTTCCTCTCAACTGCTGAAAGATATCATAGGTGCTGCTGATTGTAGGCAACTGTGAATAAAGCTGCTATTAATAGCTGCATTCAAGGTTTCATGTAAAAATGTTTTCAGCTCATGTGAATAGGTACAGAAGAGTGTGATTGCTGGACCACACGGTAAGAGCATGTGTAGTTCTGTAAGAAACTGCCAAACTGTATTGCGAGGGGGCTGCACCACTTCAGAATACACCAGCAGCCGATAAGCGTGAGTTTCCACCAGCAGTGGGTGAGTGTGAATTTCCACCAGCAGGGGATGAGTGTGAATTTTCACCAGCAGTGGATGAGCGTGAATTTCCACCAGCAGTGGGATGAGCGTGAATTTCCACCAGCAGCCAGTGAGCGTGAATTTCCACCAGCAGGGGATGAGCGTGAATTTCCACCAGCAGGGGATGAGCGTGAATTTCCACCAGCAGTGGGATGAGCGTGAATTTCCACCAGCAGCCAGTGAGCGTGAATTTCCACCAGCAGGGGATGAGCGTGAATTTCCACTAGCAGGGGATGAGCGTGAATTTCCACCAGCAGGGGATGAGCGTGAATTTCCACCAGCAGTGGGATGAGCATGAGTTTCCACCAGCAGGGGATGAGCGTGAATTTCCACCAGCAGGGGATGAGCGTGAATTTCCACCAGCAGTGGGTGAGCATGAGTTTCCACCAGCAGGGGATGAGCATGAGTTTCCACCAGCAGCTGATGAGCGTGAGTTTCCACCAGCAGGGGATGAGCGTGAATTTCCACCAGCAGTGGGTGAGCGCTCCTGCTGCTCCACATCCTCCCCAGCATCTGGTGTGGTCAGTGTTCCCATTTCAGCTTTTCTAGTGGGCTTGCAGTGACATCTTTTTGTTGCTTCAATTGGCAATTCCCTGAAGATATGGCATGGAGCATTTTTCTAAGCTGATTTGCCAACTGTGTATCTTCCTTGGTGAGGTGCCTGTTCAGGTCTTTTGTCCACTTTTAAATTGGGTTGTTCGTTTTCTTACAGTTGCATTTTTAGAGTGATTCATATATTTTTAATAATAGTCCTTTAAGCTTTGCAAATATTTTACCTCAGTCTGTGACTTATCTTTTCATTCTCTGAATGTTGCTTTTATAGAGAAGAACATTTAAGTTTAATGAAGTCCAGTTTATCAATTATTTATTTGACAGATCCTGTCTTTGGTGAAGTTGTTGCTGAACCCAAGGTCATCTAGATTGTCTCCTATGTTATCTTATAGGAATTTTATAGTTGTGTGTGCTCCATTTGAATTTCTTATCCGTGTGGAGTTAATTTTGGGGAAGGTCACAAGGCCTATGCCTGGATTCATTGTTGGCATGTGGGCGCTATTTGTTGGAAAGACTACTTTCTCCACTTTGTGGCCTTCGCTCATTTGGCAATGGTCAGTTGACTCTCTGCGGGTCTGTTTCTTTGCTCTTTATTCTGGCCCATTGATCTATTTTCCTAGTCTTTTGCCAATACTATACCATCTTTATGACTGTGGTTTATGCTAAGCATTGAGGTCAGGTAGTGTCAGTCCTCCAACCATGTTCTCTTTCAATATTAAGTTGGCAATTCTAAGTTTTTTGCCTCTGTGTACAGACGTTAAGATAAGGTTGTCAATATCCACAAAATAACTTGCTGTTATTTTGATTGGGGTTGCATTAAATCTACAGGCCAAGTTGGGAGGAACTGGCATCTTGACAAAATTGAGCCTCCCTTCCTATAGCCGCAGAATTGAGCCTCACTGCCCAGAGTCACAGAATATCTCTTCACTTAGTTAGTTATAGAAAACATTCAAGCTGTGATGTTTTGTAAGAAAGCAAATAAAACACAAAACAAAGCACTGTAATCCTAAATACACACACAGTCACACACTTGCACACACGCATTTCCACACGTGCATACATATTTACACACATGCACATATAGGCAGAAGGAGAATGAGCTCAGCCCAGGTTACGTCTGCACAGTGGTGTGCACGTGATGGATATCTTATATCTTCCTATGCTTTCTAAATATTATATAATACACCCATGTGACTTTTGTCATCAGGAAAAATAAACTTTAACAAAATGATTTCACTTTAGTGGTGTAAAAAAATATGACTGTGGATTGAATAGCAATGACCCAAACCTATTCTCAGATTTCAGTGTGCTTCACAGAAGCCTGTTTCTCTCTTAATTTTTCCTCCTTTAAATTCCTCTGAAGTTAGAATTCTTTCATCCTTAGCCTCCATTCACTTTCATGACCTAATCATATAACATCAAAGCGCTTGTCAATTTTCCCTGAACCTCGAGTCCTCTCTTCGTGAACCAGGCCCTCCACTGCCTGCCGTGCACTTGCTCCAGCTTCACTTGGAGTCACAGAGCGTGGCGAGGTGACTTCTGATTTAACCCAGGCTGCTCATTTTTGTTGTGGTGGTTGTTATTGACTGGTTTTTAGTGATTCCAATTAGATTTGATGCTTATTAACAGAGTCTGCTGTATTTTTCTTATGAGGAAGAATATATGAGAAGTGGATGCTTTTGATAACTTTGATGAAATTAATGCTTAAAAACAACATGGCTATTTGGTTAGAAATGGGTTACATTGCTGCAGTCTCTCTGAGTTTCCCCTACACTATCATTATTTTGCCTGCACTAGAGCTGGTAGTTAATTAATTATAAAACCATATGCATAATTAAATCCATATTGTGTAGTGGGTTTTAGCCATTATCTCTTTGTTTTTTTCTGTCATTAGTTGGCTTAGTTGCTGAGAGAGTCTATGAAACCCCACACAAGGTGGGCCGGTCTTCAGTGGATAGAAAAATGAGTAAAATCATGTTGCCTCCTGTTCTCTTCTGCATACCATGAATTTCTGCCTGAATTGCAGTTACCATTTCAAGAATATAAACATCATATTTCCAAAAGCTAGATCTCTAAAGATGCTCTGATGTTAAAATCAAATAGAGGCTTATACATGTACATACACATATGTATCTGTGTGCATTTCTCTATAGATGTATCAATACATATTACATGTTCATCCTGCAGATACCATCAACAATAAAAACAAAATATCTCAATCCTAACATTAAAAATAGATATTTTAAATGCACACATAAAATATTTATCTATTCTTTGAAACTGAGTACTTTTTGAAGAGACACGATAGAAGGAAAAAAATGTTCCATAACCTTTTAAAGAAAATTGGTTCCTTAAGGTGCCTAGAAGAATGACAGGTCTATACTTTTAAAAACAAAATTATGAAAATTGTCTCTATTTCTGAGACAGCCTAAAATTAAGATGACTTTGAAACCACTTCAAACAGTTTTCAACATTCTTTTAGGAGAAAGCCCTAATTACTAAAGTAAAACAGCTTTATTGGACACTCTCATCTTAAAAGTGTGCTGTTTAAAAATTAAACTTACACCGAGCTGAGGGTGTGTGGCTCTTTGTCTCAGGGGTCTTGAGCCCCAGTCCGGTGAAGATTTCCAGGGGAGTGTCTGGAGCCTGGTGTGGGTGAGCCCTGCTGACCTGGATGGCTCTTGTGGTGGGAATGGGGTTCAGGGCTCCCCCTTCAGGTCAATGAGAACAATGCACTCTTCTCACCTCAGGGGCGTGGAGAGTTTCAACCCCTCCATGTGGCTTCCACACAAGTCATTCGGAAGGGCCTGTAAAGTTGTAACATTCTCCCAAGGGCTCCACGTGCAGTCAGGACGCTGGGGAACTTGTGTTCAGGATTTGGAGGGGGTGTCTGCCCTCCAGGAACTTTCTAGTTTGTTTTGGTAAAAAATAACAGTGAAGAAAGAAATTAGTAGAAACCAGCAGGTGCTAAGCTGTGTTTGAGGGTCGTGTTCTGGTTAAATTTAGGTGTTTTTGTTTGTTTGTTTGTTTCTTTACCTATTTTCTAGATGCCACAAAGGAGAAATTCTAGTAGAGTAAAATGAGTTATAGCGATTCTGTTGAACTATTGAGTTAATTAAGGACATTTGTGTTGGGGTCTGACAGGGCAAAGGAAATGCCAGGTGTGCGGGAGGGTGAGGAAAAGCAGTGATTAACCCGGGGTGAATTACAGCTGATCCACCAGCATCTGGAAATGCCCCTCTGGCTTTTTTTTCCCCAGTAAAATTGGTGCTGTTTTGCCAACGAAAAGAAAACATGGTAGCTATTCTGATAGTAAATTTAATACCTGGAAATATTTTTTGATACTTTGGGGTTTCAATGCAAGGTCAAATTGTTGTTACATGAAATCTTAGCATTTTTGAATAGAAAATAACAAAATTTAGAGTTGTTAATTTATGGTCACAGAAATTAAAGTATGGTTTTCTGTTCTTGCTCTGTAACTACTACAAGCAGTAACTAGACTGATTTACAAAGACACTGACCTCAGTTCACGGAGAGACCTGATTGCAAGACACACCTGAGGCCGGGGCCTGCCCATCTGCTCCGTCCTAAGAGTTTCCTGGCGGCCCTGGCTTCCCTGCAGCATATGAAAGCACTCAGGCCCCACCTGGAAGGATGCAGAGAGCAGTCCTTCCCGTTTTCAGGTGAATTTGTGCAGAGAAATAGTCTTGACCTAAGAACGTGGAGCTAAAAGACCTTTGGACGAAACACTAAACTGCTTCCTGCCCTGCAGGAATAAGCAGCACTCAGAGCTCTCTGCTGACAGCCTTTGAAAATCGAGGGACTGTGGGAAGCTTTAGGCGGTTTTTGTTTTTGTTTTGCTTTGCTTTTCCATGGAAATTACATACATCTCAGTATATGCCTATTAAAGATACCTTTGTTAGAAAGATGAGCTCTTGATAATATCCCACAATTGTTAGAAAACACCAATTAGTGAATGATGTTCAGATGAGGAAGGAATTGTCTGAGGACACCTAAATAAAGTTTCAAAGCTTGAGGTGTTCTTGGCAGCGACCCAGATGAAAGCTCAGGTCCAGCGCTATGAGCGCCTGTGTTTACCGTTTCCCAATTGTAGTGGATGTGCCCAGAATTCACTGCGGAGCGCGATCTCCAACCACAGGGAGCAGGAAAATAAAACAAAAAGAAATGCATGGAAGTAACTGGTTGGGATTTACTCAGGGGAAGGGAACAAGCACAAAAGAGAAAAGCTAAAGCCGTATTTCCAAAAATTCAAATAATATTTTAAAAAAGAATGCAATCTCACTGGCAGTGACAGATGATAAAAAGCTACTCTTTTTACCAATAAAGTAGGCAAATATTGACTACATTATACACACACACGTAATCACTCAGACACATCATTGCACACCCTCAGACACACACAGCACATGCTACCTGTGAGGTGTTGGCTTAACTGGCCTAAATAAAGGAGACTGAAATTCTCAGAAGGTGTTTATGTAGGTGCAGAAAGTGATGCAATATTTTTGGAAGGCATTGCGGCAGTTTTTCTCTCAAACATATATATATTCCATATCTACGAAATCATCCTCAGTATATCTATATTACAGATCTGTTCATCTCAATACCGTTGCTAAAATTAAAGGCAGCAAACGAAGGAAGGTTATATAAATTGCTATGTCATGCAGTTATTAAAAATCCTGCTTAAAAATGCTTATTGAAATTGATAGGTTAAAGCTATTATAAATAAAATTATACTATTACATAGACTGTAATTATATTTTTGAACTAAATATTCATGTATGTATGTGCACGAATGAAATTACAGATATGCTAAACCAAACGAGAACAGTGATTACCACTGGGTAATGAAATTGCAAGTGAGTTTTCTCTTCTTTTCACCTGTTTATCATTATGTTTTTAGATGAAAATATACGTGTTTTTGAGACAGGGCCTTGCTCCAGGGGCCAGGCTGGAATGCAGTGGCATGATCACAGCTCACTGTGGCTTCCAACTTCTGGGAGCAATCTTCCCACCTCAGCCTCCCCAGTAGCAAAACTCAAGCACACACCACCACACCTGGCTAATTTTATTTGTATTTTTCATAGAGAAGGCGTTTCGCCATGTTGCCCAGGCTGATCTTGAATTCCTGGGTTCAAGCTATCCTCCGGCTTCAGACTCTTAAAGTGTTGGGATTATAGGCGTAAACCACTGTGCCTGCCCACTTTTTTAACGTATGAAATAAAATCTGTATCATAGATGTATGTGCATGTGTATATAAGAGATGTCTGTGTGTACGCGAACATGTGGAGAATAGTTTTACTTCATCCAGGTCTTCTCTTCTTGAAAGATAAATCAAAACGAGAGATTTTGCAGGAAGACAAATGGGACGTACTTTGGAAGAAAGTGCCTTGTTCTGGAGAATATGCAATAATAATCCTCTTGTCCTCTCACTAGTCTTCAAAACTCAATTCCCCGAAGAACTGAGGCTTAGGCAGCATTTTGAGAAGGGAACGGAGCTGCTTGTTGAATGAGGGATGCAAACACCAGGTGTGGCGACGGTGCGGCATCCATCCCTGAGGTGTCCTGCGCGTAATTGCTTCGCCCTTCACACAAACCAGCCCAAGCTCCTCTTTCCGGGTCCCCTGAGCTTCTTCCAGGCGCTCAGCCCAGCGGCTGTCATGGGACCCTGTGCCCCTGCACTGCTGACTACCGGTTTACGACAGGAATGACCAGCTGTTTCAAGGATGGGGCGATGACATTCAGGAAAGAAGAGACGCTCACCCGTAGGCCAGTGCTGGAAGGAGGTGCACCCCGCAGCAGGGCAGCTGTGTTATGGCTTCCCTCCCCAGCGCTCCACTCCAGTGTCCTGGGGATCACTCACTCCACTAAACTCCACGTTTCTCATCTCCACAGTGGGAATCAAACAATACACTTGTTAAAGTGTTTGGAACAATTGGATACACAGCGCCCAAAGGCGTTGCTCATGAATGCTGGTCTGTGAGAACTCTTATCAGCAGTAGCTCTGTTTCTGTGGCTGGGACTCTTCGCCAGAGCTACAAACTGCTGAACTGACAAACCGCGGGGAAGCTGGGAAGTCAGGGAAATATGACAACCCCTTTAACCAGAGTGTGAAATCTCAAGGAACTCAGTGTTTTTTGTTTGTTTGTTTTTGTTTTTTGTTGTTGTTGTTGTTTTTGAGACAGAGTCTTGTTCTGTTGCCCAGGCTAGAGTGCAGTGGCGTGATCTCAGTTCACTGCAGCCTCCACCTCCTGGGTTCTAGTGATTCTCCTACCTCAGCCTCCCCACTAGCTGGGATTACAGGCACCCACCACCATGCCCAGCTAATTTTTTGTATTTTTAGTAGAGATGGGGTTTGCCATGTTGACCAGGCTGGTCTTGAACTCCCGACCTCAGGTGATTCTCCCGCCTTGGCCTCCCAAAGTGCTGGGATTATGGACATGAGCCACCGCGCCTGGCTGAGTGTTTTGTCTTTAAAACTAAAGCAAGACAGTGACTGGATGTGGCCTTGGTTGAGTCTGTGGGTGCTCCTCATCCAGGGACGCTGTTACTAACTGGTTCTTCCCACTGTGCGGCCTGGATACAGGGTCGTGGAACCTGAGGGGCCTAGCGGCCTGGATTCAGGGTCGCGGAACCCGAGGGGCCCAGAATTCAGTGTTCTGACACAATTTCAAGTGAAAAAAAATCAGATGGTCTGATAAAACCACAGTCAGGTTAATCATCGTGTGAGTTAATACTCCTTAATAAACTCCCCTTTATATACACATCTATCCTGTTAGTATTGCCCCTCTAGAGAACCCTGGCAAATACACGTTCTTTTCTGCATGGAAAGGAGGTGGAGACGTGTGTGTGTGTGTGTATCATGCATATCTCCAGGCATCTTGTCAACCTCCAGGCTGGAGAGGTAAAAAGTGAGGCGTTTTCTTTTTTTTCAAGTCCAAGAAGCTGTCAGCCCTTCCCCCGCTCCGGGTGCCAGCACCGCTAACGTCCCCAGTCCAGGACTTGTTTAGGCAGGAGCTGCTTGTTTTCCTGAAACTTGCCAATTCCCTTCGGGTTAAAAAGCAATCTTTGTGGAATGACTGGCCGCAGTGGATCCCACTCACAGGCCTCGATTTTCTCTTATGAATGAAACCCCCAGAAGGCAAAGTTCAGCCTTCAGAGGGTGGGTGACCCTCAGGCATGACAGTGGCAAATGCCTTAGGAAACGCTCGTGTGCCCTGGATTGTGAGATTCTGCACCACCAAATGTGTCAGCTCAGTTTCGCAAATTAACAAGTAAATCTCATTCACGAGCACTCTGAGGCCCGGCCTGCGTGGGTGGCACGTGGGAGATGGCATGAAATGCCAAGTACTTGCCCAAGATTCATGCATTTGCCTATTTCAGAGAGAAAGCACAGGCCACTTTTAATCCTAGATTGCCGAGGTGAAAGTGACTGTCAGTATTGTGTGCATTTGCTGTAGGGTCGAGAGGTGCAGAGGGAAGAAGGGCTTGCCTGATGTCACAAGGACAATTATTGGCAAAGTGGAAATAGAGCCCCTTCCAAACCATGAACCAGGGACTGATTTCAAGTTGCTTTCTGGGAATTGTGTTGGCATCTTATAGACACTGGCTCCACTTTTCAGAATAACTGTGTAAAAAAATGCTTTATACAAATAAGAAAATCAAGCTAATAAGAATTGCAAGACCTCCCTAGCTTGTGTACAATTATAAATAGTAGAGACAAGGTACTCTTTCTGCCTGGCATATTTCCTTTGTGTTTTGAGAAATTCAGAACACTGGGGTGCATTAAAAAGTGACCTAATTCAAAGAAATCGTTGCTCACCCCTCTTTCTACAAGGTGTAAAAGCAGGAGAAAGTGTCATCATTGTTTCTTGCCGTTGTTGGATTGTATGGAAGAGGACACTATGGAAAACGGGATGAGGCTGTTTGTTGACGTAGAATATTCAGGGGTGTTCGGGAAGGAAGTTCGGGTCGAGGATGGACTTCCGGCTTCTTCCTCTGTGAAGGGGAAACCTCACCTCATGTGTGAAGCCGTATGTGAATTCCCAAGAGGAATGGATGTCAGCTCCAGCTGCTTCACCACTCTTTATATAAGAATGGAGGTGCTGCTTCTTTAATGACTTTATGAATGTAAATTTTAAATACCTTTCTGCAAATCATCCACCTGTAAAAAAACTGTTCTTTGGTTACTTAAGTTGAGAAACTGCCACCCGGGGATATCGCAGCATAGGCAGCCGCCGCAGAGAAGCAGCCACGATCCATACAGAGGACTTGTGAGGAAGAAGGTGCGGGAGGCGGTATTTCCTTCCTACAGAGAGGCCAACACTCGAAATGTTCTAACAGCAGATAAAAGTGCAGTTTTATGAATTAAAAAAATGAAGCTGTTGCAGACAGAATAACCAAGTACAAACATAGTAATTCAAGGAGAGACAGCCAGCTGGAAACAGGTGAGGGGTGACGGCAGGTGGAATCAGGTGATAGGTGAGGGCAGGTGGAATCAGGTGAGGAGTGAGTCCGAGTGGAATCAGATAGAAACAGGTGAGGGGTGAGGCCAGGTGGAATCAGGTGAGGGGTGAGGTTAGGCAGAAACAGGTGAAATCAGGTGAGAAACGAGGACAGGTAGAATCAGGTAGATAAAAGGTGAGAGGTGAGGCCAGATGGAGTCAGGTGGAATCAGGTGAGGGGTGAGGGCAGGTGGAATCAGGTGGAATCAGGTGAGAGGTGAGGCCAGATGGAGTCAGGTGGAATCAGGTGGAATCAGGTGAGGGATGCCAGGAAACTTGGACTAGAGCCAGCACAGCTCAGAGAAGAACTTTTTAAAAGAAAAGAACACTCCTTAATAGTAAAAAACATGGAAGACAATAAAAATAGGGGTTCAGAAAACATGGTAAAAGCTGAAAATATTGAACAATGATGCAAGCAAGCAAATCAATCAAGTGATTAAAGAACACAATTGGGAAACTGAGGCATTCACTTCTTGCATGGAATTGTAGCTTACATGAGACTAGCTCTTCTGCTAAGAACTGTGAAACCCAAATATAAAATAATTGATTAATTAAAAACCTGTTAGAAATGCTTTAGCAAAGCACCACGGCAGCCAAGATTTGGGTCAGGGGAGAGGCGGGCGGGGTCTGGAGAGAAGAGAAAGGCCCTGGGGACCAGCCCTTCCTGTCACTTTCCCGGAGCCTTTGAACCCAAGAGTTAAGAAGCAGAGGGTAAAACTTCCCTTCATGCATGAAAGCAACCAGACAAAATTGGAGTCCGGGGCTACCAAGACAAAAATTAGCGAGAATCTAAGATCCCAGGAAACAAAATACAAGGGAGCCCTGAATTCCACGACCCCGAAGCACTCACCAAGGCCCATCTGCAAGGACGGGGTGTTCGCACAGCCCGCGGAAGCTGTGTGCAGGGTTGTGGGGAGACACACACAGGGTCTCGGTCTGGTGGGAGCAGGACAGGCCTCCGTCACACTCAGATTCAACTTTGGGATTGAAACTGAGCCTCCAGAGGAGGAAGGGCCCCAGACCTGAAGTGCAGCCTGGATCCCCTCAGTCCTGCTGGAAAGGAGGTCCTATGCCATAGTGTTAGCAACAAGCCAGAAAAAAAGCAAGCCCTCCATGGAGAAATACAAGAATTCCAGACAAAACTTTTTATATACTGTGCTGGACTTAAAATAAAATACTGTCTGTCATGAGAAAAAAACCCAAATAATAGAAAATCAAGGGGAAGAAAACCAGGCCATAAAAAACATTCCACAGACTATTAGACATGAATGTTAAAATGGCAGCAGTGCAGATGCTCACAAATACAGGCACTTTCAATAGAGAAATATAATCTACAAAAATAATATAATTAAAACTTTACAACTGAAAAAGGTAGCTACTGAAAATAAGAACTCAATAGATATGTTTAATAATAAACTGGATATACTATCAGAGAGGGTAAGTAGACTGGAAATAGATAGAAACAAAATAAATGTTCTGAAGTTTTGAGAGACAAAAGAAAATACAAAAATAGAATAAATGATGGAGAAAGTTATACCATACACATAACTGTAATACCTGAAAATAAGATGAGAAGGCAAGAAGAGAGAGAACAAGGAAAAAGCAGTGTTAAAGAGACACTAGCTAAGCATTTCAAAAGCAATATTGGAGAGACTGGCTAAAGATTTTTGAAAAGTTATGAGACATCAAGCACTCTAGAAAATAAAAACAAACAATATGAAGAAAATTACTTCAAAGGACATCAGGGAAAAACTTCTAAAAGTAATTTTTTAAAGGGAAAAAAATAGTAGCCGTAAGGGCAAAAAACATTTCTTTCAAAGACCTATCAATAATCCTGATATCTGAATTTTCCATAGAAACAATGAAAACCAACTTGTAACTGTTGTAAGAAAAATATCTGACAACCTATAATTTCTACACCCAGGAAGATATATTTCAAGCATAGGCAGTTGTAGATATTTTCAGGCACTGAAAAACTGGGGTGCATTATTTGCCAAAAGATCCTCATAAAGAATAAATACTGAAGGAAATAAACAGGAGTCTTCAGCCATTCAGAAAATTGTACTAGATTGAAACACGGATGTGCAAGATGCAAAAAATGGTATCCCGATGACTATATATCTATCTCCATCTATCACCTCTCTCGCTCCCTCTCTCTCTCTCTATATGTATAATATATATGCAAAAATGGCATTCCAATGAATATATCTATGTATATCTCTATCATCTTTCTCTCTCTCTATATATATGTATAATATATATGCAAAAATGGCATTCCAATGAATATATCTATATATATCTCTATCATCTCTCTCTCTCTCTCTATATATATATATGAAAATGGTATCCCAATGAATATATCTGTCTTTCCCTGTCATCTATCTGTGTATACATTCATTTTATTACTCGAATGAATTCTGTAACTAGAATATATAGAATTCTATATATTCTAGTTCATTCACTGTATTGCTCAGCACTACTACACTGCATAAATATACCCTCTTTTATCAGCTCTTCCACTGATAGACAGTTGGGTTAATTCCAGTTTGTGGCTACTGTTGCTAAAACTTTTATTCACACTCTTGTAAGTGTGCATGCATGACTGCCTATGTATGCATGACTGCCTATGCATGCATGACTGCCTATGTATGCATACCCTGTATGTGGTGGTTGTGTTTCTTGCTTCAATACCTAGGAGTGGAATTTCTATGCCGTAGGATATATATGTTTACACATCTACATTCCGATATTCTACCTTGTAAGGAACTGGCAGACAATTCCCTGAGTTTCTTGATTTACACATTGAATATTGTTTCTAGTTTTGGGCTGTCACTAGTAATCAAGCTATAATCAGGGCCTGCTGGTTGATGATGTTGTTCTGTTCTGTATCCTTGCTACTTGATTTTTTGTCTTTAATCTAGTAGTTGTATCAGTTGTGAAGAGCGGGTGCTAAAATTCTTGATTATAATTGTGGATTCTGTAGGTTTTCGTTTCCTGGATTTTGAAGCTTTGTTGTTTTCTGTGTGCATACACACTTGGAATTCATTGGTCTTGGTGAATTTTTTTTTTAATTTCATAGTATTCATTACTGGTGATTTGTTTTGAACTGTGCTTTTCTGTTATTAAAAATGCCATTTTAGTTTCCTTTTGATGGTACTTCTTTTTCAGTCTTATTACTTTTTATCTACATTTATCATATTTGAAGTAAATTTCTATAGACAGCCTATAATTGGGTCATTTAAAAAATTATAAAACATGGGGGAAAATCTCTGTCTTTTAATTGATTTGTCTAGACCTTTTACGTTTCATGCAATTATTGATATAAGTTGCTGCATCATTTTATTGTGTCATTCCTTTTCTCTGTTTTCTCTTTCCTGTTTTCCTATGAGTTACTTGAACGCTATTTTAGTATTTCAGTTTAATTTACTGACACCGTTTTGTGTATATCTGCTTGGGTGTATGATTCAGTTGTTGATGGAATTAGAGTAGCCCCTGATCTATGTGGGATATGATCTTGGTGGATGCCTGAGGCTATGGATAGTATCAAGCGCTATAAATACTGTGTTTTTCAGCCTGGTGACTGAGAGGGCTACTGAATGTGTAACTGGAGGGTGGTGTGCACAGTGTGGAGATGCCAGACAGAGTGGAATGGTGTGATATTTACATTATGCTACTCAGAACAGCACACAAATTAAAACTTATACATCGTTTATTTCTGGAATTTTCTATTTAATATTTTGGGGCCACAGTTGACTGCAGGTAACTGCAACTGTGAAAAATGAAACTGCAGATGAGGGAAACTGCGACACAAGACACATGCCTGGCTTCTCAGAGTCCCCAGCAGAGCCGTTTGCTACTTTAAGTGGCGCCTGGAAGCCTCCTCTCTCTACTCCACAACGCGGCTGTCTTTAATATTAGCACAGCAGGCCAGGCACAGTGGCTCACACCTGTAATCCCAGCACTTTGGGAGGCCGAGGCGGGCGGATCACCTGAGGTCAGTAGTTCGAGACCAGCCTGGCCAGCATGGTGACTTTATCTTTTTAGTCTCTACTAAAAATATAAAAATTAGCCGGGCATGGTGGCACATGCCTGTAATCCCAGCTACTCGTGAGGCTGAGGCAAGAGAATCGCTCGAGCCTGGGAGGCGGAGGTTGCAGTGAGCCGAGATTGCACCACTGCACTCCAGCCTGGGCGACAGAGAGAGACTCCATCTCAAAAAAAAAAAAAAAAAAAAAAAAAAAAAAAAAAAAATTAGCACAGCACATTCAGAAAGCATTCTCAGTCAGTCTAAATTTTTTTTTGCATTTAACTGTCAAGAAAAATGTTAAATATTGAAAAGTAGAACAGTCTATTATGTTCACTTGAATATTTGCCCTTTGGATTAAATTTTTTATTCTTAACGTTCGAAGTTTCTCTGTTATTTCCTTTCTATCTGAAAAAGTTTTCTTCAGTCATCGTCGTAGATTCTGTCTGCTGGAAACAAGCTTCCTTAATTTCTCTTTAAGAATAATGTTGAAATAAAGGTGTTTTTAAAGGGAAACTAAGGTACTTATTTCTATCTTGATAGTCTGTCATCCATCATTATCTGGGTGTTAACTCTAAATAATAAATATTTAAAGAAAAGTCATTCTTTTTGGGTGATTCAACATTTCAAAATCATTGGTAGTAAAAAAAGAGAAACACTAAAATTTGATCAAATAGGCTGATTTTTTTTCATGTAAAGCAAATTTTCTGGCTGCTTATCTCCTTTTAATGAAGAACAAATACAGAGTTCCTGCTCTTCTAATAAAAAATATAATAAATCTGGAAAGGGCAAAATAGCAAGAGATAAAGTGTTCATATAATGTGAAGAGCCCTCACATTAGGTGAGAGTGAGATCTGGGGACAGAGAAGGTCTATGCACACTCACGGATGATGTTTCCAGATATTTTCATAATACCACTGAAGGCCACAGTGGCAGGCCAAGTAATTACACCATTTAATACTCAGTGGTGAGCCTCAGAGCGATTTGAAAATTGGCACCGCAGAGAACCACACTGAGGCGACCAAATCACTTTGGCAGCAGGTGCAGCGTTCACGCCACAGGCCCTCGCCGGAGGCCCAGAGCAGCCTGCAGGTCTCCTGCCACTGACCCTCATTCCGGAAGCCTCGACAGCTGAATGATTTCCCCAGCTGCTCTTCATTACCTCACATTTCCCCGCTCACTGTGATGAGTCCTTCGTCCCCACCCCGGAGGGAGGCTGCACAGCTTTACCTTGAGTACAGGTGGGAGGGGGTGCTGTGCGCTCCGGGGCCCACAATGGAGCTTGCTCCCTAGATCCATCTCCTTCTTCTCAGATATAGGCCTGGCATTGAGGCTCAGCATTGTGCTTAAGTGAACAAAGTCTGCACTTCCACTGCCCCACAGTAGGTACTTCTGTATCCTAATTTCTACAACATTAATTTGTCTAGAAGTGGTGAGGAAAAATGTTCTTAAGCCAAGTTGGTAGATAATTATCTTCCTCTTTCTTCCTGCTGGGATGGTGAAGATGAGGAAGGATGACTGAAGGCAGGGCAGACACCTCTGGGGGTGGAGGGGGCAGGTGGAGGGGCAGGTAGAGGGGAGGGTGAGGGGGCAGGTGGAGGGAGCAGGTGGAAGAGGAGGTGGAGGGGGCAGGTGGAGGGGGAGGTGGAGTGGGCAGGTGGAGGGGACAGATGAAAGAGGAGGTGGAGGGGGAAGTTGAGGGGCAGGTGGAGGGAGCAGGTGGAGGGGGAGGTGGAGGGGCAGATGGAGGTGAAGGCGCAGGTGGAGGGGCAGGTGGAGGGGGAGGTCGAGGGGCAGGTGGAGGGGGAGGGGCAGGTGGAAGAGCAGGTGAAGGAGCAGGTGGAGGGGGGCAGGTGGAAGGACAGATGGAGGGGTAGGTGGAGGGGTAGGTGGAAGGACAGATGGAGGGGCAGATGGAGGGGCAGGTGGAAGGACAGATGGAGGGGTAGGTGGAGGGGGCAGGTGGAAGGACAGATGGAGGGGCAGGTGGAGGGGGCAGGTGGAAGGACAGATGGAGGGGTAGGTGGAGGGGGCAGGTGGAGGGGGCAGGTGGAAGGGCAGATGGAGGGGTAGGTGGAGGGGGCAGGTGGAAGGACAGATGGAGGGGTAGGTGGAGGGGGCAGGTGGAGGGGGCAGGTGGAAGGGCAGATGGAGGGGCAGGTGGAAGGACAGATGGAGGGGTAGGTGGAGGGGGCAGGTAGAGGGGGCAGGTGGAAGGGCAGATGGAGGGGCAGGAGGAAGGACAGATGGAGGGGTAGGTGGAGGGGGCAGGTGGAAGGACAGATGGAGGGGCAGGTGGAGGGGGCAGGTGGAAGGACAGATGGAGGGGTAGGTGGAGGGGGCAGGTGGAAGGACAGATGGAGGGGTAGGTGGAGGGGGCAGGTGGAAGGACAGATGGAGGGGTAGGTGGAGGGGGCAGGTGGAGGGGGCAGGTGGAAGGGCAGATGGAGGGGCAGGTGGAAGGACAGATGGAGGGGTAGGTGGAGGGGGCAGGTAGAGGGGGCAGGTGGAAGGGCAGATGGAGGGGCAGGAGGAAGGACAGATGGAGGGGTAGGTGGAGGGGGCAGGTGGAGGGGGCAGGTGGAGGGGGCAGGTGGAAGGGCAGATGGAGGGGCAGGTGGAGGGGGCAGGTGGAAGGACAGATGGAGGGGTAGGTGGAGGGGGCAGGTGGAAGGACAGATGGAGGGGTAGGTGGAGGGGGCAGGTGGAAGGACAGATGGAGGGGTAGGTGGAGGGGGCAGGTGGAAGGACAGATGGAGGGGTAGGTGGAGGGGGCAGGTGGAAGGGCAGATGGAGGGGTAGGTGGAGGGGGCAGGTGGAGGGGGCAGATGGAGGGGTAGGTGGAGGGGGCAGGTGGAGGGGGCAGGTGGAGGGGGCAGGTGGAAGGGCAGATGGAGGGGTAGGTGGAGGGGCCAGGTGGAAGGAGAGATGGAGGGGTAGGTGGAGGGGGCAGGTGGAAGGACAGATGGAGGGGTAAGTGGAGGGGGCAGGTGGAAGGACAGATGGAGGGGTAGGTGGAGGGGGCAGGTGGAAGGACAGATGGAGGGGTAGGTGGAGGGGGCAGGTGGAGGGGGCAGGTGGAAGGGCAGATGGAGGGGTAGGTGGAGGGGGCAGGTGGAAGGACAGATGGAGGTGTAGGTGGAGGGGGCAGGTGGAAGGACAGATGGAGGGGCAGGTGGAGGGGGCAGGTGGAAGGACAGATGGAGGGGTAGGTGGAGGGGGCAGGTGGAAGGACAGATGGAGGGGTAGGTGGAGGGGGCAGGTGGAAGGACAGATGGAGGGGTAGGTGGAGGGGGCAGGTGGAGGGGGCAGGTGGAAGGGCAGATGGAGGGGCAGGTGGAAGGACAGATGGAGGGGTAGGTGGAGGGGGCAGGTAGAGGGGGCAGGTGGAAGGGCAGATGGAGGGGCAGGAGGAAGGACAGATGGAGGGGTAGGTGGAGGGGGCAGGTGGAGGGGGCAGGTGGAAGGGCAGATGGAGGGGCAGGTGGAGGGGGCAGGTGGAAGGACAGATGGAGGGGTAGGTGGAGGGGGCAGGTGGAAGGACAGATGGAGGGGTAGGTGGAGGGGGCAGGTGGAAGGACAGATGGAGGGGTAGGTGGAGGGGGCAGGTGGAAGGACAGATGGAGGGGTAGGTGGAGGGGGCAGGTGGAAGGGCAGATGGAGGGGTAGGTGGAGGGGGCAGGTGGAGGGGGCAGATGGAGGGGTAGGTGGAGGGGGCAGGTGGAGGGGGCAGGTGGAGGGGGCAGGTGGAAGGGCAGATGGAGGGGTAGGTGGAGGGGCCAGGTGGAAGGAGAGATGGAGGGGTAGGTGGAGGGGGCAGGTGGAAGGACAGATGGAGGGGTAAGTGGAGGGGGCAGGTGGAAGGACAGATGGAGGGGTAGGTGGAGGGGGCAGGTGGAAGGACAGATGGAGGGGTAGGTGGAGGGGGCAGGTGGAGGGGGCAGGTGGAAGGGCAGATGGAGGGGTAGGTGGAGGGGGCAGGTGGAAGGACAGATGGAGGTGTAGGTGGAGGGGGCAGGTGGAAGGACAGATGGAGGGGCAGGTGGAGGGGGCAGGTGGAAGGACAGATGGAGGGGTAGGTGGAGGGGGCAGGTGGAAGGACAGATGGAGGGGTAGGTGGAGGGGGCAGGTGGAAGGACAGATGGAGGGGTAGGTGGAGGGGGCAGGTGGAGGGGGCAGGTGGAAGGGCAGATGGAGGGGCAGGTGGAAGGACAGATGGAGGGGTAGGTGGAGGGGGCAGGTAGAGGGGGCAGGTGGAAGGGCAGATGGAGGGGCAGGAGGAAGGACAGATGGAGGGGTAGGTGGAGGGGGCAGGTGGAGGGGGCAGGTGGAGGGGGCAGGTGGAAGGGCAGATGGAGGGGCAGGTGGAGGGGGCAGGTGGAAGGACAGATGGAGGGGTAGGTGGAGGGGGCAGGTGGAAGGACAGATGGAGGGGTAGGTGGAGGGGGCAGGTGGAAGGACAGATGGAGGGGTAGGTGGAGGGGGCAGGTGGAAGGGCAGATGGAGGGGTAGGTGGAGGGGGCAGGTGGAGGGGGCAGATGGAGGGGTAGGTGGAGGGGGCAGGTGGAGGGGGCAGGTGGAGGGGGCAGGTGGAAGGGCAGATGGAGGGGTAGGTGGAGGGGCCAGGTGGAAGGAGAGATGGAGGGGTAGGTGGAGGGGGCAGGTGGAAGGACAGATGGAGGGGTAAGTGGAGGGGGCAGGTGGAAGGACAGATGGAGGGGTAGGTGGAGGGGGCAGGTGGAAGGACAGATGGAGGGGTAGGTGGAGGGGGCAGGTGGAGGGGGCAGGTGGAGGGGGCAGGTGGAGGGGGCAGGTGGAAGGACAGATGGAGGGGTAGGTGGAGGGGGCAGGTGGAGGGGGCAGGTGGAAGGGCAGATGGAGGGGTAGGTGGAAGGACAGATGGAGGGGTAGGTGGAGGGGGCAGGTGGAGGGGGCAGGTGGAGGGGGCAGGTGGAGGGGGCAGGTGGAAGGACAGATGGAGGGGTAGGTGGAGGGGGCAGGTGGAAGGACAGATGGAGGGGTAGGTGGAGGGGGCAGGTGGAAGGACAGATGGAGGGGTAGGTGGAGGGGTAGGTGGAGGGGGCAGGTGGAAGGACAGATGGAGGGGTAGGTGGAGGGGGCAGGTGGAGGGGGCAGGTGGAGGGGCAGGTGGATAGCACAGTGAAGGTTGTCATTTCACAATGCAGAAGAAGCCTGTGTTCCTACCAATTGTTGTGTCACTCATCATAGGTGAGAGAAATCATCCTTTCATGTTGCTTCCACTGTATTTATTTTCGGTTTTCTGTCATCTGCTGCAATGCTTTCTCGGCCACTGTAGTTCCCACAGGGCTCTGTCGTTGGAACTGTCCCACTAAACGTACTGTATTATTGGTGTCTCTCAGGTGCTGGTCACTGCTCTCTTTGAAGTTTAATGCCATCCCTGGCTTCACCTTTATGTCCTTACCAGATAAATGAATGTCTGCAAATAATAGGCATTGAAGTAATATTTATTAGATTAATAAGAATTCAAAAATGTTGAATTATGACTTTTCATAATCCACAATTTCCAATGTAGACATGATTCAAAAATCTCAAATGACTTCCTCAAGGGGAGACGAAAAAAAAATTTTTGTTAAGAAAGGCAAAATTTAGTCTTAATAACCTAGAATTTTCATCAAAACAAAATCTACCTCTGAGGGAGATTTGGAGTGAGCACACACTTCCCCACACTGCACTTACCATGAACAATCTAAAGATCTTCCCATAAGATTAGAAATGATCAAAATTACTTTAACTAAAGGCAGAGGAAACAAATGTCAAGACCCCTGTCGGAACATGCAGCCTTTCTTCTCTCTCAGCTCTTTTCCAAAATGCTGCGTGGGGGGAGCCCTGGGTCCCAGGAGATTACTGCACCTGGCCAGAGAAAGCCCCATTCAGCAGCCGAACAGTGGGGCCTTTTGAGTCCCTAAAAGGTGGACTCGGCTGCACCCATCCAGGCCGCTGCAGGTCTGGAATCACAGGACCCTTCACAGGGTGGACGCCAGGAGGGCTCTGGAGCCACTGGTGTCTCCACCTCGACGTACCCTGTTCTCCATGGGCAGTGGCTGCAGCCTGAATGGGCAGACGCCGTGGGTGACAGGGTCTCCTGCCCGCTCTGGACGCCGTGGGTGACAGGGTCTCCTGCCCCTGGACGCTGTGGGTGACAGGGTCTCCTGCCCGCTCTGGACGCCGTGGGTGACAGGGTCTCCTGCCCGTTGTGGGTCCTGCCCACTCTGGGCCTGGCCCTGGGCTCTATGCTTGAGGCAGCATTTCCACTTCAGAAGGGGTCCATCTGGGCCCAAGGCTCCTCATGACTTCCTGTTTCTGATGGGCAGGAAGGCCCCTTTGAGGGCTCAGCCACAGGCCAGGGCCATTCATCAAGGGGTGAGCACCTCATCCCCACGCCCAGGGCTCTGCTCGCTCCAGAGCCTCTGCTCCTGTGAGCTCCGCTGGGCAGAGCCGGGCTCCTGTGAGCTCCACTGGGCAGAGCCAGGTGCTGTGAGCTCCGCTGGGCAGAGCCGGGTGCTGTGGGCTCCCCTGGGCAGAGCCGGGCTGCTGTGGGCTCCCCTGGGCAGAGCCGGGCTGCTGTGGGCTCCGCTGGGCAGAGCCGGGGTGCTGTGAGCTCCGCTGGGCAGAGCCGGGCTGCTGTGAGCTCCGCTGGGCAGAGCCGGGTGCTGTGAGCTCCCCTGGGCAGAGCCGGGCTGCTGTGAGCTCCCCTGGGCAGAGCCGGGTGCTGACTGAGCCCCAGGTCAGGCTGTGAATCTTTCCTTCCCCTTGGGTGCAGAGGGTTCCTGCCGCTCCTTTCTGATTCAGATGGAAAGGAGCTCCTTTGCTGAATCTGACACTGCAGACCCCTGGCCTGAGGCCCTGCTAAATCCCCCCAGTCAGGGCCTCTGTTGACGCTGCCCTGAGAGCTGGGTTCCCCAACACAGGAGTGTCTGCACCTGCTGTTGGGAAAATAGAACTGCCATCAAAATCTTTCAACCCAGAAAACCTCCCCACAAAGGTGGTGGAGGAAGAAAACGATTTTATAACTGAATCAGCATTAACGAGGATGTGAGGCTTGCCCCAGGCAATCCACCAAAAGGCTGCGAAGATGGAAGGAGTCCTGGACCCCATCAGGCAGACACACAGCCTTTCCACCTGGCTCCCAAGACAGTGGTGGCCCCTGGAGAGCTGAAGGACAGCAGCGCCATTCGCCACCGCAGCTCCTCCTGGATTCCCGGGTGATGGCACCCATCTGCATTTGCTAACGGGCTTCATTCCAAGGAAAAATAAACTCTCTTATCTTTATGACAGGAAGGGGCTCTGCAGCTTGGAGTGAGGCACTCTCAGAAGTTAGCCTCCTGCCCCTCACGGAGCCTGGGAGACGGCACCATCCACATGCCCCTGCAGGATCGTGCTTCCGATGGGGCACCCAGTCCTGGGGAAAGATGACCCTGAGTTCTAAAGCTGGCAAGGGGCTCATGTAGCTTCTTTAAAATGTAGTTACAACATTTCAAAGAGGTAGAGAAAGAACTTTCCATTACAGCTTTTCTGAAGCAAGTGCTCTAGAAAAAAAAGGGGAGAGAAATCTCTTATCTTTTTTGAGACATTTTAAATTTATATTTGCTGATAACAATCCCAGTAGTCAATCCGCCTGCCCCTCTGGGGCCTGGGGAAGGGCGGCGACTCGCTCTGCCGACAGCCTGTGCTCCACCTGAGCCCTCGGTGCTGGCTCCTGACCCTGAACACGGCTGCCTCGAGGCTGCTTGGGGCGAGGCCAGGTCTCCGGCTATCAGGGTCTGCTGGGTCTCGTGTCTCAAGAGGTCGGGACGTCCTCCTTTCCTGGTGTGACCCACTCACTCATGCGGGTTGTCATGGACACTTTCGGGGAAGGAGTGGGGAATAGTTACAGGACCTTCCCGCTGCAGGCTCAAGAATATCTCTTCACTGAAAGAACTCTGGGTCTGAAGCCGCCCGAAGAGACCGACTTGTTCCTGGGACAACTGCCCACCTCACCGTGCCCAGCGCCCGCTGCCTTCCATCCATCAGAATGTTACGTATGTTCTTTGTGGGCTGCCCATCGATTCCAGCCTGCAGACACCTGGTCTCTCAAGCATCCCCATTGCTTTCTAGGGGTGTCTCTCTGGGCTGTCACCCAGGTCCTGTTAGGATAATAATGACCAACCCCTGGCTCCTGTGGGCAGGCTCTGCCCCGAGGTCTCGTTGCTTCAGGGCCCTACAGCGCCAGGTGCTCATTGCAGTCCCCAGCCACGGGTGGGAGCCTGGGCCTGCCCAGGGAGCCGCTGCCACTCCCGAGCTCCTGGATGATGCTGGGACCCCACACCCTGCATCCCCACGGCCGTGACGCATGACCCGCCTTCTCAGCTGCCCCTGAGCCCTGCTGTGGGCTGTGTGGGCCCCGCTGAGGCCTGTGCTGGAACCCTGAGCCCCAGGGGCGTGGTAACACAATAGGGGGCTTTTGGGGGTTGCTTAGGTCCTGAGGGTGGCACCCTGGTAACGGGCTGAGTCCTCGTAGGAAGATAGGAACAGACTTGCTTTCCTTCTCTCTCTCTTCACTGTGGGAGGACATGGGGAGAAGGCAGACCAGAAAGTGCAAGCCAGGAAAAGGGCTTCCCAGACCTGGAATTGGCAGAGCCCTGACCGTGGGCTTCCAGCCTCCAGGACTGTGAGGAATCGATGTTGTTTCCGCTACCAGGTCTGTTGTGGCACCAGCAAGGGCCTCGGGTGGGTCTTTGGGCCTCACCTAATTCGTGGGTCCTTCACTTGACCGTCTGCCTTGGCCGCTCAGGCACCATCCTTGCCCTGTGCGGACTGGAGCTCCTTCCAGGCTCCCAGGAGACACCTGAGAAATGAGGGTGACCCAGGTCAATGCCCTCGTCCTTGTCCAGCCTCATGTCTGCCCCTGGACTCCCTCTGCAAGACTTCTGGAAGTGCCCAGGGTGTGCTCAGCTGGTTTGTGCCTGACAGGTGTGTGGGGCACAGATCCTCTCCTCCCACTCCTGCCACCCCAGCTCACTGCGGAGGGTCTTGGCAGCCACAAACTAGCTCTGCACCCGCTCCTGGGGTGAGTGCCAGGCCTCAAATGTGAGGGTGTCCTGGGGGTGATGCCTGTGAGAAGGGGCGTCTGACCACTGTGCCGCCCTGACATGTCTCTGGCAGCCCCATGCAGAGCTCCAGGACAGACACCACCCTTAGAGGGTCCCCACTGTATCCAGAAACCATGAGACCTTCTTCTGGCTGCTCTGAGAAGCCACTGACCTGAGGTGGTGCCGGGCAGCACAGCTTTGTCAGGGAAGACAGCTCTCAGCCCGGCCCAGCTCCCAGAGGCCCACTCTCCCTGCAACCTGTCGTGGGAGGGGAGCCAGGCCACCTGCAGGTCCCCCCCGCGCTCCTCCTGCAGGAACACTGACCCGCTTAGCACATGCCCCTCGGCTTTAAGTGTCCAGGTCACAATAACAGTGGCCTCACACTGTGGGCGAATAGAAACGTGCACTTTCAACAGAGAAATAAAAGGAGAAGCTCAAGGGTTGGCGATTTCCTCTGTCAACAAAGCTCAGCTCCTGTAGGAAGCAGAGGACAGACGCCTCCGTCTCCAATTACTCAGTTACAGCACGCTGATGACACACTTACTGCGTCTAACTGGCTTCTTGTGCTGTTGCAGCTTAATTAATTAAGGACCTAGCTGTTTCGTTACACAACAAATACGCCAGGTCTGTAAATGTGCCAGTGTTACATAGAGAGAAGTGCATTTGATTAAGAAACGCTCACATTTATGCTGACAGCTGGAACTAAACTGAAGTGTCATCCTCAAAGACATCGTACCCCATAGGACATCTCACTCAGAGATCGGCCTCACCGGCTTACAGGTGTTCTGTGCAGGAGACAGACCGTCTGACGGCCATTTCATTGGGTATAATTGGGGACTTTTTCTGCTCCTCCTTATTAAAACTATTTCTGTCTCAGAGTTTAAATTGTCTGAATATCACCATATGCTCTTTACAATTTTTACACCCCAAAGTAATTTTTCTGGTATTCAATTATCCTTAAAATATGCCGTATAATATGCACAGTACAATAATTGCTATTAGCATATGTGGAATAACATTTTTGTGATAGCCCTGGGAGGTTTTCTTTGGGTGAAAAATGCAAAATTACATATTGAGATTCAGATAAAATGGTCCTATGAGAAAGATAGAGGTTTATAGATTCAGTTTAAATTACAGCCATTATTTTCCTTTAAAGAGCCTATTTTTGGTCAGTGGGATGATTGTTATTACTTAAAGAAATATGTAGAAATAAACTTTATTACTCATTACGGTTGCTGTTTTCCTGGTGCTTTGTAACCATTCACATGCATTATGTGGCTGCCTTCAGGCTTTTCTACGAATCCTCTCACTTTGATGTTGGTGCAAGTGGAGAAAGGCACGGGTCCTGGATTCCTACATTGCATATTCAGCTTAAACACTGTAGAACACTAATCAGTTTGTGATTTTACCCAAATCACTTAAACATGTCTGAGCCACAGATGTCATTTACATAAAAAAATTGCATGTTAATAGCCACAAACCCCTTCCATTTTAACATTTTTAACAGGCTTAGCTAAAAGCAGCCTGTAATATATGTTTTAACTAAAAGTACATGAATTTGAATGTCTGTTTACAGCATTATATGCAAAAGCTGCCCTGTTGATTGTTCTGCTAAAAATAAAGGTGACATTAAATCTCTGAATGACCTGAGCAGAGGGCAAAGAGTCTCTGGGGTGGAAGGTGGGTGCCACGACAAAGCCAGAGGGAAGGTCGGAGAAGAGGAGAAGGGGCTGCCAGCTGAGGTGTGTGCCTGACTTGGGCTGCGGCCTCCTTCCTACAGACATAACGGCACGGTAGGGAGAAAACCCAGCTCAGAACCAGCCCAAGATGGAGGGTAGGGACGAACACACTGAGGCTGGAGGAGCTACGCCTGCTGTGTAAGAGTAAACCGTGGGCAGAGCTGTGCGTTCAGGGAGAGAACGGGGCGTGTTGCTCGCCTTCAACCTTGGCACTTGGCAGAGAAACAGCTCCTCGCAGAAGGTGAAACCACAGACCTCCTGCACACAGGCATGGGGTCTGCACCGCACATCCGATGTGCCCTTCTGAGGGGAATACTTTAATCCAGCGGGGTACAAATTGGTTTTTCCCTTGCAACAGGCCAATAGTAAAGCAAAATAGACCTTCCTTCAATGATTCCCAAAGTTATGTTTTAAGGAATATGAGCTTGCCATCAAATTCTTAAAATACCAAACAGAAAAAAATGCACATGCAAGATTTAGCAGGAACAAGAGAGAAGCAGAACTGATCTACGAAGACTTGAGAAAACTGGATGAGTAGATGCAGAATGTAGAACAAACACGTCTAAATTGTTGAAGGAAATAAAAGACTGAAAATGACTAGCAAGATATTTTTTAAAGTGACCAAGTAGAACTGAATAAGAACAAAATAGAACACCAAGAATTAAAATTACAGTAGAAGTCACAGTTGAAAAGCTTTTTGTTGTACAATTGATGCAGGGCAGGTGAGCCCCACACTTGGGGCTTAGCTGGGGAGGGTTCTTGACTTCACCCAGGACAGAAATCAGGTGTGAGCTGATGGTGTTAAGAGAACAGCTTTTGTTGAAGCCGCCGTGCACAACAGTGGCAGAGGGACAGGTCCTGGCAGCACAGGGCCACCCCACGGCAGTGCCCCCAGAGTAGCAGCTCAGAGGCACTGATGCACGTGCATTTATACCTGCTTTTAATTACATGAAAATTAAGGGGCAGTTCATGGAGAAATGTTTAGGATGAGGGTGGTAACTTCCGGGTTGTTGGGTCATTGCCATGGTAAGGGGCAGGAACCTCTGGGTGTTGCCATGGCGATAGTAAACTGACATGGCACCCTGGCGGGCGTGGCTTCTGGGGTTTCCCTGGGACCTGTTTTAATTAGTCCTCAATTTGGTCCAGTGTTTGAGCTCCGCCTCTGGAATCAAGCTTTGCCTCCTACCCACAGTGAAGGGCCAGACGCCCTGTGGCAACTACACAACCCTGTGTTTGGAGCTTGAGAGCAGGTGTAGACAATATGTGAACAAAGGAGGTGGCTATGATTCATACATTTTATTTAGAAAAACAGGTGATAAGCCAGGTTTGGCTTTCAGGTCATAGCATACTAACTCTTGATGTAGAGATTAAAAATGGAAGGTTTGGCATCAAATTGTAGACAACCCGGAGTGTACTGCTGACCTGAGAGAGAAGGAAAGATGTGACCCAGGAAGCGGCGCTGTGAGAAAAACGCTGCACATTTGGAAAGAAAGAGTCACTGAGAAAGGCAGAAACAGATCACATGTGAGCCAAATAGGGCTCTAATGGGGAGAAATGAAATAACTGGGCCTTGAGAATATTTATGAAGGTAAGGGCTAGGGAGTTTGCAGATAGGCTGAAAGACATTAAGTCTCATACATAGGAAAGTAGAAAAGGAATTTATCTAGACATATTACAGTGAATTTGCAGCCTCCCAAAGGCAAACAAAGATTTTTAAAATATCCGGAAACAAAAATTAGATTTCCCAAAGTAAAATAACAATGAATTTGAGAGCTGACTTCTCAAGCGTGACAATATAAAAACATAAGAAATGGAATTATCCCTCAAAAGTGCTTAGAGAAAATATTTTCAGTTTAGCCTACTAGATTCTTACACTTCACAAATTAAACTTTTCAGTGACAAAAAGATAATTTTGGACAAAAATGTCAGATTTTTGCCCCAATTAGCACATGTCAAAGGTTGACATGAGGAAGGCACTGAGATAAAAGGGGAAGGGGAGCATCCTTCAAGTCTCACTCATGAAGAAACGCAGAACCAGAGGTCGATGAACTGGAATGACGCACAGAGATCTACACTTCATGGGGCCTGAGAATAAGGGATTGAATGAATGGACTTCCCAACAAGAGCCTTTTTTTTTTTTTTTTTTTTTTTTTTTTTTGAGACAGAGTCTAGCTCTGTCGCCAAGCTGGAGGTGCAGTGGCGCGATCTCAGCTCACTGCGACCTCTGCCTCCCTACTAAATTCTGTGTACCAGAGACACAGCTTGTCAGAAAGTTTGGACATAGGGCTGAGAAAAGGTAAATCACATAGCTACAAGTCTGAAGAAAGCTGGAAAAAATCTATTACCACCACACAAACTAGACTTTAAGGTCAGAGGTTTTGTTGGGATCACAGAGGGTCACTAGACAACAAAAACATATTCCATTTCCTGCAGGATATAGACAAAAATTCAGATACTGCCTCTATCTCATAAAAGTAGCTCCACCTGTATTAGGAAAGTGCCTAATTAAGACGTTGGAAAAATAAAAGCACTAAAAACAAAGAAGCAGAGAGAAGTTGATATTGAAACAAGGTCACATATTAGAGAAAGAGAAAACCATGGTAGAGAGAACCCACGAAGACAACAGAGCGCTACGTTGGACGACAGTGAGGAGCTGCTGAAACGAAACCGTGGCATCATGGAGAACGCTCCACAGCCCTGTGTGAGCCAAGATCCTGGAATGCAGGCGGCTGGTGGGCCACATTCCACGAAGAGCAGGGAATCCTACCCTTGGTCCTCAGAAGGGTGTTCTTGGTGAGCATTTGCATTGAGCTCTCGGGGACCACTCCCTAAATTCCTCCCTGAGCATGTCCCTCCTTCCTGTCCCTATTTCAGCAACAAAAACAGCAGGAAGCAAATGAGATGCCTGAGGAACTGGGTGTTCTCTGAAAACATCAACCACCCTATGTTCTGTTTTCATTCATGCGTCCTTTTTTTTTTCCAAAACAAATGTCACAAAAGCCCAAACTCTTGTGAGAATCCCACTAAAGAGGGGATCGAGAAGCTGCATCCAACCAGCTGAGATGAATGAGTGGAAAAGCCAGAGGATGCATCCAGCGTCCCCATGTGCTTGGGGGAATCAGGTGGACGTCGGAGGCTGACACCGCTGAGGAACAATTCCAGGCTCCTGGCTCTTCCAATGCCTGGAGATGCTTGCTTTCTTTAACACGGTAGTGACTCCGTCGGCCGACCTTCTCCCTAGCAGCCACGAGTTCCCTCTTTTCTTGCCTCTTCCTCACTCTCCAGCCTCGTCGCTCTGGGAAGAGTCCTAATTCCAATGGCATCCAGCTTCTCCACTTGCCTCCTTTCTTGCCTCTTCTGGGGTCTCCAGCCTCGTCGTTCTGGGAAGAGACCTAATTCCAGCAGCATGGCATCCACTTCCCCCTGTGCCTGGGCTCCCTCTGGGAGTCCAGGCTATGGCAATGTGGGAATGTGCAGTTTTCAGTGCTAGCATGATAAAGAAAGTTTTTTTCATAAACTTGGAAAATGTCACTGGTGGGGATTTACCGAGTTTTATTTACCTCAACTTAACTTTTTTCAAATAGCTGCAAAAGCGCAGCATTTGAACAGATCCCAAAGTGCTCTTAATCTCTCAAGTATCTCCTCTTTCTCTCTCCTCTGACAAGGCAAGACTAGGGCATAGCTGCAGCATTGCTGCTCGTTCAGATCATCTCCATTGCTCCAATACCACCTCCCATGACCTGCTCTGTCCAAGGCCGATATCTCAGTCCATTCCGGCTTCTGGAGCAAAATACCGCAGTCTGGGTGACTTATAAACAATGGAAATTTATTTCTTACAGTCCTGGAGGCTGGAAATGCAACAGCAAGGCTCCCACAGATTTGGTGTCTGGGGATGGTCTGCTTCATAGACAATGTCTTCTGTGTGTCCTCATGGGAGAAGGAGACGGAAGGAGAGGGGGTCTCTGCAGTTCCTTCCGTAACACAGACAATGCCTTCTGTGTGTCCTCATGAGAGAAGGAGACAGGAAGGAGAGGGGGTCTCTGCAGTTCCTTCCGTAACATAGACAATGCCTTCTGTGTGTCCTCATGAGAAAAGGAGAGGGGAAGGAGATGGGGTCTCTGCAGTCCCTCCCATAGGAGCACAAATCTTACCTATGAGGGCCCATCCAATGACCTGCTCACCTCCCAAATGTCCCACCTCTTAATACCTTGGGGTTAGGATTTCAACATTCAGATTTTGCAGAGACACAAACGTTCTCACTGAGCAGTTCACATCCGTGCTCCTTGATAATAGAATACTCAAACTTCATTTTGCCTTCGAGGGGATCCCACTCACTTTCTTTCTCACGTCACTACAAATAAAGCCCTCTCTCCTCCTCCAGTTTTGTCTCCCCATCTTCTCTTTTGCTTTCCAGCCATCTGGCATGGGAGGCGATTCTCTTCAAGGACGGGCGTTGATATCCCAGACCTTGGCACACTGTGTAGTCAGGAGGAATCTCACCTACGATTTCATAAGCACTATTTCACCTTGAGTCTTCTTCTGATGCTTGACATTTTGCACCCAATATAATGGTGAGAAATCCGTGTGTCTGCCCTACTGTACCATGAATATACAGAGATATTTCATGTATCTTTGTAACACTTAGAATAGAAGATTTTACAGGTAGGCACCACATCTTAATGCTTCTCATATCTTTAGCATCTAGTAGAGTTTCTGGTAGAAGTTAAATGTGAAGTACATTTAGAAAACTTAGGTAGCTTCTGCGTGTGTGTGTGTGTGGAGGAGGGGACAGCTGCAGGGTACGGTGCTTGAATAAACTGTTTCACCTTTTCTTCACTTATGTCAGAATTGTCAGGACCGTGCCGTTTTAGTGGTCTTGTTGGGCTCCACTTCCAAAGGAGATGATTCCTTAAAAACCACCTACAGATATTCAATGAAATCCCAAAACAGTTTTGCTGCTGCTAACACCTTCCCTATCCATTCACCTAAAATGTTACAAAATCTGTAGGTTTGTTTATAAAAGAGATCATCAATGTTAACATGGGCCCCTGCACATTCAGTGTGGACTGTGATGTAGGAAAGTCACCTCGAGTTGACGGAACATAAATCTTTCCTTGTGGAGAGCAAGGGCTCCTGATCTTTGCTTTTAGAACCACTGTCTCTAACCTCCCTAGCTGTAAGCAACCATGTCTCTGTCTCCAGACGCAGACACTATCTCGTAATCTGCGGCTGTTCTCTATACAAACTTTTTGAAAAAATAGTCCAGAAAAAAAGGAACTCAATATTTCTGCTTGCAAAACATGAAGAAATGTTAGAGGCGGTGGAGAATTCTGTTCCAATACCAAAAATCTGTAGAAATAAAATGCATGACAAAAATAGCATGGAAGTCAAGAAATGGTAACTTGAGTTAAAGTGTACAAAATTCTTTGTACTGCTTAGGAAAATACAAAATTACTGATTTATTTTATAACTTTATAAATCACATATAGATAACGGATTTAATAAAATAACTACAGAAAGAATAGTAAAGAATATGGTAGAAAAATGGAAAATAATCAATATAAAAGAAGGCAAACATAAGACAATAAATAAATATAGCTTAGGTGAAATAAATTAAAATATAATAAGGCAAAACATTTGAAAGCAAATATGGTATAAATGATTACATTAAAAGTAAATGAACTAAGTGGTCTCACCTAAAGAAAACTATTGACAGAATGGGTTTAAATAATCACATTATGTTTATAAGTCACTCTTAAAGTATGATAATGCACAAGATTAAAAGTGAAAAATGAAAACATACACATGATAAAATCACTAAGCTAAGAAACACTGATGTAGCTATATTAACAAAAGATAATCTTTCAAAGGAATACTTTATATTGATAAAGTTTTAATCAACCAGGCAGTCTCAAATGTTTTATAGACCTAGTAACATAGTATAAAAACAAACAAGACAAATATATAGAGAGTAACATATGAAGAAATAAACAAAGACATAGGCACAGTGGAAAATATTAACATACATCTTTCAGTAATTGGTAGAACAAAATCACAATAATTTAGATGACATAGTTGAGTTGAGCAACACAAAACCAATTGTATATATAGACAGACCTCTGTGTGTGTATATGTATGTATGTACATCTATATGTAAATATTTTGTATGTACATGGAGGCATTATATATCCATGTGCATACAGAATCTATACCAAAATTTACCATGTTAGGGACCATAAAGCAATTCTCAACCATTTTCAAAAGAATTAAACTCATATAAAATATGTTTCCTGACCAGAAGACAAACTAATTGCAAGTTGATAGAAAAAGGTTAATAGAATATCTTTCTATGCTTTGTAACTGATCAGTAAAATTTTAAATAACTAGTGGTTTGAAGATAATTTAGGAAATAATGTGAAACTAATTAGAATTCATTATAATAAAAGACAATGGATTTGAGGAATATGGCTAAAACACTGCTAGGAGAACATTAACAGAATTAAATTTTTAATTTAGAAAATAAAAGCCTGGAAAATCAGTGATATAAACATTAATCATAATTAAACATGAAGACAATAGAGAGAAGGAAATAATATAGATAATAGTTGGAATTAATCACTGAAAAACAAATATGCAAAAGATATATTCAATAAAGCCAAAAGTTGGTGCTTTGAAAAGGCTAATGAAATTGATAAACCTTTGGCCATACTGATGAGAGAGAGAAAGTGGAACAGGAGAGAGAGTTAGAAGAGCAACCTATAGAAAATTCCTTGCAAGTATTAAACTAAAAGGTGAGGTGACTACAGTACTGTAGGTAGAAGTTCATATCCTAGAATCGCAGTACCATGGGCTGCAGCTCTGCCATCCCGCTCAGGGCTGTCTGCGCACACCTTGCACCCAGCCCCCTGCTCTGACTGCAGGTTTAGCCCCATGTCAGGTGCCTTCCCAGAAGGAGTGGCTTCTGTTCCTGCTGCCAGGGAAGCTGTCCAAAGGGAGAAGCCAGTCTAGCTTTATGACACCTGCAGGGCCACCTGGGCTGAGGCAAGCTCTCCCAGCTCACTCTCCCTAGACCAGACACTGCACAGCCACACTGACAGCTCAGCATGGGGAATGAAGCTATCCTAGACCACACAGCTGAGTCCAGCTGCCTGGTGACTGCCACCCAGCGAACACAAGCAGCCTCACAGAAGAGCCCTGACTGAGCCAAGCCCATACTGATAACTCACGGAGTTGTAAAGAAATAAAATACCTGTTTTGTAGCCACTAAGTTTTGGAGGGGTTTGTTAGTGAGTGACAGGTAACTGATAGATTTATATATGCAAAAAAGGACTGAAGGACAATGTGTATAAAGATATGGATAATCTTATCATCTAAATTACATTTGACATTGAAAACCTTTTAATTGAAACAACAACAAAAAATTGAAGAGCATTATGGATACATCAAACATTTCCATAAAATATTTACTTAATAAAACCAATATTAGATTTTTCTGGAGAACAGAGAAAGAGAAAAACTTCCCATTATCACGAGCCAAGTAAAACATTAACGATAAAATTTTACAGGGAATGCATATTACAGACAATATCATTCATAACCACAAATACAAAAATACTAAGCAAAATATTAGCACAGTGAGGCTGTTAATGTACAATGTGGTTGACATAGTTTGGCTCTGTCCCCACCCAAAGTCTCATCTTGAATTGTAATCCAATTGTAATCCCCATGTATTGGGGGAGGGACCTTGTGGGAGGTGATTAGATCATAAGAGTGTTCCCCCATCCTGTTCTCATGATAGTGAGTGAGTTCTCATAAGATCTGATGATTTTATAGAGGGATTTTCCCCCTCCACTCTGCATTTCTCTCTCCCACTACCATGTAAAGAAGAACATGTTTTCTTCCCTTTACATCGTGATTGTAAGTTTCCTGAGGCTTCCCCAGTCATGTGGAACTGTGAGTCAATTAAACCTCTTTCCTTTATAAATTTCCCAGTCTCTGGTATTTCTTCATAATCTGTGAGAACAGACTGATACAGTAAATTGGGACCACAGAGAATAGGGTGCTGCTATAAGGATACCTGAAAATGTGGAAGTGACCTTGGGACTGTGTAACAGAGGCTGGAACAGTTTGGGGGACTTGGAAGAAGACAGAAAAATGTGGGAAAGTTTGGAACTTCCTAGAGACTTGTTGAATGGCTTTGACCAAAATGCTGATAATGATATAGACAATGAAGTCCAGGCCGAGGTGGTCTCAGATGGAGATGAGGAACTTGTTGGGAACTGGAGCAAACATGACTCTTGCTCTTCTTTAGCAAAGAGACTGGAAGCTTTTGAGATCTGTGTAACTTTGAACTTGAGAGAGATGATTTAGGGCATCTGGTAGAAGAAATTTCTAAGCAGCAAAGTGTTGAAGAGGAAGCAGAGCATACAAGTTTGGAATATTTGCAGCCTGATGATGTGATAGAAAAAGAAAAACCCACTTTTTAGGGAAAAAAGCCAGCTGCAGAAATTTCCATCAGTAATGATGAGGAGCTAAATGTTAATCACCAAAACAATAGGAAAAATGTCTCCAGGGCATGTTAGAGACCTTCACATCAGCCCCTCCTATTATAGGCCCAGAGACTGAGGAGGAAAAAATAGTTTCATAAGCAGAGTCCTTGGTGCCCTGCATCCCAGCTGCTCTAGCTGTGGCTAAATGGGGTCAAGGTGCAGCTCAACTGTAGTTTCAGAGGGTGCAAGACCCAATTCTTGGCAGCTTTCACATGGTGTTGAGCCTTCAGGTGCATAAAAGTCAACAATTGAGGTAACCTCTGCCTAGATTTTAGAGAATGTGTGGAAATGCCTGGATGTCCAGGCAGAATTTTGCTGCAGGGGCAGAGCCCTCATGGAGAACCTCTGCTAGGGCAGTGTAGAAGGGAAAGTTGGGGTCAGAGCCCCCACGTAGTGTCCCCACTGGGGCACCATCTAGTGAAGCTGTGAAAAGAGGGTCACCACCCTCTAGACCCCAGAATGGTAAGTTTACGTCTCTATCTGCACTTTTGCTTACATAATCATCTGCTGCTGCTCCCCAGTCCTCCCCAGAGATGCATGTGGCAAGGCTGGGCTAGAAGAGGAAGAAGATCCACACACCAGGATCAGTTAAGTGTAGTACAAATGTGGGAAAACCACCCATTCTGGTCCCAGAGAAAACAAACACTCAGGGGTCTCTGAGGCTGCTGGAACAGGGTTCCCCAGGACAGCTGAGAGTTTGCTAGGAATTCCTGGGAGAAACTGGGATTGGGTGTTCTTCAAACTCAAATTCAGGGAACTTCAAAGCAGGGATAAGATGTCCAAGCTGGAATGGATCTCCCTATCTCTTCTACATTCTGATATCTCACTAAACCCTTCATTGTGCAATCATTCATCCCCCACAAACTGTGCTGGGCTGTGTGCTCAAAACGAAAGACTCCTAAGAAGCTCACACATGAAGAAGTGGGTGCAGAAGATGCTTATGTGGTGGACAAGGTGGTACTGAGTCCTGAGTTGCATAATGAAGGAAAATAAGACATGAGGCATCTTGGATGCTCTGCTTGTTAGTGAGACTTTTCTAAATTAGAGGCATTTGAGAGTGAAGACAGGAAGCAATTTAGAGACAATGGTCATCATCTGCTCAACAGATGACATGAACAGAGCCAAGGATGCAGCAGGGACAGAGAGAAAGGAAAGGACCAGAGTGATGGTAGACAGGGACCGAACCCAGAGCCTGAGGACTGGCCCAGCCAGCAATGGTGGGAACCAGGGAACTCCCAGATGGGCTTGTTCGGCTCGTGGCTAATGCAGCTCCCTGAATCTGGAGACCTTGCTTCTGAGATAGGCGATTAAAAAAGAATTATTTTGAGGAAAATGTTACAAATCGAATCTCAAATGCCCATATGCTGTAGAATCCTTTAAAATGTCTGTATGCAAACCTGTTGCCCAATAGCCATGTTACCTGCACTGTTTACCTGCCTGTGGTCATATGCACCCACATAGAACATCCAGGGCACAGTTGTGTGCAATATTCAACATGCATGACTGACTCTGAAGCAGAAAAATGAAAGAAAACCCAGTAGGCCAAGGCTGAGCCGAAGCTCGGTCCAGCGTATGAGGCTAAGTCCAGGTGCTGGGTTTGGGCATTTACAGAGCCCAGAAGGGGAGCCACGGAAATCCACTCACAGGGCACTGCACAAGGCTCTCCCTAAAGTGCTGGTGCATTTCCTGTGTCCCAGACGGGAGTCCAGTGCCATGTGTACTCCCGCACCGTTGTTCTAGGGGAGCCCCACGTACCAGTTGCAGCCAAGGATGCTAGTCTCTCCCTGGAGTTACGTCCCTAGTGTTAGTGAGTGAAAGAAAAGACAGAGGGGAGGGAGCCAAGTCCTTCTCTCCTTCCTTCACCTTCTCACATGGCCCAGGGGAGAGGGGGAGGGAAAGTGACTAAGCTGGGGTTGCTGGGCCAATTCCCCACAGGTATGTCCGTGTTCTTTCTTGATAATGTGTGTGCACGAGTCACGCACCTTTGTTTGTTTTGAGGCCTGAGCCAAATCCCAGTGCAAGAGAAAATTTCCACGTGGCAGGCTCTTCTTCTGCAAAGAACTGCCCATTAGTAACAAAAACTTATAAAACTCTTCCTGATTCAGATCCTGATGAGCTATTTTGGGTACTGATGTTGACGAAAGAGACAGTTTGTAGTGTTTCTGCTCCCAGGAAATGTGCTTTTGGAAAACACACACAGAGACACACGCACAGCTATGGGTTCAGTAACTTCATCAATAGTCAGTCTGAAAATCATTCCTCAAAATGTTCAAGCCGTTAATCCTTCAGGAGAAAAGTGTATATTCAAATCAAGACAGAAATGTTTTTCTAGCAGTATCAGCGTTAGGGGAAAAACACACCATGGAATGCACGTTGTGATAAAGTTAATATTGTGCTGTCATCTGTCATTTTTAGACATGAAATTTAAAGAACATCTCCTACTCAAGAAATTGTTTCTCCCAATTCAAATATCACGGAGGAAATATTGCAGATGTAAAGGCAGATGAAGAAAAGGGAAAACGATGAGTGTCATTGTCACAAGCGAAGCAGCACTGATACCTCCTGAGTCCCCCTTACACCCCGCTGTCTCCCAGTGGCTGAGGCTCCTGCGGTGGTGTGAGCCACAGCTGCCACGGTGCCTTGGCAGGGCTCCATGGATTCCTCGTCTGTGGCCCCCAACCCTGATGCCACAGGTAGGAGGCAGGGGGACTCGGGCAGGCAGAGCCTCAGTGCCAGGCCTTCATCGGGTGCACCACAAAGAGCTGCAGGACTCGAAGCTCTCAGTTCCTCCCCTGTGAGCTCTTCTGTTGTCTGTGGCACAGAACAAACACTCCCAGACGTTTGCTTGGACACTGCCCCAGTATGTCAACCACGTTGCCCAACGTCTAGTTACCACGTGCTTCACATGCATCTAACTTTTCCTGTCATGGCTCATTTTGGCAGGGGCCTGAGGAAGATGGAGCCCACTGCCATCCAGCATGCACACGGCATCCTTGCTCGCCCACAGACCCCAGCTCTGCTTGGCACAGATGAACACCCAGAGAGAAAATGCATCCCAGCCTCCGTGAGCCCGGGGATCTGGCCCCCAGGCTGCGGGATCAGCTGCAAGTGGACATGGTGTGTCAGTTTCTGGGACAGGAGCGTTTTATTTTTCAGCTGAAAGAAACAGGTTTGGCTGGCACACACCTTCCTCCTGGCTCTTCCGTCCTGTGGTAAAGGGAGCTGAGCCAGAGGACCGTGTTCCTGGGCAGGGCGGGGCCATATGGGTGCCCTTCATGCTTTTCTGAATTTTCACTCTCCTGGCTCAAACGATCCCCATGTCCTTGTCTGGCTCACAAAACATCCAGTTTTGTGTTCATGAAATAGTCAGTACTTCTGGAAGCTTCTGTGTGTCTCCAGGACTTCTGGAAGTTCTGTTTCTCTGTAGAGCTTATTGACCTGCGTCTTTACCTGAACTAATTTACTCACCATTCATGTGATTTCTGCAACCAGCTTTCCTGACCTGACTACGGAGAACTTTCCCTTTCTCAGCATCTCGATCAGCTCGGGCTGGCACGACAAAATACCACAGACAGGGCTGATTAATTCCTGTTGATTTTCTCACAGTTCTGGAGGCTGAAGGTCCAAGATGCAGGTGCTGAGAAGTTGATGAAGACACCCAGCTTTCCTAAGAATCAAGCTGGAACGAGATGATCCGCCTGGCCATGCGGTTAATGGGCAGCAGCTGAAGGTGCCCTTCATTCCCCGAGGGCCGGCGTCCACACTGCACTTCCCTGGAGACCCACACACATCCCCGGGAGCCAGCAAGGACCAGAGAGGCCCAGGGAAGCAGGAACCCCTGAGAACTGGCCGAGATGGCAGAGACGACCCGAGGCAGAAGATGCCCAGCGCCACCCTCTAACCACGCGGTTTTTAAGTAAGAACAACAAGCTGTGTTTTGCCGTCTGAATTACTTCTTTAGCGGAGGCTGGGAGGAGAACCACGTGGCAGACCAGGCGTCCTTTGCTGCTGCCAGGTGAACACTGCAGCCGGCTTCATCACTCTGGCAGAGTGTGGTTGCTGTGAGAAGACCTAAGGGCTTGATTCATGTTTTGTTTGTTAAATATATACCCCCGGTGGCTTTTCATATTTAAATCTGTAGCGTGCTATTACAGTGTATTTAACTGTGATTGACTCAAGTCACGTGTGGCACAGATCTAACAATCCTTCTTCTTCCTGCCCTGTTCTCCCCTCCCCTCTCCTCCCACCTGCTCCTCCTCCTTCTTTAGCACAGTCTTTCTTTGAGACTTAGCTTTAAAACAAGCCGCGTTTAACAAGAGATACATATTCTAAAGGTGAAAACACTCACGAGATGAATTGGAATGTTTCTTTTAGACAAATGACACAGCTTGGCACATGCTGTATCCTGGAAATATTTCACATTATTATAAATATTTTTAAATTGAGGCTCAGAAGTTTCCCATAAATTAGTGTTGGAATAATTTCACTACATGGGGTCATTCTTGATAGTTTCCTCCTTTTCCATCTTGTTCATGCCTTGGAAAGAAGGACATAGCCCACCAGTTAGAGGGAGAGAGGCGTGAGAAGTCCCATCCAGACAGCTGCCCGAAATACCCAAAACTCATCAAACAGACTTTTTTCTCTAAAACATCATATTAGTGGAAAAAACAGTTATTTCAAAGGAAGCATATAATAGAGCTTTCTATTGCAAAACAGTGTCTGCCAGGGAGAGTATTTGAGGACTAGGGAAGGTCACAGTGACGCCCACAAACACACATACATAAATGAAGTTTTAAAATGAAGGCTTGTCATGAAATATATGTCTGATTGACTCAATTTGTTTTTACATTGAATACAAATTTTAATTTTTTATGTCCAGATTAACCACATCATCATTCTTTTAGTAACATTGCGATTACTAAAACATTGGGGATACCAAACACTAGGGATAAAATATAAATTAAATGAAATTCCTTTCTGAGATAAACAGGTATGTAAACAACTAATCTAGTATAAAATTAAAACTTTACTTCAAATTAAAAATTTACTAAAACTTAAAAGTTACAATAGAGGGAACTTAGTAAATGAATGGTTTAATTTATTGGGCACGGATTGTGCCATGGCTTGGAAGAAAGATATTGATAGTATTTCGAAAAGATAAGCTTAAACGTGAGTAGGAGGTTGCCAGCAAGCCGCAGGAGAGAAGCATAGGCGTCCGGGTTGAGTGGCTCGTGGATATCACTCCGGGGCTCTACTGTTCCTGCAGAAAATTCTAAAACTGAAGCAGGAGGTGGGTACAAGGGTCCAGTTTTCCTTTAGTGCAGTTTGGCCTTACTAAATGGACAAGGGAGGGGTGTTTTGCGGAACGGGTTTAAATGGGCAGATTCTGAAAGCCCCTGTGCTTCAGAAGCCTTGGCAGGGTGTGGGGATCAGCTCCCCCAGAGGTGGGGGAGTGGCGGGGCTCCTAGTCCTGGGCTGTGCTGGAGGCCTGAGGATGCTGGTCACGGTCACACAGGCCCGGCGAGGACTCCCTGGCCCAGGGCCTCAGACCCCGCAGGCTCCAGGTGCGGACACAGTCAGGGGCGCAGACAACTTGGCCCTTGTCCTCAGGCACTGATGGTGAACACAGACTCCTACTCAGGGGACTTCATTACTCAGGGGAGCACATGTGGCCGTGGAGCTGCCATGAGCAGGCCTGGGGAGAGAGAGTGGAGGCAGTTAGACACCGAGGGACAGTGTTGCAGAGGAACTGATAACATCATGAAACACTGTAACATTACACTTCGTGATGTGAAATATGATGCTAATTTCTGAAATATGAAGTAGTCTGGCAAAAAAGAAAGGCATTCCAGGTAGAGAAAAGAGGACACATTCTCAAAAGCCTAAGACTAAAAGAAATGACGTATTCTAAGAACTGGCAGTGTTTTGAAGTCACAGCCTTGAGGAATAAGAAGTAATTCTGGTGATAATTTTTAGAAAATGTGAGGAATAAATTCACGAGCACCCACAATTGCTGATTACAAGGACTGGTTTTCTTCCTAGCTGGCTAATAGCTCTTTTAGTGTGCGGGTCTTCTCTGCCTCTGTGTTCCCACCAAGCATAAAATTTTGAATTGGCATTATACATAAAAGTCAAGAAAAATTATTAATGATCTTTGAGTCAGTAGTCATATATATAAAATTTTAATGAAAGGAAATAATTCATAAGAATGTAAAAAACCTTGCAGATGAAAAATTCCATTAAATGTTACTGGTACACCCATCAAATGGATATTCGGTCATTAAAATGTAGAGCTATCTAGTTTGTAAAGCATGATGGAAAATGCAAATGATGCAGTCTTTACTGAAATGCATACCCCACTGCATTGTGCTGTAAATAAACACATCAGACACTGCAAGAATACAACTTGGAAAGGGATTTTCAAATCATCTCCATAATTATTTTCCTCTTGAGGAATATCACAGGTGAAAATGTCCCTGCATCCTGTGTACATGAAAACAAACAAGCAAACAAACAACTTGATGTTTGCTTGCAGAAAGCACTTATTCCCAAATTTATTGTCACAGGACCTACCTCTTAGTTATTCTAAAAAAATTACACATGTAAAAATGTTGTTAATGATGTGTTCATTTTAAATTAAATGATTGAAAATAAATACAATATACATTAAAGCAGATAAAATATATGCATGGTTTGTGAATTACTGCACAGAGTTATAATCAGATTGGTGAAGTTCAGTTCTTTGACATCACCTATGGTCATGGGCAACTTTCTAAAATTGGTAAGATTTTGCAAGTCAGTAAAACTGGTGTTCTTGCTCAGAGAATGCTTGTTTAGTTTTCTAATTTAAAGCAATACTACTTTGGGGGATAGAGATCATATGTCATGAAGACAAACAGATGAGAATCTCACCTTTCGAACAGAGATACTCTATAGCATGATGTCTCGTGACCATTCAAATTACCCCTCTGAGTTCCCTGCCCCATAAAGAAGGCACACGTGGTGGAGCTCAAGGGTGGACCAGGTTCCTGTGAATTGTGTGCATTAACTTGTGTTGTGTGACTCATGCCTGACTCTGAGCCCAGCACTGTTCTCAAGGTGACCACACTCATTAATATGATGTTAGCTTTCAATAAAGAGACTTTAAAATAATTTAATAGTCATTATCTAAATTAATTAATCATTTTATACATTTATGTTAGAAATAAATTAATGTTTTCAACTAATCAGCCCAAATATTAGAATATGCAATTTTACCATATTTGCACTTTTCTGGATTTATTTGACAGTGAATTATATTTAAGATTTAGTCATATTTACTTTAAAAATATACACTAGAAAAAAGCTGTCAAGTACACTAAGGCAGAGAACTTTAAGATCATTTAACTCTTATGAAAATGACACAAGTTACTGGGATATTGAAACTTAATAATCACGATAAAAGCCAAGATGCTCACTTCCACCTTTGTACATATTTAGTGCTGTTTGATACATATAATGTATAGTAATCAAATCAGAGTAATTAGCATATCCATCATCCCAAACATTTCTCAATTTTCAGTGTTGCAAACATTTAAAATCTTCCATCTGACTATTTGAAACACTCTATTGTTAACTACAGTCATCATTTAGAGCTGTGGAACACTAGAACTTATTCTATCTAATCTGTAATGTTGTATCCTTTAACACACCTCTCCCTATCCTTCTATTCCCCCTGCCTTTCCCAGCCTCTAGTATCCTCTGTTCTGCTTTCTTCTTTATGAAATCAACATTTTTAGCTTCCATGTATGAGTGAGAACATGTGGTGCTTTACTTTATGTTCCTGGTTTATTTCACTTAACATAATGTCTTGCAGTTCCATCTATGTTTCCACAAATGACAGGGTTTCACTCTTTTTATGGCTAAATAGTACTCCATTATGTATATATAGTATACTCTTTTATTCATCTATCTGTTGTTGGACAGCAGTTGAGTCCATTATCTTGACTATTGTGAATAGCACTGTAGTAAATATGGGGGTACAGATATCTCCCCAATATAGTTATTTCCTTTCTTTTGGATGAAAGCCCAGTAGTGAGATAGAGGATTATATGCTAATTCTACTGGGAGTTCTTTGAGGAAGCTCCATGCTGTTTTCCATACAGGCTGTACTAGTTTATATTCCCATCAACAGTACTAGAATTCTCTTTTCTCTGCATACTTACCAGCATTTGTTATTATTTTTTGTCTTTTAGATTATAGTCATCCCAACTGGGGTGATATCTCATTGTGGTTTTGATTTGCATTTCTCTGAAAATTAATGATGTTGAGCATTAAAAAATATATTTGTTGGTGATATCGATATCTTCTTTTGAGAATTGTCTGTTCAGATAATTTTCCCGTTGTTTAGTCTGATTGTTTGGTGGTGTTGCTGTTTGAGTTCCCTGTATATTCAAAATGCTAATCCCCTGTGGGATGAGCAGTTTTCCAATTATTTTCTCCCATTGTGTCAGTTGCCTTTTTACTCTGTTGACTGTTTCTTTGCTATGGAGAAACATCTTAGTATGATGTAATTATATTTGCTTATATTTGCTATTGTTGTCTGTACTTTTGAGGTCTTATTCATAAATTTTTTTTTCAGATCAGTGTCCTAAAGCATTGGACTAATCTTTCTTCTTGTAGTTTTATAGTCTCAACTCTTACATTTAGGTCTTTGATCTATTTTAAGTCGATTTTTATATAAGGTGAGAGGTGGGAGTCCAGAATCAGTTTTTCTGCATAGGGATATCCCGTTTTCCCAGCACCATTTATTGAAGAGACTGTCCTTTCCCTGATGAGTGCTCTTGGTAACTTTCTCAAAAGTCAGTTGGCTCTAGATACGTGGATTAACTTCTCAGTTCTCTATTCTGTTCCATTGATCAGTGCATATGTTTTTGTACCACAACTATGATGTTTTGGTTACTATGAATTTTTAATATATTTTCAAGTTTGGTAGTTTGATGCCTCCAGTTTTTTTTTCCTTTTGGTAATTCAGGGGTTTTTGTAGTTCCATAAAAATTTTAGGTTTTTTATTTCTATTTCTGTGAAAAATGTCATTGGTATTTTGATACTGATTGCATTGAATTTGTAAATTACTTTGGTCATTTTAACAATATTTCTCCAGTTCATGAGCAGAAAATGTTTCATTTGTGTGTGTCCTCTTTGACTTTTTTTATCAGTATTTTGCAATTTTTCTTATAGAGGTATTTCACTTCCTTGGTTAAGTTCATTTCTACATTTTTTTTTGGTAGCTGTTAGAAATGTGATTGCCACTGTTACTTGTCTCTCAGCTAGTTCATTGTTCATTTACAGAAATGCTACTGATTTTTGTATATCGATTTTGTGTTCTGCAACTTTACTGGATTTATCAGTTCCAAGAGTTTTTATCATTATTATTATTATTATTTGAGATGGAGTCTTGTTCTGTCATCCAGGCTGGAGTGCAATGGTGCAATCTCAGCTCACTGCAACCTCCTGGGTTCAAGCGATTCTCCTGTCTTAGCCTCCCAAGCAGCTGGGATTACAGGCATAACTAATTTTTGTATTTTTAGTAGAGACAGGGTTTTACCATGTTGACCAGGCTGGTCACAAACTCCTGACCTTAAGCGATCCCCTTACCTCAGCCTACCAAAGTGCTGGGATTAAAGGCATGAGCCACCGTGCCCAGCCCTAAGAGTTTTTTTGTAGAGTTTTTAGGGTTTTCTATATATAAGTCATGTCATCTGCAAACAGGGACAATTTGACTTCCTCCTTTCCAATTTTGATAGCCTTTATTTATTTTTCTTGCCTAATTGCTCTGGCTAGGACTTCCAGTATTATGTTTAATAAGAGCGATGAGAGAGGAAATCTTTGTGAAGTGCTGACAACTTTGTGTTCTCAAATGTTTACACTCAGTGATTACAAACATCTCAAAATGGAATCGAGAACAAGGGCCAGGGGTGCCAGTTCGGGCAGATGAGAATACAGGGCACCCAGTTCAACTTGATTTTCTGATAAACAGTGAATTCCCTTTTCATATAGGAAATCCCAGACATTGCACAGGAAATGCTTATACCAAAAATTCTTCATTATTTATCAGATATTCAATTCGAGCCTTGTATTTATCTGGCAACCCAACAGGGTGTCCACCATACGAGTGAGTATAAGAAATCAGGTAAACAGTCCATGAATTTTGAAGGCCTCATCTGATTCTTGGAGAATCCTTGGGGCCCTAACTTTAGAAATTTTGCAGTCTCGGGTGGGCCTTTTGCACAGACCTCCCACACAAAGGCCAGAGTCAGGGTGGCGGGACAGAGCCAGCCCTTAGGAGCAAACCTGGCAGAGAGGCTGGGAAACCAGCCCCAGTGCTGTTCCCTCTGGGAAAAGTCAAAGTTTTCAGTGGAGCAGAAAATGGTTGCCCAAGAACAGCTTTAGACCATGGCAGTGCCACCAGTGGAGGGAAAGGGCCTTGGCCCCCGGAGAGGGATGAACACTGTGCGGGTCCCAGGAAAGAAGGGACACTCTCCAGGGCCCAGGATCCCACACTGCTCTGCTTCTAGGTCTGTGACCACTCGGGGAAGCTGGTCACTCACCCACCAGGAACCTCAGGCAGTAGCAGTGCTTGTTCCCATGGTGGGGAGGAGCAAGGCACTGACCCCAGGCACCGTGGCCCAAGCAAGGCCGGACTGGATGGCAGAGAAGCAGGCATGTGCCGAGCACCACGCAGCACTCCCCCACCGAACCTCAGCCCACTCTGGAGGGTTATTGAGGCTGCAGTGAGCTTGCAGGTAACCACGGCAACCGGACCACGCAGCCACACTCCCGACAGGTTGCCCAAGCCTGCACAGTAACAGCCGGACCAAAGAGGCACATGCCTGTTTCCAGATGCTGGTCCAGTGTTCATCTTAGTGGTGCATTCACACCTCCTCTTTCCTATTGTGATAAAAAATGATTCACAGTTACAATCTCAGCTGTTTTAAGTGTGCAGTTCAGTAGTGTTAAATATATTCATATTGTTGTAAAACAGATCTCTAGAATGTAGTTTTTCTGGCAAAACTGAAACTTTGTACCCTTTAAACAGTAACTGCCCACCCCCTGCTCCCCGGTAACCTCTACTTCTGCTTTTTGTCACTGTGATTGCCTGTTCTAGAGATTTCCTATAAGTGGAACCACACAGCATTCGTCCTGTTGTGACTGGCTTGTTTCACTTAGTAGATGCCCTCCAGGTTCATTCATGTGCAGTCAGAACTCCCTTCCTTTGTGAGGCTAGATATGATCCCCTTTCAGACACAGCACATTTTTATCCACTCACCAATTCCTAGACACTTGGTGGTTTCTGCTGTTGGCTGCTGTGAATCACACAGCTGTGCACACGTTGCACAAATATCTCGGAGTCGCTGCTTTCAATTCTCTTGGATGTGCCCCCCGAGGTGAATTGCTGGGTCATATGGAAGCTCCACTTCTATATTTTTAGGAAACTTCACATTATTTTCCATCACAAAGTGGGGGTTCTGCCAGGTGCTGAGTATTTCTCTTCCAACTGCGTCTTCGTGAACTGCAGGAGAAAAACAAGCAGGAGATGGACTCAGGGACCTGCTTGACCCACTTTCTGTTCCATATAATTTCTGTTTATCCTAAAGAACTGTCATGTTTATCTTTATTGAAATAACTGCTGTTAATAAATTCTGTCAGATTTTTGCTTTATAAAATATCTTTATTTTACATTTAATTTTGAGAGATATTATTACTCCATGGAGAATTCTGGATTGGCAGTACTTTTTTTTTTCTTTCAGCACTTGAAAGATCTCATTCCATTGTCGTCTTCTTGCATTGTTTCTCATGAGAAGTCAGCAGTTAGTCTTATCTTTTCTTGGCTCTATAGCTTTTTTTTAGTATTTAGTTTTCAGAAATGCATCCATACATTTATCTGATGCATTGTAGAGTCATTTTATTTGTGCTTATACTGCTAAGGGATTGTTGGACTTACTTTTCAATTTGTCAATTTGTATTTTAATGTTTTTCACCAAATTTGGGGAATTTTGACCATTATTTTTCAAAGTTTATCTTCCTTCAGTTCTACTGTTCTTTATTTTTGGTACTTGGTATTACAGTCACAGCACCTGTGATTGTTTATTTTTCTCTCTTTATTCTCTCTGTGTCCTCATTTTAAAAAGCCTTATATTAACTTCCTCTCTGCCTGGTTGAAATATAAAGATCTCCTGGCACTTTGAGACCCCAGAAATCTATATTCACTTTCCATTTCCCAGGAAGGTCTCTGCTAGTGAAGTGGCACAATTGTCTGGGGTAATATCTGAGGCTCCTTGTCCCACGGCCACAGAAAACTAGGATGTGGACACACCAGAGTGAGGTTAAGAGAGGAAGTTTAATATACAAAGAAGGAGAAATGCTCTCTCTGCTGCAGAGAGAGGGGTCCTGGGGAAAATGGGTTTCCAGTTCCAGGTGAAATGCGGATGTTTTATAGACAAGCTTGAGGAGGCAGGGCCTGATTTTCATGGGGCACAAAAGATTGGTCAGACCAGGTGTGCCATTTGCACAGCATGCGAAGAAGCAGGCCACCTGACCCTGATCTTTTATTATGCAGACAGGTTCTCTCCCTGGGAGGTGCCATGTTGCCTGCTTTTTAACTGTACACGTGATGACAAAGAAAAGGGAAGAGGGAGCCTTCATGTTGAACTTACCTGGCTTCCAGGTAGCCCTTTTCTATTGGCACAGCTGCTAACATTCCCCCATACAGCTTCCAGCTGCTTTATCAATGTCTGCAGCTCGATTTTACAGGCTGTTCTTTGTTAGAAAAGAAATGATTTGGAGGTTGCTTTTTATTTTTTTATTTATTTATTTTTTTTTTTTTGAGACGGAGTCTCGCTCTGTCGCCGGGGCTGGAGCGCAGTGGCCGGATCTCAGCTCACTGCAAGCTCCGCCTCCCGAGTTTACGCCATTCTCCTGCCTCAGCCTCCTGTGTAGCTGGGACTACAGGCGCCCGCCACCTCGCCCGGCTAGTTTTTTGTATTTTTTTAGTAGAGACGGGGTTTCACCGTGTTCGCCAGGATGGTCTCGATCTCCTGACCTTGTGATCCGCCCGTCTTGGCCTCCCAAAGTGCTGGGATTACAGGCTTGAGCCACCGCGCCCGGCCGAGGTTGCTTTTTATTAAAAGGGAAGCCTTGCCAAAGACTCCTTTACCCTCATTATCTACCCAAAGAATTTCTTTTTAGCTCCTGTATCACTGGGTTATACAAAGTCTTACCTTTGGCATGTTCAGCTTGGCATTCAGCCAAACATTCAAAAAATCAATTCAGATTCTCACTCCCTCTCCAGAGCCACCTCCTCCAGGGAACCTTGCCCCACAAACTCAAGGCACCCCAGGATCATTTGGTTTGTGAGTTTTAAGTTTGTTACAATTGACTAACCCCTGAAGCTTATACTCAAATAGCCAATTTTCTTATCCATATTTCTACTTGAATAGCTACTACATATCCCAATCAAAATACCTTTGATGCAGAAACACTGGGTGCACACGGCCAGTTGCTGAGTATGTCTCCTACCATCAGCTATTCATGACCAGTGGGGAAAGACAGACATGAGCTGGGCTCAGGGACCCAGGGTGAGGCAGACCCGAGCTACACTCCACTGCCTGACCTCAGCAGGCCCCTGCTCTGCCTGGCGGGCACAGTAACATTCCAGAATTCCCTCAGTTCGTGCCAGTTCAGGACCAGTGTGCGGGAATTCCTGAGATGCCTAATTATTTCTTTTTCCCAAAGCCCTGTTAAAGGTTACACGCCCATTTGGGGAAGGCTGAGAGGCAGACTAACAATACGAATCTTTAGCAGCACGGGAGTGTCCTTCCTCAAGGAGACTCTGCTCTTAAAATTCTCATTTACAATATTCCCATCTCAGTTTTCCCATCTTAGAGACTGAGAGATTCCAGCAAGATCCAGATCCTCTCTCTTTCTTTGGAACAAAGCTAAACTCTGTATTCTCATCTCCATTTTATCTGGATGGGTCCTTGAGTTGATGTCTGGCCTATAAACGTAGGTACAAGCTTCAGGCCGACACATGACCCATCCTGCCCAATCACTGTACTCTTTGTCTCCCTCCTCAGCCTCACTGAGGAGCTTCACAAACACACTGAGGAGCTTCACCCCCAACTAAGGAATTACACCCACACACTGAGGAGCTTCCTCCCCACACACTACAGGGCTTCACACATGCACGGAGGAGCTTCCTACCAACACTGGGGAGCTTCCCACCCACACTGAGGAGCTTCACCCCAACATGGAGGAGCTTCACACACACAACGAGGAGCTTCCCCCCCACACTGAGGAGTGACACACACACACTGAAGAGCTTTCCAACAACACCGAGGAGCTTCCCACACACAACGAGGAGCTTCACACACACTGAGGCGATTCACACACACACACTGAGAAGCTTCCTGCCCACACCAAGGAGCTTCCCCACCACACTGAGGAGCTTCCCCCCGACACTGAAGAACTTCCCACCCACACTGAGGAGCTTCACCCCAACATGGAGGAGCTTCACACACACACTGAGAAGCTTCCCCCTCACACTGAGGACCTTCACTCCCATACTGAAGAGCTTTCCAACAACACTGAGGAGCTTCCCACACACAGTGAGGAGCTTCACACACACTGAGGCAATTCACACATACACACCGAGGAGCTTCCCCCAGACACTGAAGAGCTTCACACACACACTGAGGCGCTTCCCACACACACTGAGAAGCTTCCCCTCACTCTGAGAAGCTTTCCTGCCCACACTGAGGAGTTTCACACACACACAACCCACCGTGCACGATCACTGTGCTCCGCATCCCCCTCCTCGGCCTCACTGAGGACTCTCCACAGCTGCCCAGGATCTGTTTTGTGAAATGATTCCAGATACCTGAGCCACAGTCAGGTGAGACACTTGGCTAGAATCTTTCACGCTTTGCTTTGTGTGAGTTATGGTTACAGTTTCCTTATTTTAAGCAACTGGGATTTAGTGGCTTGTGTATTACCATAGCCTTGCGGCTGCATCCTGACTAATAAGCTCATGAATCCCCCTTTCCTGTCACTCAGTCGGAAGTGCCGGCACCACGGTGACACCTCTCTCATGCCTCCACCTCAAGTCTCTCAGTGAGTCGAGGTCCTAACCTCATTCCATATATGGAATCTGTACGTCCAGCACTCATGTCCCAGCTGGGTCGCTCCGTCTAGGCTGTGCCTGGGCTGCGTCTGAGATACTGCAGGAACCTCCTACATGGACTTTCTCTTTCCTCCTTGCCCCTGTGCCATGTTTTCCCCCAGATTAGTCCTTTGAAAGCGTAAGTCAGAACATAAGCCCCCACTTAGTTCCAGCCCTCCAGTGGCTCCTTGTCTTCTCGGGATGGAGGCAGAACACTCCACAGGGTCTGCAGCCCAGCAGTCCTGCCCCCACACTCCCCGCCTGCCCTCTGTCTCTGGGCCCGTCTGGGGTGTCTCTATTCCTCATCCCACACCAGCTCCAAGCCTTTGCACATGCCTTGCCTCTGCCTGAAACACTCTTCTTCCAGGCAGGTGAGTGCCCGATTTCCTCATCTCCTTCAAGACATCCCCAGGTCACTTGTCACCCTCTCCATGGGACCATCCCTGACACCTCTTCACAGTCTCAGCCCTGAACTGCCCAGGCCTCTGCATTTCCTCTCCCGGCTGTAGGTCTGTGCGGAGCACGTTCTTCTGGCGCCTGCACAGACGACACAGACAGTGTCTGTCTCTGTCTCACGCCTCCCACTCAGCGTTTAGGACCCATCAGGGCAGAGTTTTGTTCCTTCTGTCTCTGATTCATTTGTGGCACCTAGAGAGTCTGCTTTTCTTAATTTAGTTGTTTTATGTTCTGAAAAAGCATTCATTTTTATATGTTTTTTAAAACTTAGTATTTAGAACCAGAAAAAGGCATGCATTTGAATCTTGCTTAAACTTAGTCAATCATTATATTGTATATCACATGCTACTCAATTTCTGTTGAATGGATAATAGTGTATTAATATTAATATATCTTTTATACCTTTAAAAGTTTTAAGTATTAAATAGGATAATGTCTATGAAAATGTGTAACACAAAGTCAACATAAAATAAGTGCTAGTTTCCTCAATTGTTTTTGTTAGAAATTAATTTTTCATTTAACCACAATCCTTTTCCAGTTCCTGATACAGACCTAAATACTACAGATATTTTCTTTAATAAGGTATATCCAGGTAGATGGTCAATATAGAATAGAAAAAATTTGAGACTGTTAATTTTAACATCTTGTTGAGATTTACATTAGTAAAACAAAATGTTTTCATGATTAGAGCTCATGCGAGACTCTCTGCCACTGTAGCCGAAAGCATACTGTGGATGGCAGAGCCAGCCCACATTCTTGCCACTGGTGGAGGGAAATGTATACAAAATACGAGTTTAGAGGTTTAACGTTAAACAAACATGACTGTGAAAGAAGCAAAATTGAAGGGTTTATTTTTAGATTTTGGCATGAAAAACTTGTCATTTCCAGCTAGATTACAGATTGCAGTGTTGACTCAGGTTGGCATAGGTCAGTGATGACCGTGGAGGTTATTTGGGGAAGTCAGCTGTGCATGCAGACATCCTGATGAGAAGCCAGACCCCTGAGAAATCGCTGTGGGGCCTGCGACCAGGTCATGCCTGGAGAGAATCTTGGATTAATGATCTGTCACTTTCTGTAAACACATATCTTAAACCCCACGAACTCACAACTACTGCATCAGAATTATGTTAAGCAGGGAATGCATTTAATGTTTGTGGATATGATATCTAAAAATAGCAAGAAGCAAGTTCAAAAAACACCACCACCCCACCTTCCCCCTTGGTGTTCTGACCTCATTGAAAGAATATTTTCCCTATTAGATTCCTGTCACTTCACATAAGACCGGAAAATTCACAGGGATGGAAACATAAGTTGAAAACACTGAATTTCCTGGGTCTGTGTAGCCAGGCTGTCCTGCCTGGGGGGCGACCAGAACCCTAAGGGGGACTTTTAGGGGCACTATTCTGGGTGGGCTCAGCGTCTCAGTGCCTCAGTCTTCCTTCTGGGGTCTGAGGGCTCACAGGAGGCAGAGCTCATCTGCTCACTGATACACAGCAGCTTCAGAGCATGGGTAGTGTGGCACCAGATCCCAGATTCCTCTGGAAAACAGCCAGAATTGGGATGATTTTCTGCAGGGAGACACACAAAGCCATGTACTAAGAGGGAGAGCCAGTCACACTCGGGTGCCCAGGACAGTGCTGAATGGAAGGTGAACAGGGTCACAGCTTTACCATCCCTGCACGTCCTGAGCCTGAGCACGTTCCGAGCACATTCTGAGTCTGGGTTCACGAGCACGTCCTGAGCCTGAGCACGTTCCAAGCCTGTTCTGAGTCCGGTGAGGGTTCCTGGACATGGAGGGTGAGCAGGCCACGTCTCGAGCTGACAGAGGCTGGCACCCCCTAGCCTCCTGTGCTGCCCTCTTGACCCCAGGGTGGGGCTGAGGATCTCCTCTCTGACCCTCACACCTCGCCCTGGCCAGGGAGAGGAACTGAGGAAGAGGAGGCGCTCTCCAGACACAATTGCAGGTAAACTGTCTCCCGGAACAGCCCTGGCCACTGTGTCGGGCGCCATGGGGACCTCCAGCTTGGCAAATTGATCAGACAGTTCCACAGCAGACAGCATTAAAAATCCACCAAATAGGGGCTTTGAACCAGTGAGGGCAAGACTTTCACTGAATCCAGCAATGCACAGACCTGCTTCAGGGGCCTCGTGTTCTGTTTAATAAACAGCCGTGGGAGCTCCCAGCCGCTCTCAGCAGAGATGAAGGCAGACACAGCCTGCAGGCTCCTGCTCTGAGAGGCCAGGGAGATCCCAGCAGTGTCTCCAAGCATGGCAGAGTGGGCACAGGAAAAATCCCCTCCCAGGGCATCACGTCCTGGTCCCGTGGACCGGGCCAGTTTCTCTGGAGGGTGAATGACAAACCTGTTACTCACAAAAGCTCAGACTGAGTTCTTTAAGGAAAGGAATGGAGAAACCTCACAGAAGGCAGAGCTGGTTAAAATCCAGTAAGAATCACTTTTATAACTTTTCAGATTATTATTGAAATAAAGGTATCAAGAAAATATCAAAGCAAATATGTGGTCTCCAAAGAAGATATGCTTAGTTTCTCAAGTGTCCACAGACCTCATTTGAAAAGTAAGTTTCCACGCTCTGAATGTCTCGCATCACAAAAACCCTCCCAGCTCCAATGACTACATTTGCTCAAAGGAATCTTCCAAAAGCACGTGTGTGCCCAGTGGGCAGGCGGACCCCACACTATGCCAGGCACAGGCAGGCAGCGGAGGCAGGGCGTGGTCTCACCTCACAGATGAACCTGGCTCACGCAGGTCTGTGAAGCTCTGTGGTGGGGATGCCCCCAGCGTCCTGCCTTCCTTTACGATGTACTGAGCAGAGATCAGCTGGTGACCAAGATCTCAGCTTGTCTTTGAGAGATCTTAATTTCCCTTCATTCTGGAAAGACATTTTTTTGAGCAGATGTGCAGGTTGGCAGGTTTTGTTTTTTCCTGAGGGTATTTCAAAGATGCTGCTGCGCCGTACTTGGCTCCCATAATGCCCAGGGACCCTATAGTTCTTGTTTCTGGGGGTGCAATGTGCCCCCTCCAACTGACTGCTATTATGATTTTCTCTTTATAACTGGACTCAGGCAATTTTATTTATTATGATCTAACTGTGTATACCTTTTTTTCCTTGAGCTTGGGTTTAATTAACCCATATGCATTTGTGGGTTTTCTTTTTAATCCTATTTGGAAATCTTTGCTGCTTAATTTTTGCATGTTTTCATCCCTGCCCCTCCACTTCCTCCCTGGGGGACTCATGTCAGACCTAGCAGGAGCCTGTGCTTCTCTCAGAGCTCACCAGAGCCCTGTTCTCTGTCTTTCATTTTTCGTTTTTTTTTCAGTATTTTTCTCTCTGTGTTTTCTTTGGACTGGTTTAGTTTGCCACGTCTTTAAATTTACTAAGCTTTTCTTCTGCAGTATCTAATCTTGTATTCATCACATACGGGAGATTTTTAACCTCAGACATTTCAGTTTTCATGTCTACAAGTTTGATTTGGGTTTCGAAAAATATAGTCTATGCCCCTTCCTAATACATCCATGCTTTTCCCAACTTCCTGAACAAACATTACAGTTTTCACAGCTGCTTTTATTGTCCTGATCTTGTCCTTCTGCCGCATGTGGCGTTTCTGCACCTGTTGCTATTCACTGATGTCACTGTCATTTTACGTTGTGTTTTTCTGTTTCTTTGAAGCATTGCTGAGAACTTTTTATTAGATCCCAAATTGTAATTTTCACTTTGGTTGTGTCTTGAATTATGTTTTAATTCCTATTATTTCAGCTTTTCACTGAGACACAGATACTTGGACACACTTTGTGTTCCTGATGCTGAATTACATGTTCTATAAAGAGGGAGCGGAGTAACTTCTTCTGCCCCCGTTTTGAAGCAATGCTGCTTTCCTGACTTGAGTAAAGTTCCTGTGAATCACAAAGGCTTTCTCCCCCCCCGGGTGGTGACATTAGAGACTGTTTTCATACGTGACCTGCAAATACCGTCCCTCTTAGTAAATCTGGAGGACACGTTCCCAAACCAGGCACATACATGATGGTTAAACCCCACATTTAGCCTCAGGAGGCCCTCAGCAGCCCCCACTCTCTCCTCCGCGCAGTTCCCTCTCTGGGACCCCCAGGAGATCCCACTCTCTCCTCTGTGCAGCCTTCTCTGGGACCCGCAGCAGCTCCTAGGCTGTGTCCTGTGCAGACCTCCTGCCTGGGCTCCAGGTCCTGTCACTCTGGGCATCTGGTCTCTGCAGCACCAGCTCCCTTCCTGTTCCTGACCTAGAATCTCACCCAGCCCCCGACCCCCATGGTACAAACCTGGGAAATTTGTTATTCACTTGTATCTTCACTTCCCTCAGGCACCGCTCTTCTTCACTTCCTGATATCCAATATTGAAATTCTTTCTTTCTTTCTTTTTCTGTCTGGTGGTTCTATACTTACAAGAAGGGTATGTGTTTGATCTCTTGCCCCATCTCATTGTGCAGCAGAAAATACTAATTATTCATGGATGTCTGGAGAGAACAGAAAAGGGACAGAGGCTCCCAGCAGGGAAAATATAACACTGGAAATATGCAGGGTAAGTGGGGCTAGATGGATCAATCCAGATGGAGAACTGGGGAAATCTGGGGACCGAGGGCGGAGTCTCAGGTCAGTGATGTGTGAGCTCTACACACCTAGGACCCACCCCAGCAAAATTCCGGCCGAATCCTTGGGCACTGGGGCCTGTGTGGCCTCCCTGTTGAGTGAGCGGCAGGCACGTGGTCCCAGGGCTGCTGGCAGGATCAGACGCGGTCCTGCCGGCCCACTGGAGAGGACGCAGGAAGCCTGTGCCTGGCTCTCCTGAACTTTGTGCCCTGCACCCTCCCCTGTGCTGATCTTAATCTGTAGCTTTTCACTGCGATAACCACAGCCCTGACTGTGACAGCTGCTGAGTCCTGGGGTGGGGACCCTCACTCTCTTCACGTCCTTGAAACGAGAATGCATTTCATAATAAACATGGCTTCTCCAGGGCATCATCCTGTTGTCCTGGGGACCCTGACATACAGATTGGCATGCAATTATTTCAGTTGCATTATTCGATAAGTCAACATTGCTTAACTGATTGAAATGATTTTTAAAATATATTTTAAATTAATATCGGACTTTTAAAATTGTAAAATACATTTTTACTTAACTAAAGATTATTTAAATTACCAAAATGAACAAAATGATCTGAAAATACAGAAATAAGAACTGCCTAATACCAAAGCTAGAGTACTATACTACAGAGATAGAGAACGAAACACAGCATCCACTTAGGGTGCGGGCACTGCGGTCTTCCGATCACTGAAGGAGTCGGCCTGAGTTCAGGAAGTTCTGCCCCACGCAGGCCCCCGAGGAAAAGGCACAGTCTCTAAGGGAACGGCAGTGAATCCACAAATCATTGTAGGAGACACGTGCCCTGGCAATGTGGCACCGTCCATTCGTAAACAAGACACATCCCTGTGCACAGTCAGCATGCTCTCAAGTCTTCAGGGAAGAAGGCTGCCATCGTTTTCATCTGGATTTGTTCTTAGTCACCTGAGGCAAATCACATCTAATCTGTTTCTGTTGTTTGTTGCTGTGTGAAAATACAGTGGTCAAGACTCTAGCAGCAATGCTGTATTCACAGGCTAACTCTCATCCCCTAGAGGAGTTTGTATGGGATTAGCATCATTTCTCCTTTAAATTTCGAATTATTTACCCCTACATGATTTGGTCTAGGAAACTTTGTGTGTGTGTGTGTGTTACCCTACATTATTTGGTAGATATTGTACTCTACGATTTTTGATTTCTTATTGTTACAGTTTCTATCAGTTGTGTTTTCAGTGAGTTTACCCATTTCATCTAACCTTCCACGTTCACTGTCGTAGAGTATCCCCAGTATCCTCTTGTTACCTTTTCATCCACATGCAGCCTGTGGTGACGTCTCCCATCTCACGGTTTATTTCATTGTGTATGTGTTTGAGTGTGCATTGTGTATATGTATTTGTATGAGTGTGAATTGTGTGTATTTGTATGTGTGTGCATTGTGTATGTATGTATTTGTATGAGTGAGCATTGTGTGTGCATGTATATATGTGTGTATTGTGTGTATATATTTTTAAGAGTGTGCATTTGTGTGTGCATGTTGTATTTGTGTGAGTGTGCATTGCGTGTGCATATATGTATTTGTGTGAGTGTGCATTGTGAATGTGTTTTTATGAGTGTGCATTGTGTGTGCATGTATATATTTGTATACATATGCATTGTGTGTGTATTTGAGTGTGCATTGTGTGTGTGCATGTATGTATATAACAGTGTATTGCATATGTATTTGTATGAGTGTGTATTGTGTGTGAATGTATGTATTTGTATGAGTTTGCATAGTGTGTGCATGTATTTGTGCATTCTGTGTGTATGTATTTGTATAAGTGTGCATAGTGTATGTGCATGTTTGTATTTGTATCAGTGTGCATTGTGCGTGCATGTATGTATTGTCAGTGTGCATTGTGTGTATGTATTTGTATAAGTGTGCATTGTGTGTATGTATTTGTATGAGTGTGCATTGTGTGTATTTGTATGAGTGTGCATTGTGTGTATGTATTTGTATGAGTGTGCCTTGTTTGTGTTCATGCATGTATTTGTATGATGTGCATTCTGTGTGTATGTATTTCTATGAGTGTGCATTGTGTGTGTGCATGTATTTGTATGAGTGTGCATTGTGTTTTCGTATTTGCATGAGTGTACATTGTGTGTATGTATTTTTATGAGTGTGCATTTTGTGTATGTATTTGAGTTTTTATTCTGTGTGTGCATGCATTTGTATGAATGTGCATTGTGTGTTTTTTGTATGAGTGTGCATTGTGTGTATTTGGAGGAGTGTGCATTGCGTGTGCATGTATTTGTATGAGTGTGCATTGTGCATGTATGTATTTGTATGAGTGTGCATTGTGTGCATTTTTGTATGAGAATGCATTGTGTGTGTGTATTTGTATGAGTGTGCATGCATATGTCTTTGTGTGTGTGCAGGTGTATATATGCACAAGTGTACATGTGCACGAGTGTGAGTGTGCATGAGTTTCTGTGGATGTGCCTGTGCATTAGTGAGTGTGTGTGCACGTGTGTTGCATGTGTGCACTGGCTGTCACTCTGGAGGGTCTAGTTTCAATACCACCTGCTTATGTAACACCGGTCAGGATGGAGACTCTCCAACGGAAAACGCAGGTGATGAAGACAAGTTTGTTCTTTTAGCGAGTTCAGCCCTGAGCTGACCCTGTCTGACTTCTACATGCCGCACTCTGCTGTTTGTGCCGGGACTGGACAGTGAGCAAAGCAGACCATAAACAGTGGCTTAGGAAACATGGCAAAGCGAGAAGACCGTGAATCCCACGGAAAAGACAGGGTGGGGCAAGGGAGCCAGGGAGCATCCGTGGACGGTCAGTTGCTATTTCAAACAGGTCTGTCCTAGCAGGACTCATGGGAAGGTGGTGTTTGAGTGGTTTTGGAAGTGGTGGCACATTCCTCCATGGAGACGCCTGGGAGAAGGGTATGCCAGAGAGAGCGAGCAGCTTGTGTGAAGCCCACAGACAATGCCTTAGGAATCCAGCCAGAGTTAGGAATAGCCAGGGCAGCAGCATGGCCAGGAGTGGGAAGAAGACAGGGTGTCTTCTCGGATCAACGGGACATGAGGCACAAGAGCATGATGTGATAACAAGGCAGCCATGGACTCGGACGCCAGTTCAAAGGCAGAAACGTGAATCGAGTTTAAATTAAGAACCCCCACATAAATAGCAACTCTTCCCATGAAAAATGTTATTTGCAACGGACCTTTGCAGATGGATAGAATTTCAGGTGATCGACTGAGACTTTCGGAATGTTAGAAAACAGCACGAGGAGACGGCGAACTGGGTAAATTTATATGTTTCTATTTCTAAGGTTCTCTTCTCGGTATTTAAGGTTGAAGAAGAATAAATACAAACTCTAGGTCCGCGACAATTGTGTTCAGATTATGACCACACAAGTCCCCGGTTGTCTGACCTCGGCAGGTTTTGTTTCTGAGCCAAAGCCACAGACCTAGGCACGTTCCCCCAACTGTCCCAGCAGTGGAACTTTCTCTGTGATACTCCAGGATCCATCCTAGGCTCACACACGGCACGTAGCTGACCTGTCTCTTCTGTCTCCGTGACTCTGGGTCCTCTCTGCCTCACCTTGTTTTTCCTGCCCTCAAGAGTGTCAGACAGAACTGGCCTTTCTTATGCAGGTCTCCTCAGAGCCAGAGCCAGGAGCACCTGCAGTTGGGGAGGCCATGGCAGGAGTGTGTGGTGCCCTCTGCGTGCATCCGTAGGATGCCCAGGCCACGGGGAAGCTGGTAAACCCAGTCTGGGTTGGGGCCTGCCAGGGGCCCCCACTTGAAGTCACTGTTTCTCCTCTGAACCTGATGGCATTTGTGGGAGGACTCTTCCCCAGGACTCTGCCAATACCCAGTTTCTCATCTGACCTCCACCTCCAGCCCAGACACACTGAAGACATCTCAGCCTCAGTCCCGTTGTTCTGTGCAGCCTCCAGAAGCTGGGAGCATGAACTTCTCTAGAAAAAGGCCCTTTGCAGGTAGAATTCAGTGAAGGATTTTGAGATGACTGTGTCCTGGATTATCCGAGTGTGCCCTAAATCCAATGACAGGCATCACAACATCAGGGTGGTCTGACTCCGAGACACACAGAGAGGAGAAGTCCACACGGAGACAAAGGCAGAGGAGGGAGCGATGCAGCCATAAGCCCAGGGCTTATGGAAGAAGAAGAAGAAGAAGGAGAAGGAGAAGGAGAAGGAGAAGAAGAAGAGGAGGAAGAGGAAGAAGACGAAGAAGAGGAGGAGGAGGAAGGAGGAGGAGGAAGGACGAGGAAGAGGAGGAGGAGGAGGAAGGAGGAGGAGGAGGAAGGACGAGGAGGAGGAGGAGGAGAGAATCGAGGAGAGAGTGTCTATGAACACCTGCACATACACAGACACACACAGAGAAACATGCATTTTATATACCACCTATGTTATTTATATAAACGGGAGTTCATTCTAACTCCAGTTTCAATCCCAAGCCTTCCTTCTGGCCTTCCCCCATTCCCTGTGTGTGAACCCCACTTCCAATCCGAGAAGCCGGCCCATTATCCTCGGCATGTCTCTATGGGTGCTGGCCTCCTGTGTTTCCAGAAGCCCACATGTGCCTGGCACCACCTGGGCCCCCTCGGCCCTGGCCCAGGACGGCCTGTGCTGGAAGAGGAAGCCGGGGAGGTGTTTCTGCAGGGCGGGGCCTTAGCTGTCAGTCACCGGACCCTGTCCCCAGGTTCCGGGAAGAGGTGGCTACTGAGAGTCACCCCTTTCCCTTCTAGGTGAAAATGTGGTGTTAGAAGCACGGGGTCGGGCTACCTGAGATTAATTTATGCCACGGAAGTGACAAGCTGCACTAGGCTGTGATTTGAGAAGAGGAATCAGCAGAATCCCGACTTCAGAGCCGGGACAAAGAACTGCACTGGGACTGCAGATTCCGGCGACTCATCGGAGCCTGGAGATGACTCTGCACTTTCCCAAGACCGTGGGAAGGTGGTTAGAGCCTTCGTCATCCAGCTGACAACGGTGGGTGTTATAACACGGAATTGGCAACTGAGATATTTTATTCAATGCGGGTAAAACTGCTTTAAAAGATGAAACAGAACGTACTTGAGAAGTGAGGGGTTTCTGTTTGTTGTGTGTAATTGTGGTGTCCTAGAAGGCCCGCAGGAGCGCCGGGGAGACTGAATTCTCTGGTGCTTGCCGTGTTGTGATCAGAAAGCTCCTCAGAGAGAGCCCTGTGCATTTCCCGGGACGGAGACACTTGCACCAGCGCCTGGAAAATGGTGTCGTCCCGCAGGGCAGACTGGCTGGCTCTGAGAACGTCTCAGTCTCTCTGGGATATTGGTTCTCTCAGAGAACGCCCAGGGGCAGGCAGGAGCGGGGGCCTGGACGTAACACACACTGAGGCCACTCACTCGCGGGGCCTCAGGGGCGGCACAGCAGCCCCGCCCGCTCTGGGCGTCCACACCCCTTTGCTGGAATTTCACAGCCGGCCCCCTCTGTCCCCACACCCAAAGCGAACGTTTTTCTCTGTGGAGAGCAGATATTCACAGCATGCATCCTGACCTCATTCCAAGTAAAGTTCATCTTTATTCATATATTTCAAAAATGTGCTCCATAATGAATCATCTAGAGAACGTTAGAAGAGGACACATGGGATCTCATCACATGGACATTTTAGTTGTTAAAGATTTTAGCAAATGCGTTTCAAGTTCTGTTTTTTAGAATGGTGTCTAGTCCGGGATTTCCTTACTTTGTTCAGAGCAAAGGTGTGCAATTTTGCAAAGATATGTCCCCCCATTTAAAGATGCTCAGTTTACTAGGGGGAGGGTGGGGCTCAGGGTTTGAAGGATGCATGTTCTCCTGGCACTCCCATCGTGGTGGGAATTTCCTTCAGACATGGAACACTCAGCTCCACGCGGCCCTGTCGCCATTGGCCTCTGTATGGAATGGTGCTTACAGCACCCGGTCTGACATTTGAGGTACCGTGTCCTCTGTGCAGGCCACGGTGAGAACCTGAGTTCTGTACAGGGGACAGAGGAGAGGCCAGCGGGCCCTGGACACAGCCTGCAGGGAGGGCGTCTGAGGCCATCGCACAGAGCACCCCAGGAATCAGAGCCTGAACCTTGCCCGTTGAGAATCTCACGCTGCCTGGACATCGGAGTGGACATCTGTGTTGGTTCCTCTTTGCTGCAACTCGAGTTCCTTGGCCTGAAGGGGCCGCGTCACACTTAGTCTCGGGTTAGGGACACGGTGCAGTTCTGGGTTTTCATCCATTATTGATGGCACCACTGTACACGTGCGGGCACAGACTCTTCTGTACTTGGTTCGCTTCCCTTCTGGGATACGGACCCAGGAGTGGGATTGATGATTCCAGTGGTAACATCTATCATACCACAAACCATGAGATGGGTGCGATTTCTCTTCTCATTCGAAGTATTCCTTTTTGTACCTAAGCATTCTTAACACTGCAGTGTTTTTCCTAAAGAAAACCCCAGAATTGTCCCAGCTTCAGGTCCCACGGAGCCTAGATGTGCCCCTGGAGAGCTCCAGGTGACCCCTTGACGTAGGGAGAGCACACTCCCTTGCCAGGGCCTCTCTGGCCAGAAGCCAAGACAGAGAGGCAAGTGTGAGCCTTGTCCAGTTACAAGGGTAGCAGGGCGTGCAGCCCACTCACAGCCAGTTATACAGGGAAGAGGCCCTGCGCAAAATAAACAGCCTCTTCTTCAAAACTATTACAGATTTTACAATCATAATAGCATTACAGCAACTGCAATAATTAAAATAAGTGTGTGTCCCTCTGAGCGCAGATGCTGTGTGACTATAGGGATCACGCATCCAGGCAGTTGGCCCCAAACCAACCATGAGTTAATAGAAAGGAGATGAAAATCTCACAGGAACAAGTTAGAACTTTTTAAACATCCCATCAACTCATACTGCAAACCTCACTCAAAAAATAGAACTTTACATCTTGAAAAACATTGTGAATTGCTTGTCAAAATGAATGCAGCTGTCAGCACGTGTGAGGGTGGAGCTGACTCCACCAGGCACCGTTTTGGTGTTGCTGTTGTGAAATGTCTGCTGATGGGGCGAAGAAAACTCGGTGGCTGCTGCTTCACTGTAACCAGAAATTGCTTGACAGCAGTCAGGTGTGACCTGGAGAGAACTCTCCTCTCTCCCAAGGTTTTCTCCTTGGGAAATTCCTAAAAGGACTGGAAGAGATGAGATATTCACTTCAAATCATGACATGCTCTGTGATCAGAATCTTTAACATGATTTCCATTGAATAGCAGATCCGTTAAACAGGAGGAATTATGGAGGAAAACGGAGTCGGAGAACAGCCCCCACCCTCTGTGGTCCTTTCAGGTCATATTCGGGGCAGTGCCTCTGCATTGACACACCTGCAATTCTTAATCCAACACAGTCGTGTCTCCAGTTGTCCAACTCCTTTCTGGAAGAATGCTTATGCTTATTTTTTCTTTTCTTTTCTTTTTCTTTTTATTTTTGATACAGAATCTTGCTCAGTCACCCAAGCTGGAGTGCAGTGGCTCACTGCGACCTCTGCCTCCCGGGTTCAAGCGATTCTCCTGCCTCAGCCTCCCGAGTAGCTGGGACTGCAGGTGCGTGCCACCATGCCCCGCTAGTTTTCATATTTTATGTAGAGACAGGGTTTCACCATATTGGTCAGGCTGGTCTCAAATTCCTGACCTTAGGTGATCCACTGTTTCGGCCTCCCAAAGTGCTGGGATTACAGGCGTGAGCCACGGTGCCCAGCCGGAAAGATGCTTATTTACAAAATCTCCAAGAAGATAATGCCTCTCTTTGGACTGCAATTTTAGTCGGAGGCTTGCAAATCAGCTTCTAATAATGTCAGTCAAACTTCAGAGCTATGCACTAGAGTATTCCATTAGTTTGTCACAAGGAATAATGAAAGATGTTTTGCAGGGTGGAAATTACAGTGCAGCTTAAAGACATGAGATTTTCATAACTTTGCCTTATGTGGTCAAATCAAAACTTCCTGTGAAACCTTTTCAGATAGAAATATATGCCGTGTATAAACCAGAACTCGTCAGTAAATGATCAATACACACTGGCTGAATAGATGGAGACTGTCCTGGTCACATCTTCATTTGCACACGTGATTTTCAGGTATTTGGGACTAGTACCCACACCACACGAACATGTGCATATGTGACACATATGTCTACATGTATGTAAATTTATAGGCGTATCTATTACATGCATGTGTGTAGACATGGACATTTTACATAATAGTGTATATAAGTATATACATACATCTATCTATAAGCCTTATAAGTATACATATGCAAACACACACCATCGTATATAATGTGCATGTGTGTGTCAAGTATATATAACAACAATATATCCACCAATAGATATGCCAATATATATAGCCAGATGAAATATGCTGACCAAATCTATATTTTACAGAGCTTTTGAGTGCATGTAAAAAAGTGTAAGGAACTGATTTGTGCTCATCCAGAGCCTGATGGCAGCACATGGGTGCCAGCATTGACGAGGAGGCATTTTTTATTTTTATTTTTATTTATTTATTTTTTTGAGATGGTGTCTTGCACTGTTGCCCAGGCTGGAGCGCAATGGCGCGATCTTGGTTCACTGCAACCTCCACCTCCCAGGTTCACACGATTCTCCTGCCTCAGCCTCCCGAGTAGCTGCAATTACATGCACCTGCCACCACGCCCGGCTAAGCTTTTGTATTTTTAGTAGAGACAGGGTTTCACTATGTTGGCCAGGCTGGTCTCAAACTTCTGACCTCATGATCCACCCACCTCGGCCTCCCAACGTGCTAGAATTACAGGCTTGAGCCACCACGCCCAGCGGCATTTTTTAGAATTGGCCATCACAGTTATTTTGATTATTTTGAGAGGCCATAGTATTAACTGTTTAAACTATTACCGCATTATCTTCTTATTATTGTTAAGAAAGGTCCCTTCACTATTATGTATGTTCTTATTGATACCTCACCATGGTGTGCATATGTGTGCAAGTGTGTATGTGTGTGCCTGCATGTGTGCCTACATATGATGTCTATTCATGTGTACATGCATGTGAGTGCATGTGAGTGCCTCTGTATATGTGTGTGCCTATATTCATGTGTATATGCATGTGAGTGCATGTGTGTCTGTGTGTATGTGTGTGCCTGTATTCATGTGTACATGCATGTGAGTGCATGTGTATCTGTGTGTGTAAGGGGGTGGTTGGGAAGCTGACATCCTAAGGGACACCTCATTCCAAAGTTGTTATCCTGTAAATGTTCTTTCTTCATATTATATTTTTTGCCATTTTAAGTTGTTTTCCTGTTTATTATCCAAGAATTGGTTATTATAGGCAAAAGAATGGCTTGAGAGTATAAGTTTGAGGAAAATAGATAGATAGATAGATAGATAGATACATACATACACAATTTGAAAGTTTTTCAACTTTCTATGCCTTTCAGATTACCAATTAATCCTGTGGGAAATGATCTTTTGCTCAATATTTAAAGAGTTTCTATCAATTCAACTATGTTTTACAATTGCCGCTGCACAGTTTTACTTCTTACTTAGGATGGGGAAACAGGTTTTAGATTGTGCTTTTGTGCAGCTTTCTTCTAATCATTTTTCGTTAATTATATGGGGAGAGCTAATGTTCTAGATTTGTCATTTGTATAAATGGTGGTTTCTTGTACATGTTATTTTTGTTGTTTTTTTAGAAATGCCACTGTTTCAGAGTTGAGAGTTTCATCCGCTAACTTTTTCTTTGGGAGAACTCGACCAGAATAAATTGCTCTGCCCTTTTGCTGTCAGCCTGGCAGCTTTACCTCTGGGATTTGGAAGGAACGCTCCTCACACTTTCATAAAATGGCCAGTTTGGGGTCTGCAGATATCTTTGTAAGTAATTGCTGGTTCCATGAGAGCTGACACCTTCTTTCACTATTGCTCTTAATATTCTCCAGAACAAACTCTTTTATTTGGAAAGAAATCTCAACACCTACATTCCTCAAAGAATTACTAATTAATCTGGGACATGAAAGAAGAGAAGAGGAGGGAAACATGTTTCCAGGATGTGAGATGCGTATTTTCTATGCGCTTTGTTTTCATCTGTGCTGTTAGAAGGTTATAATACAAGTGTTGCTACTTGACAGCCAGATGGATTTCATAAGATAAAAGTTATTATATGGCATAACCCTACCCTAAAACATACAATGAATAGAGTTCTCACGATTGTTAATATACTACAATATATTTGTACATTGTACAAGTCTGCACAATGCACAGGGCTTGACCTATGTGTTTTACATAATTAGTTTAGGAGTAAATCTCAAGCCCCAAGTAATTCCTAAAAACAACAGCTTAAACAGAAATCTTCATACACTTTATAAATTTTTCACAAAACGGAGTGAGTGCTAATCCTGGGCTGTGTGTGTGCCTGGGGCCCTGGCTGTGACCCTGGACGCATACACACCCTTTCCTCTCTGCCCCACTCCCTCATGCCAGCGGGGCACGAGGCTGGTCACTCAGTTACCCCTCAGGTCAGGGAATGGTCCCGAAAGTCAGTTCACCTTGAGGACGGGTGTTTGTCACAGAGAGGCCTGGAGTGTGTTATCGCATCTTTACCTTCCCTCCCACCGATGGAAGCAGAACGAGATTCTTAACAGTCTTCACTTGAGAGCACGAAGGGGCCCCTGGAAGGAAAACCCAAGGAAGCGTGTCCCCCGCCCAGAGTTTTCAACTCTCAAGCTCGTCCTCAACAAGCCCCAGCAACGTGCCAATTAGCCGCTGTGTCTCCTGTCCAGGGGTCCAGCTGTGACTTCTCATCCCAGCCACTCTGACTGTTTCTCTCTCTAGTGATGGGGGTCCTGTGACCTCAATTCTGTGATGATCTAAAACACAGTCCTCAGCTTCCAGCCTTTCAGTCTTTCTGTGGTGAGCATGGAAGCAGTGACTTTGAAGCTTTTTATCCGTTGGAGATAAAACTGGAAGAGAGTTGCCGGGAAGATATTTCATTTTTAGATTAAGATGAACAAATGTATAAACAACGTAATACAGGTAGAAATTCAACGTAACTCACCCAGAGTCACAGTACTCAGTGCTGGTTGGAGTGACTTGATCTCAGCTCCCAGCTGCCCTAACTCAACCTGTCTTCCCCAGAGTGCTGCAGATGCCCCATGGATTCTAGGGAGAAGCAGCCGTCAAAGGGAACATGCAGTGCCGGCGTCGAAGAGGGTTAGTGATCGTTACACTTGGGCCCGAGAGGAACCGAGTCGTCTTCCTGGAATTCATCTCACAAAACACAGCGTGGGAACGTGGCCATAAAAGATGCCCACACGCTTAGCATGCCGCCTTGCACTCACCCGGTCATTGTCACCAAGGCCATGTTCAGTGGCCGTAATGCATCTGGGGGCGGGAGCTTTGTACAGAGTGAGTTTATTCACCTAAGAATGCAAGTCTTGACACTGTTGTCGAGTACCGCAGGCTGTGCCACAGCCAGGCTTGCCGAACGCCAGGTAGGCTCTGGATGCCTCTCGTGGCCTGGCAGGAAAGAGAAGGAGAAGGTCTTAGGGTGACGTGTTCGCAGAGTCTGGGAGGAGAATGGGGTCTCTCCTGCAGGTAGCCAGGGAGCTGATAAAAGACACAGAATCTTCATGGCTGTCCACTACCCGTCAGGCCTGCCCAGAGTTTATTGATTCTCCCAAAGGCTGTTTTGAAACCCAGGGAGCAAAGAGCATGTGATTATGGTCTATACCTAAGAGAAAGGTCATGGGACGTGTCTCAGCTTCTCTGTTTCAGAAGCGATTACATGAAAGGAATCCTAACGAAAGGAGAGGCAGCAGCGTGTGGGCTGGAAACCTGGGATCATTTTCTTTTGAAAATTAAAAAAGGTCATTTTCACACCAATCCATCTGCAGCACGTGTCCAGTATGATGTCAGGAGGAAAGCGGTTCCTCATCTCTTTGTGGACGGGTCCTCCATGAGTCAGCCTGTTTCTTCCAGTGACTTGGACTCACTGTGCTCGGCCTGTGCAGCGAGACCTGATCTGAGCCCATGCCTTCCTGTGAGCCACACGCCTCATCTAGGCTCAGAGCCAGCATTTCCGTCCTCGCCCACGCTCAGGAGACCCAGGTTGGTTGTCGCACTGCCAAAGTGACATCAGCTAGTGTCTGGGCGGCCGATTCACCTCCTGGTTCTGCTTCTCACGTCTGTCTCCCTCTCCCTCCTCACCCTCCCTTTATTACAATCCTGTGCCCAGGCAGTTACTCTTTGCAGGAGCTGAGTTGTGGATGATGGTAATCACTCAAAGATTACGTATTTTCCATTTCACAAATTTCTGTTTTTGTCTTTGTTATTCATGTTTTTATTGTCTTTCATGCTGATTTTAAATATGAGGGAGTTGAAGGCCTAGTCCAATCATTTCCAAGCATTTAATCAAATAATGTGCTACAGACATGTGTTATTTACATTAAAATTAAAATTACAAATGCTTTTAGTTTGGTTCCTCAGTCATGCCAGCCAGACGTCAGCCACTCAAAAGCCGCATGGGGCGACTGGCCACCATGTTACTTAATGTAGGATATGTTGTTTCCATCAGTGTACAGGTGCTACTGGACACTTGTAAAATATACTATTTAAAACCATATTCTTTAAAATCATGTTGCCTGCATCCAACAAATTTTCAAATGTGTCCATAGATGTCCATTTCATCATCATATTTTCAAGTATTAGATTGGCGACACATGTTTTGCCAAATGGCAAAAACCTTAATTACTTTTGCATCAACTTAATATTTTATATTTTAAGTCATGATTATTTCTTTAACCTATAAGCTGTTTTAAAACAGCTGTAATGGGATATAATTCACCGACATAAAATTCCCTTGATCAGTGTTGTTTTAGTGTATTCAGAGTTGTGCGATTACCACCACAATCTAATTTTAGAAGATTCTCATCACTCGAAAAAGAAATCCTTAACTCATTAGCCATCATTTTCCATTTCCACCTGTCTCTGCCCCAGTCCCAGGCAACAACTAATTCACCTTCTGTCCCTACGGATTTGTCTGTTGCAGACATTTCCCAGGAACGGAACCACGCGACATGTGGCTTTTATGACTGACATCTCCCATATGGCACAGCAGCTTCAGGCTTCATTCACACTGCAGCGTGGGCCAGAGTCCATTCCTGTTTACTGTCCCGTGTGGCTCCGCCATGCCTGTCTGTCCTTTCACCAGACACTGGACTTGTGTGTGATTTCCACTTTTTGGCTATTGTCAATAATAGGCCAGTTTTGTGTGAATAGATGTTCTGGCTCCTCTTGGGTTATAAGCTAGTTGAAGAATCGCCGGACACAGGATAAACATTTTGAGGAACAGTTATGCAAATTGGCTGCACCATTATGCCCACCAGCGTGGCCTGAGCCCATGCAAGTCCACATCTCCTCTCAGCACTGCTGACCAGCTTTTTAGTCTTGGCCTTCCTGATTGGTGTCAACTGGCATCCCATCGCTTTTATTTTATTTTATTGTTATTATTTTGGTTATGTTTAATGGACAGATACAGTTGTATATATTTATCTTGTACAAGACATTGTTTGAAATATACACATTATGGAATGATTAAATCAAGCTAATTAACATTTAACTTTTTGCAGTCCAATGTATAAACATTTTACTTTACAGTAACAAAGGATTGCATGTCGCATAAAAATAAAACTTCCCCACACATAGATTTAAAATACACACACCAGTGATTAAGTATTTTCCTTTTTTTTTTTCAGTTTTTGAATTTTCTGGAATTGGTTGGTCCTGAGCAGTCAGGTGGAGATCTAGCTGCACACACACACTCGCACACACACACTCACACACACACACTCACACACACATTTAACTGACAGAAACAGCTGCCAAGTGTCTCAGGGTTGTTTTATGGACTAATCTGTTATTTTCCAACTTACTTGAAATGCCAGCCTCATCATCTAATTAACGTTTATTTGCAGTTTGTTTTACCTCTTGACTCTTTCGCGTGTCTCTTCTCGCAGAACAACATCAACATAAAACCATCTCAGCTACTGCACTTTAAACTTGTTATAATTTGTGATGGTCCCACTCCTTTCAGAATTTCTTTGGAACTGTGAGCCTAGGACCATCCTTTCAGCACCGCGGTTTTGCTCAGTACTAGTTTCCATCACTTTATCATGACACGCTTTTCAGGAAACAGCCCGACCGCAGTTCTACGTGGTAGCGATGGTGGTGGGAAGGAGTGAAAAGCTGTATCGGTGAACATCCCAGCGTTAGCAGTTACTCTATGGCAGGTGCTGAATTATCTCCAAATGGAGTCCTGTATTTGCTCCTTATTTGCCTGGGCCTGACTATTTGTCTTGCTTGATACTGGTTGAGTAAAGAAATCTAAATCAAAATTAGCCAATTTGAAGAGGATTAAATCAAGTAGTTGTATAATTATAAAGTAACTGTGAGTCCAGTCATTCCTTAGGGTGTGGTGATTAAAACGTAAGACGGAAATACGGTAATAAAATGTCCAAACCATAATGAAATCAAAGCTGATTTAAAATTAGCCTTTCTGGTTTTTATAAAAGGATTGAAATTTTGACAGTGACTAGGTGTTGCTATGGTGACGATTTTCTAAAGGGAAAGTCTCCAAAATGCAGACCTGTATTCCTGGGGCTGGAGGGACAGGTGACTCTTTGGGGTGGGAGCTACAGTTAGAACATTGGTGGAGGGACAGATGACCCTATGGGATGGGAGCTACAGTTAGAATGTTGATGGAGGGACAGATGGCCCTTTGGTGTGGGAGCTACAATTAGGACGTTGACGCATAATGGCTTTAAAGAAACGTGTCATCCATGAACACGGATCAGCTGCATTATCCTCTTCCTGTCTACATGTCCCACATCACATGGGAAGATGCTGGATCCCCCGACACCCACCTACATGCCCCACGTTAAATGGGAAGATGCCGGGACCCCCATACTCACCACCTACCTGACCCCCATCACATATGGAAGATGCTGTCACCCCCACACTCACCACCTACATGACCCCATCACATACGGAGGCTGCAGGGCATGTCCCGCATCACATGCGAATATGCCCACATGCCCACACCCACTACCTACATGTCCTGTATCACATGGGAAGATGCTGGGCACCCCGACACCCACCACTTACTTGTCCCCCATCACACACAGAAGATGCTGTCACCCCCACACCCATCACCTACGTGTTCCCATCACATACGGAAGATGCCGTCACTCCCATGCCCACCACCCACGTGTCCCCATCACATATGGAAGACGCCGGGACCCCCACACGCACCACCTATGTGACCCCATCACATACAGGGGATATGGGGCACGTCCCACACCGTCCACCTACGAGTCCCCCATCACACATGGAAGACGCCGTCACTCCCATGCCCACCACCCACGTGTCCCCATCACATATGGAAGATGCCGTCGTCCCCACACCCAGGCACTTGCGTCTGGGCTCCCACTCATCCAAGTGTGACTGCCAATCAAGTGGATGTACAGAAAGTGCAAACCTGATTTAAATAAACTGAGCCCTACAATATAAACGTGTCTTTAAAAGAGTTTGTAAGGAAGCTGTCGGTGAGGAAGATGCAGTGAAGCTCATGAGCACAACAAAACATAATAAAAGAGCAAATTCTCCCAGGTCCTGCTTTTCCGAGTATTTGGCACCTATATTTGCAGATTAAAAACAATGATAAACTCATCAGATCTGACAAGACGTCAGCCAAGAAATTGGCAGTTTTCAAGATGACTAGTCTATTCAAATTCAAAATTGATACTTATTATTTTAACCACAAAGTTCATCTCACGTGAATATTGTACTTAGCAATCTTTTCTTATCACATTATGAACCCAATTATTAAGATGTTTAAAAGATTTTTAAAAAGTAGTTTTAGAGGGTACAAGTGCCATTTCGTTACATGGCTGTGTTGCTTAGTGGTGAAGTCCAGGCTTTCAGTGTGGCCATCATCCAAATTGTGTACATTGCACCCATTAAGTAATTTCTCATCCCTCTCCCCCTGCCAGCCTCCCGAGTCTCCAGTGTGGATTATTCCACACTCTATGTCCATGCGTACATATTATTTAGCTTTCACTTGTATGTGAGAACATACAGTATTTGACTTTCTGTTTCTTAGTTGTTTTACTTAAAATAATGGCCTCCTGTTCCATCCATGTTGCTGTAAAAGGCATGATTTTATTTTTTTATGGTCTAGTAACATTCCACTGTGTGCACATGCCACATTTTCTTTAACCATTCATCTGCTGATGGACACTTGGGTTGATTCCATATCTTTGCTATTATGAGTAGTGCTGTGATAAACATACGCATGTGGTATCTGTTTAAGACCTTCTTTGATAATTTATTTTGCCTTAGGTAGATACCCAGTAGTGGGATTGCTGGATCAAATGGTAGCTCTATTTGCAGGTCTTTGAGAAACCTCCAGACTGTTTTCCATAGAGGTTATATTAATTTATATTCCCACCAACAGTGTATAAACATTCCCTTTTCTCTACATCCTAACAAACATCTATTATTTTCTGACTTTATTATCATTAAGCCATTCAGACCGGTGAAAGATAGCATCTCATTGTGGTTTTATATTGCATTTCTCTGATGATTAGTGATGTTGAGCATTTTTTCATATACATGTTAATTGCTTGTATGTCTCCTTTTGCAAAATGTCTGTTTATGTCTTTTGCCCATTTTTCAATGGGATTATTTAGATTTTGCTGTAGTTGTTGTTAAATTGTTTGAGTTGCTTGTAGATTCTGGGTATTAATCTTTTGTTGAATGCATAGTCTGCAAATATCTTCTCCCATTCTGCAGGGTGTCATTTCACTCTGTTGTTTGTATCTTTTGCTGTGAAAAACTTTTTAGTTTAATTAAATCACATTTGTCTAGTTTTGTTTTTGTTGCATTTTTCTTGAGGTCTTAGTCATAAATTCCTTGCCTAGGCCAATGTCCAGAAGAGTTTCCCCTAGGTTTTCCTCTAGGATATGTGTAATTTCTGGTCTTATGTGTAAGTCTTTAATCAATCTTGACTTAATTTTTCTATACAGTGAGAGCTACGGGTCCAGTTTCATTCTTCTACATGTGGCTATCCAATTTTTCCAACAACAGTCATTTAGTACTTTCCACAAAGTATGTTTTTGTCAACTTTGTCAAAGATCAGTGGGCTGTAGGTATATGGCTTTATTTCTTGGTTCTCTATTCTTCTCTATTCATCTATGTGTTTAGTATTATACTAGTACCATGCTCTTTTGCTTACTGTCACCTTGTAGTATAATTTGAAGTCAGGTAATGTGATGTTTACACCTTTGTTCTCTTGCCTTAAGATTGCTTTGGCTCTTCTGGCTCTTTTTTGTTTCCATATGAATTTTAGGACTGTTTTATCTAATTCAGGAAAAAGATAATGATGGTATTTCAACAGGAATTTCAATTAATTGGTAGATTAATTGTAGAAGTATGGTCATTTTAGCAACATTGACTCTTCCAATCCATGAGGATGGAATGTTTTTTCATTTGCTTCCTCTACGATTTCTCTCATCAGTGATTTCCAAATTTCCTTATAGAAATGTTTCATCTGCTTGGTGAGATGTATCTCTAGGTATTTTTTTTGTAGCTATTGTAAATCAGATTTCCTTCTTAATTTGCTTCTCAGCTTGATCATTGCTATTTTATTTTTTGAGATGCAGTCTCACTCTGTCACCCAGGCTAGAGTGCAGTGGCGTGATCTCTTGATCTCCACTCTGCTCCTGCTTTGTGTACATAGATTTTTGTATCCTGAGACTTTATTGAATTTATTTGTCAAATCTAGGAGTCTTTTGGAGTTGTGAAGGTTTTCTAGTTATAAAATCATATCATCCACAAACAGGAATGATTTGACTTCTCCTCTTCCAGTTTGAATTCCTTTTAGTTCTTTCTCTTGCCTGATTGCTCTGGTGAGAACATGAAGTACTATGTTGAATAGGAGTGGTGAGTGGGCATCATTGTCTTGTTCTAGTTCTTAGGGGGAGCACTTTCAAATTCTTCCCATTCAATATGATGTTGGCTGTGGGTTTTCATATATGGCTTTTATTATTCTGAGGCACCTTCTTTCTATGCCTAGTTTGTTGAGGGTTTTTATCATGAGGGAATACTGAATTTTATCAAATGCTTTTTCTACATCTGTTGAAATTATCATATAATTTTTGTTTTTAATTCTGTTTATGTGGTGAATCACATAAACAGAATTACTGATTTCTGTATGTTGAACCATCCTTTCATTCCTGGAATAAAACCCACTTGATCATGGTGTATTATCTTTCTGATAATATTCTCTCCCTCCTCCTTGCCAATATTTTTATATTTACGCTGAATCCACAGTGCTAGGACATTAGAACATGATCCAGTAATGACTGCCCTCCACGCTGCAGAAACATCATTGAGTTTTAGTTATCAAGATGAATGTGTATTTAATGTTCCTATTAATCTTTGTGTTAGTGTTCCATAATTTGGCTTTCTAAAGCTTAGTCTTTTTCGGGTTTCTCAGGAACCTCTCAGGAGAGAAACGCATACCGTGGTTTGCATGTTCACAGCTGCTTGTGGTCTTTCTATTTGAATTCACTTTAATAGATAATGATATATTTGAATTACATTTTCTTTCTTAGAGATTTGAAATATGGTGCTTCATCATCTTCTGTTAAATAGCCTTCTGACAGTCTGGTCTTCATTTCTTTATAACTTAGTCTTTTTGCCTGAATGCTTATCTTTTTTTTCTTTTTCTTTTTTTTTAACCCAGTAACTTTAGTTTTGGAAGTGGCTTTGATGTTGGTCCTTTTGGATCGATCTTTCCAGATGGTGAGTATATTCCCATAATATGTAGCTTCCAGATGTTTATTTTAAAATTATGGATAATTTGCTTAGATTTTTGTTCTGATTGTGTTTCATTTAAAAACTGTTAATCTTCATAGACTTTTATTTTATCTGTCTTCTGTATCTATTTTTTTCTCAAATTATTTACATTTATTTTTATGTATTTTGTTTGATTTTAAATTTCTGTTATACAATGATCTTCTCTGCCTAAGATCTTTCTTGAAAGTGATGTACCCATTACAAATACTTTAACATTCATCTTTACCATAGAGACAACAGTTCATCAATTTTATGGACAATTTTGCTACAAGGGAACTATAGGTTGTTTTCCTTTTCTTTCCAACCGTTAAGATACCCCAATGTGTAACTTCTCCATTAACACATCCACATCTCCCACTGCCCCCTTGGAGCACTCGATTCCATTCCACAGCTTCGTGTCTTGCTGATTTGTAAACACCATCAGGAAAGTGGCCGTTAAGGAACTCACGGTTTTGTTCGTGGTCCAAAATAAAATCAAGGAATAAATTTAGAATAAGGAAGGCAGTTACAAAGTACAATGTTGTGAAAGCATTTATTTTAGTGAAGTGAGCAGCGAATCTCATGATTATGCAGATCCCAACTCTTTGACATTTGCACAGTATTGATAACAGGGCGGGGGGATAGAATGAGAGAAAACAACTGAACTCTCCCAGAAAACGTGACTGTGTTTACCCTTCTTTGTCATGAATGCCTTGTCCCTCCAATCTTACAAACAGCCCAAACCTCACCCTCCGAGTGCTCAAAGTGGACGTGGCTATGGTCAATGTCTCTGAGTTCTGCGGGCCTTGTTTCCTGCCCTTGTTTACAAAAGGATTAAGAATTGGATCAAGCCAACTCTTCCTCAATTTTCCACTCTAAAAAAAAAAATCTTACTCAAGTTGTTGTGAGGATTTAGCTGTTTCATGAAAAGTGCTTAGCCCATTAATTAACACATAGCCATGGCTCAATAACACCCTCCAAAACTATCGCCCTGTACCATACTCATGCAGGCACACAGGCATACACACATGAACATGCATACACACATGTGCACACAGACACACATAGACACACTCACAAAGACATATAGACACACGTGCATGCAAGTATGCACACACAAATGTAAACAATGAACATGCACAGACATGCACGTACACACATATACACACATATACACACATGAACACAGGCACATGGACACACATAGACATACATGCACACATAAACACAAGCAGCAGATAAACACATGCACACACATGAATGCACATATGCATACAAATGTGCACACATGTAACACAAGCATGTGTGTGCACACATGTCCACAGAAACACATGAATACACACATATTCACACATACATGTGCACATGCTCAAACACTGGCACACAGGCACGAACATCACACATACATAAACATCACACACACATGCTCATGCACACACACACACACACGTGCACACATATGCATGCACACATAACATACCTGCACACACATATTCAGGCGCACATAAGCACACACATGAACACACAGGGGCACACACACAAAGTTATAGAGAACCCTAAGTTGGAGGCTTAAGACTGTCTGTGAAAGGTTTGAGAGTAAAACTGGAGTCTGGAACCACATCATCTGGATGCAGTGGTGGCTCTGGGATCCCTTAGAAAGCTGTCTTTGTCTCAGACACAGCTCTCACTTCACACCAAGGGAACAGATTCAAAAAGTTGCATGTCTTACTTCAAATCATATGTCTGCTTAGCATGTGAAAGGGAGGGAGGTATGATTCAAAAAAGTTTTATAACAGTTCCTAAATGATATCTATGTATTCAAAAAAAGGCAGTAAAAGTCATGCAATAAAAACTCCATTCTTTACCCCAATTCTTTCACTATTAACATCGTTAACAATATAAATGGTAGGTAGAAGCACCGTGCTTTATTTTGCCCATCTGTAATGCTATATTGCTCACATATATACATCCATGTTTAATTTTATGTGTCAATTTGGCTAGGTTAAGAGATATTCAGGTAGCAGGTAAGACATTATTTCTGGGCTTGTCTGTGAGGATACTTTGAAAGAGATCAGCATTTTAATCAGGAGACTGAGTGAAGCATATCTGCCCTCACCCACATAGGTGGGCATCATCCAACCAATAAAGACCCCAAATGGGACAGAGAGGTGGAGGAAGGGTGTGTCTGCTTTCTGTTTGAGCTGGGAGTCCTCACCTTCTCCCTTTCCCTTGGCTCTCAGGCCTTCAGATTAAGATGAGTGTGCACCAGCAGCTCTCCTGGATCCCCAGCTTGCAGAGGGCAGACTGTGGAGCTCCTCTGCCTTGGTAATTGTGCAAGCCAATCAGATAATTCTCCTATTCACGTGTCTATGTATCTATGCATTTATCATCTGTGTACATTTCTATCTCTATATCTCCTATGGATTCTGTTTCTCTGGAAAGCTCTGACTTATATAATACACATAAACTAAAACTTACGTTAATTTTTCTCACAGAATAAGTGATGTGCCTATACTTTAAAATCCAACCTTGGGCCAAATTTCACAGGAATACATGTTGACACTACGTAAATGCTAAGTGTCCTTATTTAGCTTCCTAGAAGGCATTTTTCTCTAGATTTCTTTCCTCCCAGGATGTGGTGGAGGGGGCCTTCTTGCTTCCTCTGCACGTGCCTCCTCATGTACTAATACAGGCTTACTCTGCACATCCCTCTTCATCTCCTGATCCAGGTCTCCTCTGAACATCTCTCCTCATTAACTGATCCAGGTTCCCTCTCCACATCCTTCCTCATTGACTGACGTAGGTTTTCTCTGCACATCCCTCCTCATTGACTGATCCAGGTTCCCTCTCCACATCCTTCCTCATTGACTAATCCAGGTTCCCTCTGCACATCCCTCCTCATTGAATAATCCAGGTTCCCTCTGCCCATCCTTTCTCATTGACTGATCCAGGTCCCCTCTTCATGTCCCTCCTTATTGACTAATCAGGGTTCCTCAGTGCTTGGCCTCAGGCTTCCTTTCTCCTCTCTTTCTCCTTCTGTGAAACCTTACCTGGAATCTTACTCTGTTCTATGGCTGTAAAAATTCCATATAAACTGAAGATTGAGAATGCATCCAAAGCTGAATCCCAGATGCCATTTTCAGAGCCTGGAATTCACTATATTTAGCACAACACATGTTCTTATCCATCTCCATCTACTCCAAGTGTGACCAGCTGAGGGCACAGAATGAGAATCCACGCTCGCAGCTGCCTTGCATGAACTGTGAGCTCATGAACACTTGCTGGAGAGGGAGTGCTAACCGGGCCCCTTCAGCGAGGGCTGCCTGGCTGACATGAGGTCCAAGGCTTCCCCGAGAGGTTGGGAGCTCAGACTCCTTGTCATCACCTTCCCAATAAAGGTCAAGCCAGAGTCGGAAGAGCAATAAGGGTAGCCTGGGGAGAGAAAGGCGTTACATGAAGGTGCACAGTCCTGAGGCTGAGTGCATGGGGGAAGATCAGATGTACAGCAGCCTCCCTGTGAGGCCAGTCCTGCTGTCCCACAGCCCCTCTGCTCCTGTGCGGGGCCTGCAGCCCAGCGCTGTCTAAGCTTTCCAATGGGGGCCATCACCTGCACTTCTTCTTCAGCTTCTAACTTCCCCAAGTGGACTGCCCAGGACTCTGGGCTATGGTTTTGGAGGAGGCTCAGGAATGACAGAGCTTCACTTCCCACTCTTCCCACCCTTAAAGAAGAGTGTATTCAGGGGAGGGTCCAGCAAGGGTCCCCCCGGGAGAATGCCGACCACGGTGTGTTTAAAGCTCTTCTACCACGGCTTTTCACAGCACTCCTAACTCATTATATCTTAAGCATTAATGTAAACACTCTCAGCACATTGATACATAGTTACAAGTTTTTAAAATAAAAACTATTGATTTTATTGATTGATTCCAATTTTGTCTTATTTTCTTATTAATAAAAATATAGATTAAAATTCAATACTATACAAAAATAAATGTATTAATGATTTTGCAACTATAGCACAATATGCTAAGAAATAACATTACTTGAGGAAATGCAAAATTGCACTTTAGATGATTATAATAAACAATGAATATACAAGTTCAAAATTTATGTATTAGTTCTCCATTAATCCCCAAGCTAGATGGTAATATTGATCAATTTAACAATGATGTGTTTGCTTCTTAACTATTTTATATACCATTTTAAAATCTTTACTTTTAAAAATTTATTATTATTAGTCCAATAAGTCAAAGAAACATTGTGACTTCATTACTGTATTAAGGTTCTCTAGAGGGACAGAACTAATAGGATAAATGTATATATTAAGGGGAGTTTATTAAGGAGTATTGACTCACATGATCACAAGGTCCCACAATAGGCCATCTGCAAGCTGAGGAGCAAAAAAAGCCAGTCTGAGTCCCAAAGCTGAAGAACTTGGAGTCCAGTGTTCTTCAGGAATCATCCAGCACAGAAGAAAGATATAGGCTGGGAGGCCTCACAATAATGGCAGAAGGCAAGGAGTAGCAAGTCACATCTTACCTGTACAGCAGGCAGAGAGAGAGAGCCTGTGCAGGGAAACTTGGCTGTATAAAACCATCAGATTTCACGAGACTTATTTACTATAATGAGAACAACACAGGAAAGGCCTGTCCCCATGATTCAATTACCTCCCACTGGGTCCTTCTCACAACATGTGGGAATTCAAGATGAGATTTGGGTGGGGACACAGCCAAACCATATCATTCCACCCAACCCCTCCCAAATCTTATGTCCTCATATTTTAAAGCCTATTAGGCCTTCTCAGCAGCCCCACAAAGTCTTAACTTATTTCAGCATTAACTCAAAAGTCCACAGTCCAAAGTCTTATCTGAGAAAAGGCATGTCCCTCCCACTTATGAGCCTGTAAAATCAAAAGCAGATTAGTTACTTCCTAGATACAGTGAAGGTACAGGCATTGGGTAGATACAGTCATTCCAAATGGGAAAAAGTGGCCAAAATAAAGGGGCTACAGGTCCCATGCAAGTCCAAAATCCACCGGGGCAGTCGAATCTTAAAGCTCCAAAATGATCTCCTTTGACTCTATGTCTCACATCCATGTCACGCTGATGCAAGAGGTGAATTCTCACGGTCTTGGGCAGCTCTGCCCCTGTGGCTTTGTAGGGTACAGCCTCCCTCCTGGCTGCTTTCACAGGCTGGCATTCAGTGTCTGCCATTTTTCCAGGCACACTGCACAAACTGTCAATGTATCTATTATTCTGAGGTCTGGAGGATGGTGGCCTTCTTCTCACAGTTCCACTAGGTGGTGCCTCAGTAAGGACTCTGTGTGGGGACTTCAGCCCCACATTTCCCTTCAGCATTGCCCCAGCAGAGGTTCGGGAGGAGAGTTCCACCACTGCAGCAAACTTTTTCTTGGACATCCAGGTATTTCCATAAATCCTCTGAAGTCTAAGTGGAGGTTCCCAAACCTCAATTCTTGACTTCTGTGCACTGGCAGGCTCAATGCCACATGGAAGCTGCCAAGGCTTGGGCTTGCACCCTCTGAAGCCATGTCCCAGGCTCTATGTTGGCCCCTTTCAGCCATGGCTGGAGTGGCTGGGATGCAGGGCACCAAGTCCCTAGGCTGCACACAGCATGGGACTGTGGGCCCAGCCCATGAAACCACTTTTTCCTCCTAGGCCTCCAGGCCTGTGATGGTAGGGACTGCTGTGAAGACCTCTGACATGGCCTGGAGACATTTTCCCCATTGTCTTGGGGATTAACACTCAGTTCCTCATTACTTACGCAAATTTCTTCAGCCAGCTTGGATTTCGCATCAGAAAATGGGAGTTTCTTTTTTATCACATTGTCAGGCTGCAAATTTTCCAAATTTTTATGTTCTGCTTCCATTATAAAACTGAATGCCTTTACCAGAACCCAAGTCACCTCTTGAATGCTTTGCTGCTTAGAAATTTCTTCAGCCAGATACCCTAAATCATCTCTCTCAACTTCAAAGTTCTACAAATCTCTAGCGCAGGGGCAAAATGTCACTAGTCTCTTTGCTAAAACATAACAAGAGTCACTGAGTCACCTTTTCTCCAGTTCCCAATCAGTTTCTCATCTCCATCTGAGACTACATTAGCCTAGATTTCATTTTCCATATTATTATCAGCATTTTGGCCAGAGCCATTCAACAAGTCTCTAGGGAGTTCCAAACTTTCCCACGTTTTCCTGTTTTCTTCTGAGCCCTCCAAACTGTTCCAGTCTCGGCCTGTTATCCAGTTCCAAAGTCGCTTCCACATTTTTAGATATCTTCAGCAGTGCCCCACTCTACTGGTACCAATTTACTGTATTAGCCTATTTTCACACTGCTGATAAAGACACATACCTGAGACTGGGAAGAAAAAGAGATTTAATAGACTTACAGTTACACATGGCTTGGGAGGCCTCACAACCATGGTGGAAGGCAAGGAGATAGTAATGTCTTCAATGGATGGCAGCAGGCAAAGAAAGAGAGAGCTCGTGTAGGGAAACTCTGCCTTATAAAATCCATCAGATCTCATGAGACTTATTTACTATCATGAAAACAACATCGGAAAGACCTGCCCCCGTGACTTAATTACTTTCCACTGCGTCCCTCCCACAACATGTGAGAATTCAAGATGAGATTTGGGTGGGGACACAGCCAAAGCATGTCAATTACTACTTCTGAGTTGAAAATGACTCTATATATTTTTTTTAGTTGAAGGCAAAATTACTCACATTTTCTTTCCTTACTAGACATATTTGTTTTGCATGGGGCCTCCAGCCATTGGACTCTTATTATTTTTGTTCTATTAGAACATATCAGAGAACTAGACAAAAGCCCAATGGCTTTCCAATCTTACATGTGAGATGCTTCTGGAGACTATCACTGCGTCTCTACAGGAAGATAGCCCATTGAAAAGTTGACTTTTAAAAATAGTCTCCTTGCCATTTGGTAATCTTGAAGAGATCACAGTAGGTATTGTGCTAATTTGAGATATCTCAAACTTACTAAGACTAAAACAAAAATGGCTTCCCTTAACAGTAAATACTAACGTTTTGATTATTAAACACAAATGTTTAATAATTGACATCTTTTTTGTGTACAATCCGCCCTTGAATGCCGAGAGCTTCTAAGACACTAGTGTTGGTGGAAGGGGACCGGATTCTCATACAAGAATCCAGCGTGGAATCAGCCTGGTGAGATGGGATCCACTGCACTATAGGGCTCCCATGTTTCTGTAGAGATGGGCCCAGTGGGGTTCTGCTGTCTGTGGGGATGGACACTACAGGACCCTTTGAGGGATGGACACTGTGGGGTTCTGCTCTCTGGGGGGACAGAAACTCTGGGGCTCGGCTGTCTGTGAGGACAGACACTGTGAGGCTCGGCTCTCTGTGTTCTAGTCTGTTGTTGAAGCTCTCTTTCTTTTTTTGAGACGGAGTCTTGCTCTGTTGCCCAGGCTGGAGTGCAGTGGCTGGATCCCGGCTCACTGCAAGCTCCTCCTCATGGGTTCATGCCATTCTCCTGCCTCAGCCTCCTGAGTAGCTGGGACTACAGGCGCCACCACCTCACCCGGCTAGTTTTTTGTATTTTTAGTAGAGACAGAGTTTCACCTTGTTAGCCAGGATGGTCTCGATACCCTGACCTTGTGATCTGCCCGCCTCGGCCTCCCAAAGTGCTGGGATTACAGGCATGAACCACCGCGCCCAGTCTCTCCATTGCATTTTTTAATTTCATTGATTGAGTACTTCAGCTCTAAGATTTCGGTTTGTTTTTCTTTTATGATAGCCATCTCTGTTGAATTTTTCATTCAGATTATACATTGTTTTCCTGATAGTATTGAACTGTCTATCTGTATTCTTTCATACCTCCCTGAATTTTCTTAAGATTATTACTTTGAATTATTTTTCTGGCACTTTGTACACCTATATTTTCTTACGATTCGGGTCTGTTATTGGAAAATGTTTGTGCCCCTCACTTTTTCATGTTTGATGTGTTCCTATTTGATGTCTATGCAATCAGTGAAACAGTTACCTCTAAGGAAAGACCTTCTCATATAGATGGGTGTTGTGGTGGAAGTTTGGTGGAAGTAAGATGGGTGTTGTGGTGTAAGTTTGTACTTGGTTTTAGGTAGATGCTGCTGTGTAGCCTCTGTGTAATTTCTTCACCTATAATCCATGTTAGTGATGTTTGTGAGTGTCTTACTGGCCAAGCCTAAGAGTCTCTTTCAGTGGTGATTAGGCCGTGCTGGGGCTGGGCTCACCAGGCTGTGTCTCAGGTCAGGGGCACACGCATGCACACGGTGGGCTGGCCAGCTCTGGGTCTGGCTAACCATCTTACTGACGTCACTTCTTCCCAAGTGCAAAAGTCTCCATTTGTTTTGGTTTTGTTTTGCATTTGTCATTTAAATTTATTTATTAATTGACAAATAAAAATGTATATATTTATGATATGCAACATGTTTTAATAAATGTATATATTGTGGAATGATTTAATCTAGTTAATTAACTTATCGATTACCTCACATACTTATCATTTGTTGTGGTGAAAACATTTAAAATCTACTCTTAGCAATGTTCAAGTATTCAATACATTGCTATTAACTGCATGTTTCGTGTTGCCCAGTGCCTCTCCTGAACATTTTCCTCCTGTCTAACTAAAGTTTGTATCTTTTGAACAAAATCTCCACTTTGCGCTATTACAATGAATGCTATTATGTACATTCTATGCATGCATCAAGAATTTATCTGAGGGTGTGTTTCTCTGTAAAGCAGATATCAAAATGCGGAATATTGGGCCATTTAAAATTTGTGTACTTTAAGGATTCTCATCTATTAACATATATTGGTATTTAATCAGAGTTTTATACCTTTTCATGATGTTTATAGATTTTTCTGTAACATCTTGAGATTTTTGATATCTATATCTAACAGATATCTGTTAATCTATATTTCTTGAATGTTTAATTGAGTATATATTTATATATAGCTTAGATAACATATAAATGTTAAAGCTACATACATATCCACACACCATATATTTAATTATATCATGTATAGTTATATCTTCTATGTGTTTATTGTTGGTGTTAGGTGGTAAAGCTTATACAAAAATTATTTTAAAAAATTGTATTTTTCTACAACTATAAAGATGGATATATAGTTTTCTCTTTAATTCATTTATATAAGAAATGTCATTCTTAGTTTTTCTAAAGTTGGTTGAAAGCATGAATTCCTGTAATATGTAATTATGCTGCTAAATTATATTTGCATCATTTTCTTTAGGTTCTTTGCACTTCAAAAAAATATATAAGCCTACTATTTCTTTTTCTTTACATGGGCCTTGTCAGTTTCCTACACAGAGAATAAAATAAAATGAATTAAGCAACCTTACACATTCTCTGCTCTCTAAAATAGCTACTATAGGATGAAAATTGTGTGTGTGTGTGTGTGTGTGTGTTTTGTTCATTCACTTGGGAATCATCCAGAACAGCACCATTCAGTAGCCTGTCTGCAATGAGTGAAGTCTTCTATCACACACTATGCAGCACCCCTGTTACAAGCCACAGAGTTATTATGCATTTGAAATCTGCCTAGTGCAACAGAGAAAATAAACTTTAATTTAATTTATTTATACTTAATACAAATTCAAATAACCACATCTGGTTTTTGGTTGCCACACTGGAATATGGAATAGATCCATGGAAATATATCTAATTTAGGGCTACATCTAATTTATCATTTGTTTTATTGCTTTATCCAATGACTACAATTTTTATTTTTAAAATTTCTAATTTTTTACACATATACTTGTTCTTGGTTTATTCATACCAGTTGTCTCAAAATTTCTTGTTCAATTATGTGGATGCTATTTATTTGCCTTTTTGAGTATTTATTATTCTGCTATTTTAATTGCATCTAGAATGACTCCAGCATAAACCCGTTGATTTTGTGTCCTTAGCTTAGAGTTCTTCACGAATATGATCTCGAGGCTTAATTTGAGAGGAGGCATCACTGTCCTTCTCACATTGCCTCTTTCATCCCCACAATTCTGCCATTGCTTCAGCGCCCAGGATGGTGTGAGCTCCAGAGCCCACCCTTCCACTGATGGCTCTCAGCCCCGTTGGGAACACTGGTGATCGCAGGGGCAGGGACTGGCCAGCAGGGACTGTGGTTGTCCTCCTGGACTTAGCAAGTCACGTCCTCCTTCTCCTCTTCAGGCTTCCCTCCAGAGGGGGCTGCCTGAGCAGAAGGCTCCAGAGAGAGCTGTAAAGGCTTAGCCCAGCCTGGTCTTGGGAGCCACATGGCAGTGACAGCTGCTCTCACATGTGCCACACTTGACTCTCCGTTCCCAGGAACCGCTTCTGCTGGGCTTCTCTGAGCTCCGACATGAATCTGGAGCTCAATAGGACCGTGTATTTTTGCTTCTTTCCCGTGATCTTGTTCTGCTATATTTTATGGTTTTATTATTTCATGTTTTTGTTGTTTTTTCATTCCAGTTACGTCATCTTAAAATGTGCTTTTTGCATGGCATTAAAATTATGGCATTGGAAAAGAGATGGCTCCTACACGTCAGTATAATAGAGGTGTTTGTACTGAAACTCACAGTTTTATTTTCATGAGTAGAGAACACATCGAGAGTTCTCCCCCACTCTCTGCTAGGGTAAAATTCTGACCTACTTGAAAAAATTAGGAGCTATATAGAAAATCTGAGAGGAAATTGCATCTCTTAGCTCATGGGAGCCAAGAGATTATAAATCTGGAAAGCTCTGGCAGGTTCCTCATCCCCTGACCCCAACTTCTGACATGGTCTTTACTCATCTGGTTATTTCTTGTTGCTCTCAGTACAATGTTGGGGGCACGAAGGGCAGAATTTGGGTCACTACATTAAGAATGATCAAGAATGTTGTAATTGCTTTTCAAATGCAAATAGAAAAGACAGTAGAGAACATTTTTTTTTTCTCACATTTGTTCAGTTATATCCATTGAGTGTCTCCCATGCACTCTTCCGGGCATTTCAAATAGAACGGAGAGCACAGAAACAAAGTCATGGCCTAAGATCGTGCATTCCACTTGGAAGAAATAGTTCACCTACAAAGAAGCAAAAGGAAAAATCCTAACACCACATTCTGCAGGCACTGGAAGGTAAGCTGAATGTGAATCCTAAATCAATGCTGGCTGTAGGAAGACAAAACCTTCAACTACATAAGACCCTTTTCAACACTAAGATGAGAAACTTCATGCTTCTTTTCATGCTTGAAGTGTCCTTCCTGCCTCAATGCAAGGTAAGTAATAGTGCTGTTATGCACTCTTCTGTAAAATAAAGTTTCCTCTATTATTACACCACTTTGATCACTGGCTGGATAATTAGAGAAAGCCTGGCTTTGTTGGAAACATATTTAATACTTAACAGAATTAAGAACAGTTTAGCCAGCTGACTTCAGGATATTTCCAGGTAAACTCACGTGATTAAGATAACAAGGTTGATTGAGATGACAAGAGGTTCGTGACGGGCTCACGGTTGGCTCCATTCTCGGTTAATCCCAACTTACCCCATTCGGCAAGAATTTAAATTCAAGGGGAGGGATTGATTGGTTTACTTTGCTTGCGTGCCCTAGGATAGAGGGGGGCTCTGATTGAATATCTCACCTAAATGGCATGTTTTGAGAGAGATTTTTCCAATGGGAAAATGAGGGTGTGTATTATTCAGAGTCTGACAAAAACAATTTTACTTAATGGTTCAAGTACAGGCCAGGCATGGTGGCTTTCACCTGTAATCCTAGCACTTTGGGAGGCCGAAGAGGGAAGATTGCTTGAGCCTAGGAGTTAAAGACCATCCTGGGCAGCAAAGTGAGATCCCATCTCTACAAAATAAAATTTAAAAATTAGCCAAGCATGGTGGTGCCAGCCTGTACTCTAAGCTACTCGGGAGGCTGAGGCAAACTTGAGCCTAGGAGTTGGAGGCTGCAGTGAGCTGTGATTTTATCACTGCACTCCAGCCTGAGTGACAGATTTAGACCCTGTCTCAAAAAAAAGCCCCACCCCTCTGCAGGTAGACATCCTCATTTAATTTACAGTTAACTCTGTGAGAACTGTCAGATACCAGACACATCCTCTTTCTCTCTGCACAAATATCACCCTCACATCTGGAATGGGGCCAGCCACCAAAGACAAAAGTTCCAAACAACAAAGCTAAAGATGTAAGACCACTCATAATCATTGATTAGGAATCATTTGCCGTGTGAAATACTTTTGCTTTATTTTTAAAAATAATCGATGCATTAGAAAAACAGTTTTCTTTTATCTAATTTAGAATTACCGCCCTTCAGAAACAATGTACTGAACCCCATAATGAACACCTCTGTTGGCTCAGGCTTAAAAACCAGTGATAAACTTGTCAGGACGAAGCCCAGGCCTGTCCTGCTAAAAGGTCTCCGTAGCACATCCCTGTGTGTGACAGGCAACTCTAGGGGTAAACACGCGGCAGGGCTGGCTTCTGGCCAGTTCCCGACCAGCCTCTGTCTAGGACACCTGCCCAGATGCCCCCTGCAGATGCCAAATGTTAGCTCAGGAGGCCCGGCTGGAGAACGACCCAGCAGGGCAACCCAACAGATGCTGGCCCTTTTGGTCGGTTTCTCAATAAATACGAAAGTGCAGCTAACTTAACGACACTATTGACTTTCAGCTACCACGGAAGAAAGGACTGACTGAAGTTTTGAAAATACGTTCTTTTAATATTCAGAAGAAAATGGTCTGTACCTTAATTCCCTGGCATAATTAATTCCCTTTATGGTCTACATGGCAGTTCCCTTTCCCAACTTGGATTGTATATATTTTATTAAGATCACAATTTGCACCAACGTGTGCAATAAAAATAATAAGAAAAGCACCGAAGAGCACATGTGAGGAGTGTGACTAAGGATGAAGGAGCCCCAGGCCGGTGGCCTGCATGAGGAAATGTGGCAGCCCCCGACTCATCAGGGGCCACAGAGGTCTCCTCTGAAAGGAGTCAGAGGACTCCCGGGAGGTCTGAGACAACCATTTGGGGCAAACACTCTCTAAATCCAAAGGTCTTGTCTGTGCCTGTTGAAGAAGTTGGTCCTTCTTTAAGATGTTTCTTGACAGCTTCAGAAGCTTGAGAGCTGCACCTTCTCATCCAGACGGCGACTGCCTGGGGTGATCGGGCTGCCTGGACTTGATCTGGGTCCCCAGGATAAGAAGAGGGCCTGAGGGACAGCAAAGGCAAGGACCGCCCAGATGCCGTGTGTGAATCCTGCGTGCTGTTCACGAGTAGGGTGCACAGGGGACTCAGGAGTGGGCTGGAGGATTGGAGGGGCGTGGGGGGAGACAGACAGCCTGGCTGGGTCTGGGCCCCTTCCCCATCCAGGGCCCCTGTTCTCCCCTCCCCGTTCCTTCTCCCATGAGAGGGCCGGCCAGAGAGCTCCACGTTCGCCTCTCACTACCTCTCACTTTACACGCTTTCAGCTGTTTATTGTTCCAACGGTGTTCAGCAAATGGCATCTTTTGCTCAGTCTAATAGGAACATGTACCTAGTTCACAAAGGATACTTACCTCATTTGCTTCCTCTGCTGCTGAAGCCAGGGTCGGACAAAGCTAGGCTGGCCACGGCGCCCGGGTTTACGTGGAACTGAAGTCCGAGGCTTGTTACCTGGGAGAAGACGTCTGCCTAATTCCTGTGCAAAAGGGGGGAGGGTTCAAGCACCCACACCCACCAAGCAAAGGAGGTTCCCTCGGCCAGGTGGAGCGGGGGCTCCCGCCAGAGGCGGGGAACGAGGCCCTGCTGTGGAACCTGCGCCTGGGGGTCCCTGTGTCACTGGCGGGCAAGGAGGCTGATACCAGAAGGGAGCTGGTCAGCCGCACGGTGAAGGATGCATATTTCTGAGCGCTCACCGTGCGCTCTGCCGGGTACACACCCCGGTGTCTGGCTGTCCGAGCCTACGAGGTTACATGTGCAAGCCGGAGCCCGCAGTGCAGAGCGCGCCCTGAGGAGCCCGAGGCCTCACCCGGCTACCGTCCTGCTGTTACTGCTGACGACACTGCGCTGCGACGGCCTGTAAGTTCCTGTCTAGGAAACGCTGACATTCACACAGAAAAAGATTCGTCAGATTGTGACTCCTCTTAAAGATGACCCGTGCCTTCCGGCAACTCGGCTCTTCCATTAAAGTCGAAGTCTCACCATGGTGACGGTAACCTCACTCACTTTAAATCTCACTATTTCATCATTGATTCGGACGCGTAAAAGATTAACAGTTGTTCTTTTCTTTGCATTTTATACTTTAATTTCAAAATAGACAGCAAGATAGTTAAAAACTCCCCTTTTTAGACTTAGCACTTCAAGTCCCTCCCGACTTTCAGACTGATGCCCGCAGATGTACCTGGAGGAAGATGGTGGGGGCTGGACCCACCTTCCCCGGCTCTCACTGAGGCTCTGGGGAGATAGGAGGAGTGTTGTAAAATGTCCACAGTCATGAGGCCGGAGAACCACGAGTCAGGCCATTCTCACCCAAAATTTTGAAAATAAATTTAGCGACAAAATGACTTCGAATGAGAAAGAATCTGTAAATTTAGATTGTGACCTCAGTTTTATTTTCAGTAAAACAGACATATAATGGCTGATTGCCCCATTTCAAAAGACATATAATTACATATAATGACTGCTTGCATCGTTTCAAAAGGTCTTTGAAAGATCTGAAACTGTGTGGCCTGTGTTGTAGGGTTCTGCTCCCTGTGGGGAATGACTGCAATGGTTACACAGGAGGCCCTTGGCATTACCAGGCATCCAGAGCCAGGACAGTGGCTATTTGCACAATTTTCCAGTGAAATGAAAACAGCAACAGCAAGAACAACAACTGTAATAGGGAAAAATTCCACATCATGGATAAAAGCCCTGTACCCCCTTATCTAGTAATTGGAAACATTTAGTGAAAAATGGCATGGAAAGTAAGAGTCAGGTGTGAAGGTGGAGCTCCACAGAGAATGGCGCAAAGAGGCTGCCTTTCCCTATTGAGTGGTCTTGGGACCTTTGTCAAACTACTTTGTCTGTGATTGTGTGAATTAATTTCTGGGATTTCTATTCTGTTTCATTGATCTGTGTATCTGTGTTTATGCCAGCACCATGCTGTTTTGCTCATTACAGCTTGGTAGTATGTTTTGAAGTCAGGTAGTATGAGGCCTGCACTGTGTTCTTTTTGCTCAAGATTGCTTTTGACATTTAGGATTTTTTGTGGTTCCATGTGAATTTCATGATTATTTCTCTATTTCAGTCAAGAATGTCATGAGACTTTAATATAGATTTTATTGAATCTGTAGATCTCTTTGAGTAGTATGGACATTTAACAATATTAATTCTTCCAGTCTGTGAACATGGGCTATATTTTCTTGTGTCTTCTTCAATACCTTTCATTAGTGTTTTATAGTTTTTATTTCAAAGATATTTGTTGGTTAAATTTATTCCTAGATATTTTATTTTTTGTAGCTATTGTAAATGGAATTGCTTTGTTTACTTATTTATTCAGATAGTTTTCTAGTGGCATATAGGCATGCTACTAGTTTCTGTGTGTTAACTTTGTATCCCCCAACTTTACTACATTTGTTTATTAGTTTAAACAGACTTTTGGTGGAGTCCTTAGGGCTTTCTATATGTAAGATCATGTTGTCTGCAAACGGGGACAATTTGACTTCCTCCTTTCCAATTTGGATGCCTTTTATTTCTTTGTCTTGCCTGATTGCCTTGTCTAGGACTTCCAGTACTATGCTGAGTGAAAATGGGGAAAAAAGAGAACTACCATATGATCCACCAGTCCTACTGCTGGATATTTATCCAAAGGAAATAAAATCAGTATGTCAAAGAGAGAGCTGCACTTCTATGTTTACTGCAGCACAGTTCCCAATAGCCAACATACAAAATCAACCTCAGCGTCTATCAACAGATGAACAGATACAGAAAATGTGGTGTATACACACACACACACACACACACAGAGGAATATTATTCAGCCCTAAAAGAGAAAGAGATCCTGTTATGTGCAACAACATAGATGAACCTGCAGGACATTGTGTTAAGTGAAATAAATCAGGCACAGAAAGACAAACACCACGTGATCTTGCTCAGACTTGGAATCTAACAGTTTGCTTTTATAGAGGTAGACATTAGAACAGTGGTTACCAGAGACTGAGGGCAAGGAGGGGGTTGGGGAGAGACTGAGCCACAGGTGCAGAGCTACCGTGAGACAAGAGGAATGCATTCTGCTGTTCTGTTGCAGGGTAGGGTAGCTAGAGTTAACAATAATGAATATTGTATTTCAAAATAGCTAGAAGAGAGGTTTCTGAATATTCCTATCAAAAGGAAATAATGTATATTTAAGATGATGGATATACTACTTAATTACTCTTATCTGATCACTACACAATGTTTGCATATATGGAAATATCAGGTAGCACTCCAAAGATATGTACAATCGTTCCATGCAAAAGTTGTCAGAATTAAAATGGCATCACTTGAGTTAAAAAAAAAAAAAAAAAAAAGTCTAGGAAGGCCATGGAGAAAGGGTTCTCATGTATGAATGCCTGATAACAAGAACTATCACAAAAGACTCTGCAGAAACTGCAGCCTCACACAAAGCCCATAAAAACCTTACATGAAAAATACTTCTGCAAGGACAAAGATTTTGGCAGAGCAACTTCTGTCCAATGTGGCTGGCAATGTCATTGTTACTGATCTTTGTAGCCAAGGATCATTATCTCAAAACAATTATATAGTTCTCCTCAGTTTTCCTTTAAAAGTCATTGTCTTCCTTTACCCTCCAAATATGCAGAGTTTGCTATGGCACCTGCGTTACCATTGTAATGCCCATTCCCAAAATACTTCATTTTCTTTTAGAGAACCTCCCTCTCTGTCTGCTATTTAGGATAACATATGTGTCAATCATAAATGAAAAAATAAAAAAAGACTGGCCTGTTGAGCCGTTATCCCACCTGTGGTGTCGGGACTACAGGGTAAGTGTATCTGCTAACACACTGGCTAAGCTCACTACAGACTGTGAGTATTGGCTTACATAATCTAATAGAATATTTCTCAATTTCTAGCACTAGGTGAAGTACACCTGCCTCTGAATTGACATCAGTAGATGACGGGATATAAAATAATTTAACGACTCCAAAGATTAGCATCTGTAAAGCCAAAAGGTCTCGATCAATTTAGAAAGTATGTACCGAGTTTAAGGCTATGCTGTGACACAGCCTTGGGAGGTCCTAACGACATGTGCCCCGGGTGGTTGGGGTGCAGCTTGGTTTTACGCATTTTAGGGAGATTGGAGACATTAAACAATACCTGTAAGACATACATTAGTTTGATCTGCAAAGGCAGGACTACACAAAGTGAGAGCTTCCGGTTATAGGTAGATTTTACAATTTCCTGATTGACAATTGGTTCAAAGAGTTATTATCTAAAGACCTGGCATCAATAGAAAGGAACATCTGGGTTGCAATTATAAGGGTTGTGGAGATCACAGTTTCTTCATGCAGATGGAGACCTCAGGTAGCAGGTTTCAGGGAGAATAGGTTGCAAATGTTTCTTATCAGACTTAAGATCTATTCTGATGTTAATGCCAGAGGGTGTAATGAATCATGTGTGACCCCCTTTCCCATCACAGCCAGAACTAGTCTTTTATGTTAACTTTGGAATGCCTTTGGCTGAGAGAAGGGGTCCATTCAGATGGTTAAGGAACCTTAGAAATTTATATTTGGTTTACACATTTATCTCTGTAAAAATCTTTATTCTATGAAATTAAAGACATTATTTAAAATGTTGTTTGTTGTACTCTTGGGGAAATGAAAATAAATCAGGTTTTAGGAAAAGGCAGTAATGTGAGGACATAATTCTTAGATTTGAAAAGCATTACAGTACAATTGAACGTCCCGTGATTGCAGGGGCTTTGGTCCTGAAAAAACTATATTAAGATATAAGAGATCAACTCACGGAATGGCCAAAGGGGTAAATTAGGCAGAGGCACTGTTAGAGTTGATATAGGGAAGAAGAGTCCAAATACTCAAAATACAGTTTCCGAAGTAAAGACTGAAGCAGACAGAATAACTAATAACCAAATAAGTAGCAAAGAAAAGTCCTCTAATCCAAAGAAATACTCCAATTTTCAAAATAAAAGTTTATAAATCAACAGCAGAATTTAATGTTAAAAAGGACCAATACTAATAAATGTTATTAAGTATTTAATCTCCAAAGATAAAAGTATATTACAAGTGTCTACATTTTTAAAAAGACAAAAACTAATAATGGATTAGTGTGGATACAGAGTTAACATTAAAATAATGAAAATAGAATATTACATGCAACCATATTGTAGTATGTTTAAATTTTCATAGATTTTTATCAAAATGCATATTACTAAAATTGACCAAGAAAAATGGAAAACTTGAAAATAAGGGTTTGATAAAGCAGTTGAACTTTTTGGGGCTCACAGCTAAATTTTAACTCAATTTAAAGAACAAATAATTCCAGTGTTATTTAAACTCTTACAGGATATATAAAATATGTCCACATCTCATTTTATAGAATCATCATAATTTAAACCCACAAACTGTAAGGAGCATATATAGGAATATGAATATACATTTCTAATAAATCATTAGCAATTAGAATCCAGCACTATGTAAAATGATGCATTACCAAGAGGGTTTATTTTAGAAATGGAAGGACAATTCAATTTTAAAAAAACATTCTTTTACTAAATCACCTCAATATACTTAATAGAAAAATTATATGTCAGTATTGATAGATGTTAGAAAGACATTTTTTAAAATTAAGTAGCTATTCATAAAATAAACTCAGTAAATTATTAATAGAAATATAAAAAGACTGCAGAGGAGAGAGAAATCTGGAAGACCCCAGAGGTCCATTTCCATTATTTTTTGGCAGCAGAGAGCACTGGCCCCGCGGTGTATGAGCGAGATAACTTCACTCCCGTAGGGTCACAGCTGCAGGTCTCCCTTTCTCCCAAAGCCACTTCCCAGCTGCAAGTGTCCACCATTCCAGGGTAAGCTCCTCCCACCCTCGAAGACATGGAAGCACCATGGGACATGGTCCTCTCAAGTAGGAGCTTGGCACAGTTTCTCTGCCTCCCTGCAATACTGGATCATGAGAACACCTTGGCTTGTGCTCCACAGTGTTTGTGTATCTGTAAACCTGGGCATGTCCAGCAAGCCAGTTCCACATCTACACCACAGGGTCCTGTCACCTGTGCCTGTAACCCTCTGCAAGACGACCATGTATAGAGAAGCCACAGTAAATACTACTTCAACAATACCATTAAGACTATTTCCAGTTAAATATAGATACACACAAGAACACTGCTACTTCCATCATCATTTACATCTTCTTGAAGATTCAGCCAAATCTGTGAAGGAAAAAAACATAAGAAAAATTAATAATCAGCATAAACATAGGGAAGGAACTCAAGTGCATTGGGCTATGTGTAAAATATGTCATATTATGTTTATGGCATTTATTAAAAACCATGAGAAATTACTCCAGAAATAATAACTAGTGTTTAAATTATAAAAGTGTAATTCTACTATGCTATATAGTTTTTTTTATTTTTATTTATTTATTTTTATTTATTTATTTATTTATTTTTTATTATTATTATACTTTAAGTTCTAGGGTACATGTGCATAACGTACAGGTTTGTTACATATGCATACTTGTGCCATGTTGCTGTGCTGCACCCATCAACTCGTCAGCACCCATCAACTTGTCATTTACATCAGGTATAACTCCCAATGCAATCCCTCCCCCTCCCCCCTCCCCATGATAGGCCCCAGTGTGTGATGTTCCCCTTCCCAAGTCCAAGTGATCTCATTGTTCAGTTCCCACCTATGAGTGAGAACATGCGGTGTTTGGTTTTCTGTTCTTGTGATAGTTTGCTAAGAATGATGGTTTCCAGCTGCATCCATGTCCCTACAAAGGACACAAACTCATCCTTTTTTGTGGCTGCATAGTATTCCATGGTGCAATCATTAAAAAGTCAGGAAACAATAGGTGCTGGAGAGGATGTGGAGAAATAGGAACACTTTTACACTGTTGGTGGGATTGTAAACTAGTTCAACCATTATGGAAAACAGTATGGCGATTCCTCAAGGATCTAGAACTAGAAGTACCATATGACCCAGCCATCCCATTACTGGGTATATACCCAAAGGATTATAAATCATGCTGCTATAAAGACACATGCACATGTATGTTTATTGCGGCACTATTCACAATAGCAAAGACTTGGAATCAACCCAAATGTCCATCAGTGACAGACTGGATTAAGAAAATGTGGCTATATGGTTAATTTTGAATTCTAAAGGATGAAGAAGCAAAATACTGAGGCTGGAGTCAGTGCACATTCATATAGAACATAGAGATACTGCAGATACTTTTAGAGTTTAAATAAAGCACATTAGAATAAAGTGAAATAAAAAGACAAAGAGTAAGGATCAATGATTTCAATCTCCTAAGTCTTAATGTGTCAAAGAAATCTCAACTAATGCCAATAAAGCAAAGAATATAACACAGCTAACCAAACTTAAATCTTAGAAAGTTGCAAAGAGAGCCTTTGCTGAGCTAATTGACACACAGGATCCATTCTCCCTTTAAAGTTTAGCAGTAGAATCTCTAGTGTGTTAGCTGGTCAGACACCAGGAATTTGAAAGTTGGGGTAAAGGGTTTACTTTATTTCATTTTTTAAATTTTAAGTAATATTTTATTTTTTCTTTTTACATTCAAGGGGTACATGTGCTTACATGTTACATGGGGTGACATGGGTATTATTACATGCATAATGGATGGGGTTAAGCTTCTAGTGGAACCATCACTCAAATATTGGACACTGCATCCAGTGGGTAATTTTTCAACCCTTATTCCCCTTCCTTCCTTCTCACCTTTTGGAGTCCCCAGAGTCTAGTCTCTCCATCTTTATGCCCATGTGTACCCTTTGTTTAACTCCCACTTATAGGTGAGAACATGGATTATTTGATTTTCTGTTTCTATTTAGTTCACTTGGGATAATCGCCTCCAGTTCCATCCATGTTACTACAAAGGACATGATTTCACTCTTTTTAGCCTGTGTAATATTCCATGATGTATATGTTCCACATTTTCTGTATCCAATAAACCACTCATAGATAGTTGGGTTGGTTTCCTGACTTTGCTTTTGTAAATAGTGTTGCAATAAGCATACAAGGGCAAGTGTCTTTCTTACAAAATGATTTCTTTTTCTTTGGCTGGATGCCCAGTAGTGGGATTGCTGGGTTGAATGGTAGTTCCATTTTTAGTTCTTTGAGATATCTCCATACTGTTTTCCATAGAGGATGAACTAATTTGCATTCTTATCAACAGTGTATGAGTATTCCATTTTCTCTGCACCCATGCCAACATCTGTTGTTGATGTTTTTGACTTTTTAGTAAAAACCATTCTGACTGGTTTAAGATTATATCTCATTGTAATTTTGATTTGCATTTCTTTGATGATTAGTGATGTTGAAAATTTGTTCATATGTTTGTTGGCTTCTTATATTTCTTCTTTTGAGAAATGTCTGTTCATGTTTTTTACTCAGTTATTAATAGGTTGTTTGTTTTCTTGTTGTTCAGTTGTTTGAGTTCCTTGTAGACTCTGGATATTAGTCCCTTATCAGAGGCATAATTTGTAAATATTCTCTCACATTTTGTAGATTGTGTATTTATTATGTTGGTGATCTCTGCTGTGCAGGAGCTTTTTAATTTAATTAAGTCCCATTTGTCTATTTGTTATTTTATTCCACTTACTTTTGGAATCTTTATCATAAATTCTTTACCAAGGCCAATGTCCAGAAGAGTTTTTACTAGGTTTTCTTCTGGAATTTAAACATTTTTCAAGACCTGCATTTAAGTCTTTAATGCATCTTGGGTTAGTTTTTGTAAATGCTGAGAGTTAAGGGTTCAGTTTCATTATTCTGCATATAGTTAGCCAATTTTCCCAGCACCACTTATTCAACAGGGTGTCTTTCCCCATTGTCTAATTTTGTCGGCTTTATTGAAGAGCAGTTAATTGTTGATATATGGCTTTATTTCTTGGTTGTCTGTTCTGTTCCATTCATCTATACAGGTCTATTTTTATTCCAGTACTGTGCTATTTTAGTTACTATAGCCTTGTAGTATAATTTGAAGTTGGCTGATTTGATGCCTCTGGATTTGTTATTTTTGCTTAGAATTACTTAGTTAACTGGGTTTTTAATTGGTTTTATAGGAACTTTAGGATGTGCTTTTCTAATTCTGTGAAAATGACACTGGTAATTTGATGCGAATTACCATTGAATCTATGGATTGATTTGGGAATACAGTCATTTTGACAATATCGATTCTTCCAATTCGTGAGCATGGAATATTTTTCCATTTATTGTATTGTCTATAATTTCTGTCATCAGTGTTTTGTAGTTCTCCTTGTAGAAATCTTTAACCTTCTTGGTTAGATGTATTCCTAGGTATTTTATCTTTTTGTGGTTATTGTAAATAGGATTGGGTTATTGACTTGGTTCTCAGCTTGAATGTTATTGGTATATAGAAAAGTGACTGATGCTTTGTATGTTGATTTTGTATACTGAGCTTTACTGAGGTCACTAATGAGGTCTATGAGTCTTGTAGAGAAGTCTTCAGGGTTTTCTAGGTATATGATCATGTTGCCAGCAAACAGAGAGGATTTGAGTTTCTCTTTTCCAATTTGGATGACTTTTATTTATTTCTCCTGCATTGCCACTACAGTGTCAGAGTTCAGTAGTCTTGACAGAGATTATACGGCCAGCTAAACTGAAAATATTTAATATCTGGTCCTTTCCAGAAAAAGTTTACCAATCCTATTTTTAAAATATTCGAAGTTGGCCGGGCACAGTGTCTCACGCCTGCAGTCCCAACATATTGGGAGGCCGAGGCTGGCAGATCACAAGGTCAGGAGTTTGAGACCAACCTGGCCAATATGGTGAAACTGTGTCTCTACTATAAATACAAAAATTAGCCAGGTGTGGTGGCACACACCTGTAGTCCCAGCTACGTGGGGGGTTGAGGCAGGAGACTCGCTTGAACCTGGAAGGTGGAGGTTGCAGTGAGCCGAGAGAGATCATGCCACTGCACGCCAGCCTGGGCAACACAGCGAGACTCTGTCTCAAAAAAAAAAAAAAAAAAGGATTCAAAGTCAAAGTCAAGCCAAGAGCACATAGTGATGGACTGGATGTAAAGAGAAAAGCAAGGTAAGAGAAAGACTGGAAGGTTTTATACCTGAGCTACCAGAAGGGTGATGTTTCATTGACTGAGATGGAAAATCCATCTTATTTGCACCTAATTTCTTTACTCCAGTTAAAAAAAAAGAAACCCAGGCTCTGAAATCTTTGAAGCTGAGGCCCTGAGTCACAGCTTCAATGGGATAAAAATTCCCTGAGAGAAGATGTTGAAGAGTTTTGTTTCTGTTTTGTTTGCTTGTTTTGTTTGTTTGGTAGCTAATGCACAACCCAGCATTTTACATCAGTTCACATCAACATGGTCACCAAGTATTTTCTCTAAGACCCTGGCTCATACATATTAAAGTTTTTTTTATGTATTTAATATATTATTATTACAAAATTCAAGCCAGACATGGTGGAATGAACCTGTGGTCCCAGCTATTTGGGAAGCTGAGGCGGGAAGATTGTTTGAGCCTGGGAGGTCAAGGCTGCAGTAAGCCATCATCGCACCACTGCACTCCAGCCTGGGCGACGCAGTGACACTGTTGTTTATAAAAGAGAAAAAATAAAACCATTGGCAGAATGATCTGGGAACTCAGGCTCTGACACTGGCAGTTTTCACTGGACACAGTGCTCCCATTTCTCATGCAAGTGCCTTTTCCAGGGCTTGTGCTCAGGAATTATTAGTTGAATTGCAGAAAGGAAGGAGGAATGAGTGAATTCAGAAATGCAGAGAGCCAAGCACCATTTGTCGACACCCCTGATGTTGAATTGTGCAGGCCCTGGATTCAGAGGAGGGGTGAAGGTATGGAAATGGTCATGAAGGAGATACTTACCCAAGGTGCCTGCTCACATCTCTACTGATGCATTATCACATTTCTTTGTGTCACTTTTGTTTAACCATCTTTAATTTTGGAGAAACTCTGATGTGCCCTGGTGCCAACTATGTTCACTTTAAGACTAATAGAAATATTTTACTGGGCACGTTATTAGTTAATAGCTCAGAATATAAATTAGGTCCATGATGTTACTGAGTTTCCTTCCAAGAATATGTATATCCCCAGAGTCCCTTGCATAATCACTATCTACACAATGTGTCAGACACTACTTAGTAATTTAATCTGCATTTAATTTGCCCATGATTAGGCACTTTCCCCTGCAAACAATGTGTGTGTAGAAAAGTTATTAACTTTTTATGTGATATCTGTGTTCAGTGTTGAAATTTCTTCTACCTCTTAATTATCTTGCTTCAGAAGGCTGATGGTTGTAATGGTAATGGAATACCAATTATCCCCACTGCTGATTCTCATTCTCCTTCCAGTCATTTTAAATAAGCCCTTTTTGCCCACATTCTTTCTGATTAACAAGGAAACTAATGAAAGGAAGCAATAAGAAGAAAATTGATATGATCAGTAATTGCTCTGCTGGCCAGCGATGTCCACATTAGATTGCTCTGTGGAAAACAGTTCTCATTAGCATAATGGGGGTCCAAAAGAGTAGAGTGATCCTTTCCCACCATGCTCTCTCACTCTCTCTTATGCATATATAAAATTTTCAATGCAAATAACTGAATACAGAATCATCTAACTAGTCCTAGTTTACTGAAATTCTTGTTCGCTGAGTTTTCTTTCTAATCGTGAAAGGGTCTTGAATGGTGTCTAATTATTTCTCTGCATTTATTGGAGCAATCATATGGGTTTTGTCTTTTATGCTATTAATATGGTACATCACTATATTAGTCTGTTCCCATGATGCAATGAATAAATACCCCAATTTATAAAGGAAAGAGTTTTAATTGACTCACAGTTCTGCATGGCTTGGGAGGCCTCAGGAGACTTACAATCATGGCTGAAGGGGAAGCAAACATGACCTTCTTCATATGGCGGCAGGAGAGAGAAGTGTAGTTTAAAGTGGGGAAAAGCCCTTTATAAAACCATCAGATCTCATGAGAACTCACTCACTATCATGAGAACAGCATGGGGGAACCATTCCCATAATCTAATGACCTCCCACAAGATCCCTCCCCCAACACGTGGGGATTGCAATTCAAGATGAGATTTGTGTGGAGACACGGAGCCAGACCGTATCAATGACATGATTGACTTTCTGATATTCAATCAACTCATATACTTGACATAAATACCACCCGGTCATGGTGCTTAATCCTTTTTACATGTTTCTATATTTTGTTTGATAGTATTTTTTTGAAGATTTATGCACCTATATTTCTTAGAGATGTTTGTCTGTAGCTTTGTTTGCTTCTGATAACATTATCCAGTTTTAATATTAGAATAATACTGCCCTTGGCCGGGTGCAGTGGCTCATGCCTGTAATCCCAGCACTTTGGGAGGCTGAGGTGGGTGGATCACGAGGTCAGGAGATCGAGACCATCCTGGCAAACACGGTGAAACCCCATCTCTACTAAAAATACAAAAAATTAGCCTGGTGTGGTGGTTGGCACCTGTAGTCCCAGCTACTCGGGAGGCTGAGGCAGGAGAATGGCATGAACCTGGGAGGTGGAGCTTCCAGTGAGCTGAGATCACGCCACTGCACTCCAGCCTGGGCAACAGAGCGAGACTCTGTCTCAAAAAAAAAAAAAAAAAAAAAAGAAAAGAATAATACTGCCCTCATACAGTGAACTGGGAAGTGGTTTTCTTTTTTGGAAAATTTTATAAACTATTGGTAATAACTCCTTAAATGTTTGCTAGAATTTATCAGTGAGGTCATGTGGCACTTTGTCTTTCTTTGTAAGGAGTTTTTAAAGTTTTGATTCAATCTCATCAGTTTCAGTAAGTCTATTCAGATTTCTATTTATTTGTAAGTTTGTTTCAGTACTTTTTTGCTTTTCTAGAAATGTGTCTATTTAATCTAAATTACCCAGCTTGGCATTTGATCATTTTTAGTATTCACTTATTTCCCTTCTATTTCTATAAGGTTGAGAGTGATATCTCTTCTTTAACCCTTCATTTTAATAATTGGAAACTTCTGTCTGTTTTTCTTAGTGTTATGGGATGACATGTGTCCTCCAAAATTCATAGATCGACGCCCCAACCCCCATGGTGACTGTATTTGGAGACAGGCCCTTTAAAGAGGTTACTAAAGTTCAATGAGGTCAGAAGTGTGAGGCCCTAATCCAACAGGACTGGTGTCCTTGTAGACTGGTGTCCTTGTAAGAAGAAGCAGTCTCCATCAACAGAGGAAAGACCGTGTGAGGGCACAGTGAGAATGTGGCCATCTACAAGCCAAGGAGAAAGATGTCAGGAGAAGCCAAACATGTAGATACCTTGATATTGGTTGTTTAGGCTCCAGAACTGTGACAGAAGGAATTTCTGTTGATTAAGCTGCCCAGCATGTGGCGGTCACTCCCAGAGTGAGCAGTTCGTGTCCTTTTGAAGGGCTCACAACACTAAGGGGGTCTGCGTGAGAGGGTTGTGATCGATTGAGCAGGCAGAGGGTACGGGACTGGGGGCCGCATGCACCAGTAACTAGAACGGAACAGGACAGGAAGGAATTGTCACAGTGCTTTTCCATACAACGTCTGGAATCTATAGCTAACATAACCGGTTAGGTCAGGGGTCAATCTTTAACCAGGCCCAGGGTGCGGAGCCGGGCTGTCTGCCTATGGATTTCATTTCTGCCTTTTAGTTTTTGCTGCTTCTTTCTTTGGAGGCAGACATTGGGCATAAGACAATATGAGCGGTGGTGTCCTCCCTTACATGGATGGAGAAATCTGTTCATGATGGAATCACTTCTTAAAGTCTTCCCTCAATGCTGCCTTGCTGGGGATTAAGTTTCCATAAGAGCTTTGTCGTGGACAGACATTCAAAGCTTGGCCACACTACAGTGAAAATTTAAAACCAGCAGACAATCCATCTACATTTGTTTTCTATGGCTGCTGAGAGAAATTACCACAAACTGTGATTTGCAGCCACACAAATCTATCATCTTTCTGCTCAGTAGGTGGCAATGATCTGCCTGCCCCACTGTCTTTGAGGGTTATTTTAGGGATTGGAGCAATAAATCATAAATAATATAAATCTAAGTACTGATTTCACTATCTCTGTCTACTGTCTGCATCACTCTGGGTTTTCTGGGTAAACAAAGCCACTGCCAGCATCACAACAGTCACGGGGTTTTCGTAGAGGAATGTGGGTTCTGAGGGCGTACAAGAAGTGGGTGAGGGTGTGGCTGAGCCTCTGAGCTTTGCTCTCAAGGTTCACTCACGTGGGAGCTCTGGGAGCCTCTGAGGAACCTGCCACCGGCCTCAGGGCATGAGGCAGACCAGAAGGTCCTGGATGCCCAGCTGGCTGCGGCCCCACCTGGCGCCCTCCCTCCATGCCCCCGCGAGCCCCTCCCTGACCAAGGGCAGCAGAGAGAGAGTCCCTGGAGAGCAGCTCCTGTGCCGCCCGTGCTGTGATCCCTCCCGTGCCGTGATCCCTCCCGTGCCGTGATCCCGCCTGTGCCGTGATTCCTCCTGTGCCGTGATTCCGCCTGTGCCGTGATTCCAGTCCACAGCCAAACCCCAGAGCGCTCAGAAATCCCCTGACCACAGCCTGTGTGAAAGACATCATAGCCGACATACTCTCAACATCGCAGGACAAGCTCCCTGGGCCCAGGCCGGGGTGGCCAGGGCTCCCGAACTCCACTAAACCCCAACAGGGTCACCAGACCTGGGCCCCCCAGACCTCCTATTCTCAGGACATCAACCCCAGAGCACCCCGGGCTATAAACACTTTCTGCCCCTTTGGGAAGTGAATCCTCCCGGCCTCCGCACTGGGCCCAGGACTGCTTTTCTCAAGGACCAGGGAGCTGTTCCCCAAATTCCTATTGTGAACCCAAAATATCGAAGACAGGTGTCAACGAATTTAGAAAGATTACTTTGCCAAGGTCAAGGACGGGCCTGTGACACAGCCCCTGAGGTCCTGAGGACGTGTGCCCAGGGTGGCCGGGCACAGCTCGGTTTCACACGTTAGGGAGACGTGAGACATCAAAACATACGTGTAAGAGGAACATTGATTCGGTCCGGACAACTCCACGCGGGGAGGGGAGATTCCACAAGGGATTTCCTAGTGGGCCAACTGTGAGAGGTATGTAGGGTTTTTTAAGATCTTTGTAGCTATTGTATTTAGAAATAAAATGGGAGACAGGTTGGCCTGACGCATTTTCCAGCTTGACTTACCTTTGCTGAGTGATTTTGGGGTCCCGAAATGTATGTTCCATCCGTCAGGAAGGGCCCCAGCCTATCCCATCTCGGTGGGGGGTTGGGGCCTGACCTGGAGCTACAGCTGGCAACAGGAGTGGCTTCAGCCCCTCGACCACCCTAACATCTTGCACTGTCTGGGGGCTCCCTGGGCTCAGGAACGCCCACCTCTGTGGCCGGGAGCCGGGCTCAGCCACATCCCTGCAACTTCTCCGGGCGCCACCATCCAGCTATGCCAAGGCCTGACAGTGGCTCCATATTTCCTCCCAATGGCCGTGCTATTAACTTGTAAGTGGGCGTCATTCGTACGTGTCTAAAACTTGATGGGGAGATGCTAGTCGCATAAATTCTATTATTTGGAAGAAATATTTTATAAAGATGGACTATTCACATTTAAAGCTTCCTCAGAGAAATCAACGATCAGAATTCTACAGTTGAACAATTAAAGCTGAAGACTAATATTGGAATGATGGATTTGTACTGAGACATAAAACCAACAGATTCAAATACCCAAAAAGAATACACTTAAGAACTATTTTATAGTGGATAGATCCATATATTTTGCAAATTGAATGGCTGTAGAAATTTTTATGCAAATATAAATGGCAAAGTTGAAGAAGTTCATTTCTAGGGAAAGTCAGGAACTTTCTGAGGAAACTGCTTTTAAACACCCTCCAAGCCTATGATTCTATAATGTGAAAATAATGGCTGTTGATGGAAAATCCGAGCCTTTAATGACAGGCAATTTTATGTCTGTGCTGCCTTTTGCGAAGGTGGTCCTTTTCTCTTTAGGTTCATTAGATTTCTTTATGTTCTTACAGAGTAAGCAGAATTGCATACCAAATCCAATAACAGATAACATTTTTTTAATGCCTTCAAGTTAGGTTTTATAGCATATTGAGGAAAAAATAATTTCTCTTTAAAACTGAACAGACATAGAAAAAAGAAAATTAAGCCTCTTGTTTTCCTGCCTGAAAGTGTGGGTCAAATTCTTCTGTTTATCTGTCCAAGCGCTGCACAGAGTTCAGTTAACGGACATTTTAAGTACACACTTGTGAAGTGGGGCGTAATGTTTGTGAGGAGCAGGCTTTTACATCCTCAGTGGTTCTCCCGCTGTGGTCGGTGAAGAGCCCCTGCACACCTCAGTGGACCTGAGTCAATGCAAAGGCCTGCCCTCGCTTCCTTTCTCCAGGAAAGAGAAAACCACCGCTTCGAGAGACAACAGAGACAGTCAATTACCTGTCACTAAATCCACAGTTTTCCCGTGGACAGCCATTATTTTCACATTATGGAATCATAGGCTTGGAAGGGATCTGAAGAAGTCTCCTCAGAAGGTCCCTGACTGTCACAGAAACGAACTTCAATTTAACAAGCCTCTGACTCTTCTATTGTCATTATAAAAAGGTATTTACCTCCCAGGCATATTCACATGCAAATGTAACAATCCAATCACATCCTTTTCTTACAGACAAAGAAAGCTCACATTTGCCATTGCTGTTCCCTTTGGTTTATGAATCACTTCACCCTCTGACCAGATCCCCTCACAGTCACTTTCTAGAACTCATTCTGGTGCCAGCTATCTTTATGGACAGAAAACTACATTTTCAAATCAAATCAAGTATGTTCTATTTTCCATCCAAATAAATCTGGAGCACTTTCTGTTTCTCTGGATGCTCTTAAAACTACCTTTTAGCTATGCCATAGCACACAAATTCAAAATGCCCTCAAATGTTTAATCATCTTTTATTGTCTTTTTTTTGTTGTTAAGTTCATGAATCCTTACAAACGTAAAATAAAAAGGCAATGAATATAGTTGAAGGAGGGTTTGGGTTCTTTATGAGGAATGAAGGTTCTGAGTTATATGACATCTCCCTTTGACACTCTGCCTGAGTACATTCCTATGTGCAATAAATATACACGAACCCTCAGGAAACTTTGCCAGACTCTCCCATCCTGAATATGTATTCCCAAAGAGAGGAAACCCCATTCCCTCTCAGGCTTTCACCCAGGCTTGGCCCACAAACCTTACAGATGGTCGTAAAAAGCACACACACATGCACACACATATACAGACATACACACATGTACAACTCCCTTGCACACACACACACAGGTACATACACACACATATGCACAGATATATGCACATATGCACACGCAGATATACACACACGTACACACAGGTATACACACACGCACACACAGGTATACACACACGCACTCAGGTATATACAAACATGCCCACACAGGTATATACACACACACACACACACACAGGTATATACACACACGCACACACAGGTATATACACACATGCACACACAGGTATATACACACACACCTGCACAGGTATATACACACATGCACACACAGGTATATACACACACAGGTATATACACACACACACAGGTATATACACACACGCACAGACAGGTATATACACACACACACAGGTATATACACACACACACAGGTATATACAAACATGCACACACAGGTATATACACACACGCACACACAGGTATACACACACGCACTCAGGTATATACAAACATGCCCACACAGGTATATACACACACACAGGTATACACACACACGCACACACAGGTATACGCACACGCACTCAGGTATATACAAACATGCCCACACAGGTATATACACACACACACACACACAGGTATATACACACACACACACACAGGTATATACACACATGCACACACAGGTATATACACACACACCTGCACAGGTATATACACACATGCACACACAGGTATATACACACACACACAGGTATATACATACACACACAGGTATATACACACACACACACAGGTATATACACACACGCACACACAGGTATACACACACGCACTCAGGTATATACAAACATGCCCACACAGGTATATACACACACACAAACAGGTATATACACACACGCACACACAGGTATATACACACATGCACACACAGGTATATATACACACACCCGCACAGGTATATACACACATGCACACACAGGTATACACACACACACAGGTATATACAACACGCACACACAGGTATATACACACACGCACACACAGGTATATACACACACACCCGCACAGGTATATACACACATGCACACACAGGAATATACACACATGTACACACAGGTATATACACACATGCACACACAGGTATACACACACACAGGTATGTACACACATGCACACACAGGTATATACATACACGCACACACAGGTAGGTATATACACACATGCACACACATACAGACATACACAAGTACTCCCGCACACATGTACACAGATACACACATGCACTACACCCCTGTACACACAGGTATATACACACAGGCACACACAGGTACAGACATGCACAAGCATTCCCCCACATAGGTACACATATACACATATGCACTACACCCCTGCACACATGCACACACAGGCATATACACAATGCACACACATGTACACACATGCATACACAGGTACAGACATGCATAAACACTCCCACACACATATACACACAGGCATACACATGTGCACTACACCCCTGCACACATGCACACACATGTACAGACATGCACACAAGCACACACAGGTATATACACACAGGCACAAGCACTCCCACACACATGTACGCATGTGCACACACATACATACACACACTACACCCCTGCACACATGCACACATAGATATATACACCGGGGGAGGGGCTGGGGGCCAGACTGTCCAGCAGGGGTTTGTGGGCTCCCGGAGTGAGCCCTGGAATTGGACCCAGGCGGTCTGAGCTCATGCTTTGAGTTGACCCCGCAGGACTGAGAGCAGCTGGACCCTGCCTTCTCTGGCCCTAAAGACAAAAGTGTTTCTACCATGAGATCATTGTGAGATACAAATAATACGGTGAGTGTTCCTTAACTCGCATAGAGCATTTTGGTTCCTAAGAACAAGAGCTAGCCGTTGCTGGCGGTCACTGTGCTGCTTGTGGGGTCGCGCTTTTCACCCCAGCACCCTCAGGAGATGGGCATGATGTCTCCCCACTTACTGGACAGAAAACTGAGGCATGCAGAAGAAATGTCACTGCTCAAAGGTCTATGATTAATAAAGTGGCAAATCAATCCTTAAATCCATGTGGCTGTGCATTCCCAATGCCCATGTTCTTATTCTTAGCATAACCTAAAAAATGAGAGCTTATAATAAAGCACATAAAATTGTAAACTTAGATGGCAGCTGAGCGTCTTTGGAAAACATACAAGTAATTACTGGAAGCGATCACATAAACATAGAAATTATAGTGTTAAAATTCTCCAGAGAATCCCCTTGACACCAAGGCTGGCACCTGTCCTGTTGAGGCTCTTGGAACACGTCGATGGTTATATTTTTGTTACGACTTTCACTTTATGGTTACCGATGTACACGAAAGAACGGTTTTCATTCCTTGAGACAATGAGATTAGCCTTGTTATTCTAACATTATATCCCCGTTATAAGGCCATCCTAAACTAGATCTGGAAATTGTTTCTTCATTATTTACAGAGACAAATTTCCCCAGCTATTTGAAACTGCAACCAAAACTTCTTAGTGCCTTCAGCAACTTCTATCTCGGTACTTGGTAAGGACGGGGAGGTTACGACAACTTTTCTGTTCCTACTCATTTACTCAAAAGCCAATATTCACAATTTATTTACAGGATCATGGAAAGCTCTTGGTTAACATAACAGGGAACAGACAGAAGGTGAACTGAACCCATGAAATCTGAAAGTTCATCAGAAAAGACTCACTGGACAAATAAGTAAAACAAACAAAAAAAATACTGCAAACCTCAGCTCAACATGATGAAAGGCAGGAGAGTAACCCCGGGAGCTGCCACCCACAAGGAAGCATCTCCTTCTCGGTCAACTCCCAACCATCCTGCATCAGCCACAATCATACCTACAAACTCACATGACCTGAGATCTGCCTCTAAATGGTTCGTCAGCATCAAATAGTTATTCTTGAGGGATCCATTCAAAGTCCTGGGCCTCCCTGACACCCACGCCCCAAGCCGTTTCTCCTCAGAGGCGGAACCACACCCAGGTGAGGCCTGAACACCCAGCCCGTGATATGTTGCACCTTCCAAGCCAGGAAAATCCCACCCGAGGTGCAAACGCCCTTCCTTCCTCTGTGAACCATTCTGAACTCCAGATTGAGCCACGTGTCTCCTCCCTATGGGCGGAGCCCTGCGCAAAATGCAATAGAAGAAAGCTCACAGAACTACTAAAGAAAGGCTTTAAGAGACAAGCAGAGAGATCACAAAGGATCCTCTTATTTAAGCATTCATTGCTGTTTATTATACTTTTTTTGGGATTTTACAGAATTTAAAAACAAAGCAAAACATGGACTTAAGTATAACCAGTGCGGATGAAACAACTAACACCAATCACGCAAGTGACTGTGAATCGAGCCTCTGGCATTTCAGGGCTCACAGACGTTTCAACTTGAATAAATTCAGACCTAGCCACACCCTCCACCACGCCTGTGCCCCAGGCCAGAGCTCACATCCCAGTGACCCCCGCTGGTCCATCTGCTGTAATCTAAAAGTGCCCATAGCTCCCTTTTACTTTGTTTTAAAGCATTCTCATCCACTCCAGCAGCAAACTTTCCCAACTCTTCTTCCCAGATGCTTCACAAATACATCCTTACTGGTCCACTGCCCCACTCCAAGCTCAGGAGACCCATTTCCTCCCTGGACTGCCACACTCTCTTTCTCTCTGTCCTCCCTATTTCCACGATTAGCCCCTGTAACCCAAAAAACAGCAATGATTTTCAAGCATGGACCAATTCATGATTCATCCACGCAATCTCCAGAGAAAGCTCCATTTTTCTGTTATCTGTGGCTGGTTTGTGGTCAAGCCTGACTCCTGCCTCCACTTCCCTATCTCAGCCCCTCCCTGGCCTCACTGCCTCCTCCAGCGCCCACGTGCTCTGAGCTTGTCCATGCTTCCAGCTCATTGTTCACCTGTGTTTTGGCGTGTCTGTGGCTTCTCAGCTTTTCTCAGTTAAACATGTGGCTTTGCAGAGACCTGACTGCCCTATCCAAAAGGACCCACGTTCTCACCCACTCCAGCTCTCTTCTTCTGCATAAGATTTATTCCAATTTTAAACAACTTTATCTTCATCATTAGTTTCTGTTTTGATCTATCTCTTCTGACAGGCTGCATGCTTAATGAGAATACAGTGTTTACTTTTGTAAACAGAGGTCCTGGCCCAGAACAGGCTAACAGAATTCATCAAATGAAAGCAAGAGTCAGGCCTCATTCACTAAGCTAAAAGGAAATGTATAAAACAAACCAGAATAAAGTGGAAGGAATCACTCTATCCAATTTCAAAATTTATTATATTGTTGCAGAAATAAAAATTGTGCAGCACTGTGGCAGGATAGACACATAGGCCAATTGGACATCTATAGGCAAAAAAAAAAAAAAAAAAGAAAAAAAAAAGAAAAGAAAAAGGAGAGAAAGAAGATCAACCTAAACCCCACACCTAATATATCGACTCTAAATGGATCAAGACTTACATTTAAACCTGAAAGCCATACAGCCTTTTAAAAACAACACAGGAGAGAATCTCTGGGATGTGGGTCCTGGCAGAGTCCTTAGACTTGACACCAGAAGCAGGATTCCTAAGACAAGAAATTGATGAACTGCATCTCCTCAAAATTAAACATTTTGCTCTGTAAAAGCCCATATGAAGAGGATTAAAAGACAGGATACAGACTGGGAGAAAATATATTTGCAAAGAACAAAAAAAGGAGCAGAACTTTGACATAGAAAGAATTCTCACAACTCAGCAGTTTAGAAAAATTCAATCAGAAACTGGGAAAAAAGCATCAATAGACATTTCACTGAGAAGGATACACAGATGCCAAGGAGGGTGTGGAAAGATGCCCCAATCCTCAGCCTTTAGGAGATCAGATCAAATGCGCAAAAAGCTGTGGCCACACACCTATCAGAGTGGCTAAAATTAAAAACATAAGATAGTGACAACATAGAACGCTGGTGAGGATGCAGAGACACTGGAGAACTCAGAGCAGGTCGGGGGAGGCGAAGTTGCGGAACCAAGCTGGAAAGCACGCAGTAATGATACATCCCAGCTAGTGCATCTGGGAGCATTTGTCCTGAAGAAATGAAGACTCAAGTTTCCAAAAAAGCCTGTAGAATCTCTGGGGAAATGTCCTCACGGGCAGAAAACGTACAACGTCTTTATCTTTGTATCATCAGTATGGAGACCAATGCCTTGAAGTGGCGTCTGTGTAAATGCTGGCTACGTGAAAGGCTCGTTTACAAGTAACAAGGAACGTGGGTGAAAGCCCTGAGGACCTGGAGGTGCGGAGTGCTTCTGGTTTAATCCTCACAGCACCCTGGAAAGCTACTCACAGTCAAGTTTATGATAAAAATGAGGCCATTTGGGGTAAAATAAAGCACCTTGCCTAATGCGACATAGTGACCATCTGCTCTGGAGTGAGCGGCTGGTCAGTGCAGCACTGACGCACCATCTCTTCCCAGCCCAGCACTCAGCCTCCGCACCAGGAGGTCCTCAGAAGGGAGGAAGGCAAATAGAAAGCAAGTGGTTCACCGGAAGGAAAGTAAGTTATAAACAAGGGCAAACAAAGTGCTCAGACGTGCTTAATTCCGGCACAAGGCTTAGGGTGAGGCATGATGTTTCCCCACTGGGTTCGAAGAAGCAGCACTCCCTGGTTCCTCACTCACATCCTTCATTCTGATAAGGCAGAGTCCCTTCCCTGTGCTGCCGACTGCTCAATTTTGGAAGATCTCTTCCTTGACTTAGGAAGCTGTCAGTGCACACAAAGCAATCTTGTCTACTCCTGTGAATATGCCCAAAAGAACAGTGTGAGAAATAATGGGATCCTGATTATATGCTTTTTGGTAGATGGTGACACATAAATACAAAATCAGTTCCCATTTGCACCTGCCTGTAGAATATATCCCTTCACTGGGATCTGTTCTTCATCAGTACCTAAGTTATTTAAGTAGGAATATACTGCTACATATTGTTGATAATTTCTTATTGTTAAAGCTTAAATAGATATTTTTCTTAGTATAATAGTAATACCTGTGTTGTGGAAAATGTACAAGCACTGAGAAGCAAAAGGAATATGACAGTTATCTTACAATCTTCAGAAACTTACTTTGTCTATATTTTGGTATAAGTTTGTCCAGCAATTTCATTTTTTTTTTTTTTTTTTTTTTTTGAGACAGAGTCTTGCTCTGTCTCCCAGGCTGGAGTGCAGTGGTGCGATCTCGGCTCACTGCAAGCTCCGCCTCCCAGCTTCATGCTATTCTCCTGCCTCAGCCTCCCGAGTAGCTGGGACTACAAGTGCTCACAACCACGCCCAGTGAATTTTTTGTATTTTTAGTAGAGACGGGGTTTCACCATGTTAGTCAGGATGGTTTCGATCTCCTGACCTAGTGATCCATCCACTTCGGCCTCCCAAAGTGCTGGGATTACAGGCGTGAGCCACCGCGCCCGGACTGTCCAGGAATTTCAAATGCTGCACAGGGTCGTTTGGGCTGACTGAGCTGTAGTCGAGACGCCTTTGGTGCATACAACACCTCTAAGCACCTTCTCCCAGGCTCCATTTACATTTGCTAATATTCATGGGCACCTTCCTTGTCCATGAAGAGGAGAAAGGAGTGTGTATATGTGTGCACAAGCACAATGTGGGAGAGGTTTATGTCTAAAGCTTTGAAGAAAAGTGGATAATTTGGTGTTTTTTATGGAAGTTCAAGTCTGAGAGTCTGCAGTTAAAGAAAGAGCTGGAAACCTAGGTGAGTTTACCAGAAAAGCCCTGTGCAAAATGCAATAGAAGAAAGCTCACAGAACTATTAAAGAAAGGCTTTAAGAGACAAGCAGAGAGATCTCAAAGGAGACGATACAGTAGAACATGCCAGGAATTGACCCCTCCACAAAAACACAACAAACAGCAGTGCCCCAAAATACAGGAAGCATTTGGCAGGATTGTAAGAGGAAACAGAGAGTTCTGTCATAACAGTTGAAAACTCCAATACCTCACTTTCAATTATAAATAAGACATTTAGGCAGAAGATTAATAAAGAAATAGGGGAGCTAAACAACAGTATAAACCAAATAGACCTAGCAAACACTGACAGAGCACTCCACCACCACCGGCAAACACTGACAGAACACTCCACCACCAGTGGCAAACACTGACAGAGCACTCCACCACCACCAGCAACTTATATATTCTTCTTAAGGACACATGAGACATTCTCCAGGAAAGACCATATGAGAAAATACTTTGAGACTAACAAAAATGAAAACATGACATACGAAAGCTTAGGTGATGCAGCCAAAGCAGCACTCAGAGGAAAATTTATAGCTGTCCATACCTGCACCATAAAAGAGGACCTCAAATTCATAATCTACCTTTACACTGTGAAGAACTAAAAAACCAAGAGAAAACTAAATGCAAAGCTAGCATATAGAAGAAAATAATGTTTAGAGCATAAACGAAATAATAACAGAACAAAAATAATAGAATCAATGAAAACATAAGTTTATTATTTGAAAAGATCAACGAAATTGGCAATCTTTAGCAGGATTATGGCAAATAGAAGAACAACTACAACTTAGAAAAAAAAAGTGGAGGTATTTCTACTGACTTTTCACAAATAAGAAAGATTACAGGAGAAAACTGTAAAGAATTACATGCAAACAAATTAGATAATATTAGTAGAATGGGCAATTCATAGAAGCACATAAATTACAAAAACTGACTCAATAAGAAACACATCTGAAGAGCCTTATAACAAATAAAGTGACCGAATCAACAATAAAAACCTCCTACAAAGTAAAAGTCTCAGACCAGCTGACTTCACTGGTGAATTCCACCACTCAGAAGAGAGTTAACACCAATCCTACTCAAACTCTTCCAAAGAGTCGAGGAGACGAGAACACCTCCTGAGACACTCCACATGGCCAGCACGGCCCTGGCAGTGAACAGTCTCTTCAACAGATACTGCTGGAACACCCAGATATCCACATGCAGAAGAATGACAGCAGACCCGTATCTCATACCTTCTACCAGAACAACTCAAAATGGATCAAAGACATGAAATAAGAGGTAAAAACATAAAGGCTTAGAAAAAAAAACAGAGATATTGGATAATATCTTACTGTCTTAGACATGATGCCCAAAGCACAGGCAAAAAAACCCAAACAATCAAATACAAATTTATCAAAACTAAAACCTTTTTGGTTTTTGCATCAAAGGACACCATTAGTAAAGTGAAAAGACAACCCACAGAATAGGAGAAAATGCTTGCAGACTGTGTATTTGAAGAGGGTCTAGTGTTCAAAATATCTAAAAACACTCCTGCAACTAAAAAATAAAAAGGCAAACAACCCAATTAACAAATGGGCCAAGGACTTGAACAGACTTTTCTCTGAAGAAGATATACAAACAGCCAACAAGAATATGAAAATATGTTCAATGTTATGGTTATTAAGGAAATGCCAATCAAAACCACAATGAGACACCTTTTTACAAACACCAGGGTGGCAATAACAGTAATTATAATTATAATAATAAAAGTGAGGCCAGCCACAGTGGCTTACGGCCCAGCTGCAGTGGTTCATACCTGTAATCCCAGCATTTTGGGAGGCCGAGGCAGGCAGATCACTTGAGGTCAGATACAACACTAGCCTGGCCAACATGGCAAAACTCTGTCTCTACTAAAAATACAGGAAAAAAAAATTAGCTGGGCATGGTGCACTGAGATCACACCACTGCACTCCAGCCTGGATGACAGAGTGAGACTCCATCTTAAGAAACTAATAAATAAGGCCGGGTGCAGTGACTCACGCCTGTAATCCCAGCACTTTGGGAGGCTGAGGCGGGCAGATCACGAGGTCAGGAGATCAAGACCATCCTGGCTAACATGCTAAAACCCTGGCTCTACTAAAAATACAAAAAAATTAGCCAGGCGAGGTGGCGGGTGCCTATAGTCCCAGCTGCTGGGGAGGCTGAGTCAGGAGAATGGCGTGAACCTGGGAGGTGGAGCTTGCGGCGAGCCAAGATCGCACCACTGCACTCCAGCCTGGGTGACAGAGGGAGACTCCATCTCAAAAATAATAATAATAATAAATAAAATAATAATAAAAGTGTTGATGAGAAATAGGAGCCCTCATATCTCACTGATTAGAATGAAAAGTGACTCAGAGACTGGTAAACAGCGAGGTGGTTCTTCAAAAAGTTAAACACAGAATTCCCATGTGACACAGCAGTCCCACTTCTAGGTATTTCTCTTAGATATCTGAGAGAAATGAAAATATATCTGCACAGAAAAATGTACCCAATTTATAGCCACGTTATTTATCATATCCAAATGGTAAAAGAACCCACACATTCGTTAGTGGATGCATGAATGAATAATTAAGATACATGTGTAAAAAGGAATATTGTTCAGTTATAAAAAGATTTAAATAGTATACCTGCCACAGAGTAAATGAACATCAGAAACATGGCAAATGAGATCAGACACATACCATTTGATGCTTTGCATATCTGCAGAGATGGAAAGCAGATTAGTGCCGAGTCTGGAGGAGGCGAATGGAGTCACGGGTCCAGGGTGTGCTGGGGTGATCGTGAACCTCGAGAGAGATGGTGGCTGTAGGACATTGTGAATGTACCAGATGCCACCGCAATGGACACTGTAAAGTGGATAATTTTGTCTTCTATGAATTCAATTTCAATTAAAAAAGAAAAAGAAGTGGCAAATGGTGAAAATAATTTTCTGTGAGAAAAAGAAATTGATGAATGTTACAAAGGCTCTGACCTTTTCAAAAATAAGAATTGTAGAATGAATCAGTGCTTTCAGTTATGTAAATGTATACATGGTTTAAAAGTAAACATTTCAAGATTAACCATCTAAAACAGAGAGACGAGGACGGAGACGCAGGACACAGGTTTGGGCAGAAGACCCTTCTTCCCACGTGGTGGACTGAGCAAGTCTTTGATGTGTGGACACCGGACACTCCCGTGGCAGCTTCTCAGTCTCCATATTCTCTGGTAGAGCAGCAGCATCTGTGAATTTTCACAAAGTGGAGCTCCGGAGAGAGACCAGGCAAATGGGAACTGGGGAGGAAAAACCGAAAGGCAGAGACGCTCAGTGACCTCTGGGGCAGGTGGGCAGTGGCCTCATCTGACACCAACCCCCAGGGATGCACCCAACAGGACTTGGGGAGCTCGGCGTCGGTAAACTCTGGCTGTCAGATCGGTGGCCACTAGAACTACAAATGCTTGTTCTTTAGGAACAAGTGTCCCAAGTGGGACTTTCTCAGGTGAGAGAAACGCTCTGTGTCTTGATGGGAATGCGGGTTCCTCGGTGGCCACATTGCCAAAGTCACTGGGTCACGCACAGAAGCACTGAGCATCTCACTGCGTGTAAATTCTGTCTCCACAACTGAACAAGGGCTGAACACCAGTCACCTGCTTTGTGCAGGGGAGTGAGTTAGAGATTCTGAAGCCATCTTGCTTAACACGTGGGAAGTATCTTGAGGATAGTGGTCTGTCTATGATTGCCCGGGAGGGCACGGACATGCATGGACTACGTTACTTCGGAGAAGTTTCAGCCTCCTAAACACGTATCATCTGGCTCTGCCCGCTGAGAGGGCCCAGGAGCAACGAGCTCACCCAGGGTCCAGAGCTTGGTTTCCAAATCTCATTCTCCACTGACGAGAACCAGCGTCCCTGGAGAAAGAGCTGAGTCCAAGACCAAGGCCAGGGAGCCTCAATGCCTCAGAGAGCGAGGAAGTCTTCAGAGAACGCTGGTGCATGTTCAGAGACGCTTAAGCAGCTCAGAGAGGCTCCCACCAGCCAGAGCTGGGAGCGTTTTACAGCCAAACTGAGTGACTGTAGTAAAGTATTGATAATTAACATGATAAAAATCCATGAGTTTAGACTGGTGTGGTAGCACCGCAGAGGCCAGAGGATCCCCTGAGCCCAGGAGTTTGACGCCAGCCTGGGCACCCAGCCAGACCTGTCGCTGCAGAAAGGAAAAACAAAAAAGACTCTATAAGTCTATACTGATATGATTGAAACAAATAAATAAATGGTGTTAATGAGTGACTGATTAAATAAATGAAAAGGAAAAGTTTTCACTAACAGCAGAATGATAGCAAATAAATATAGAAGGAATGGGTGGTGAGTTTAGAAAATCGTGAATGAAGAGAAACTGGACAAAAAGTATCTTCCCACAAGTTACTTACTTATTAGTTACAAAAGGAAATGTTCTAACTTTGGTGGAGAAAACTGACCAACAGCCCCTTGACCACATGATCAAAGTCAGCCTCAGCATGGAGGCAGGACGGCCTCGTCTGCACGGGGTATTAACAGGAAGCCTGGAGAGGCCACGGGGGCTTCGGCAGTGCTGCTGCTGCACAGACTACACCTGGATGGGACGTCGAGGAGGCATCAGACAAACCCAGACTGAGGGGGCTGGAAGAAATCACTGGGCTGAACTCGGAGTGTGTCAAGGTAAGAGAGATAAAGACCTCCCGAGGAGCTGCTCCGCGTGAGAGAGGACGGCAGGTGCGACCACAGGGCAGACAGCAGGTGCGACCACACGGCGGACGGCAGGTGTGACCACACGTGCAGCAGGTGACCCTGCCCCAGGTCTTGTTCCAGGACTCTGAAAAGAGAAGCTGTCAAGGATATTGTTGTGTATTAATAAATTGTGCACTAGATAATATAGTACTTAATTTAGTATATAGATAGTGGATTAGATCATAGTATTGCATTACAATTATATTTCCCAATAGTGATAGCTGTGCTTAGGTTGTCAGGAAATACACAATGAAGTATTTAAAAATTAAAGAACCACTATGTCCACAACTTAGTCTCAAATGGATCAGAAAAAGATAGATAGATAGATGATAGATAGATGATTGGTAGATAGATCATTAGATAGATGATAGCTAGATAGATGGTAAGATAGATGATCAGATAGGTAGATAGATGATAGATAGATAGATAGATAGATGATAGACAGATGATAGACAGATAGATGATCAATAGATGATAGATAGATAAATAGATAATTAGATAGATGATTAGATAGATAGATGATAGATAGACAGATAATGTGATGGGGCAAAATGTACCAGTTGGTGTGTCTGGGTAACACATTGCCGACAGTTTTAAAAATTATTCTTATAACATTTCCATAAGTTTGATATATCAAAATTTCAGAAATACAAATAATTGCATCCTCCAAAAATGGTGACAATAAATGAAGGAATGAGTAAGTCGAACTTGATTAAAAGCTTACTTTTATTTATGAAAAGACATACGAGAGCAAGAAAGCAAGGCGATGTCTGTGTGCATGCGTGTTACAAAAGAGATGTCCATGTAGCTCATAAACATATAAGCAGCTTTGCACCATCCATGGGCATAGAAAGTGGTGCAACCACTTTGGAAAAGTGTTTGGTGATATCTACAACAGAGAAACACGTACACACACACACACACACACAGAGTTGTGAGTTAGCAATTCCATTACTCCCAGTATAAATGACTGCTATGCCCACCAAAATACAGACACAAAAATGTTTATAGCAATTTTATTGATAAGAGCTAAAAAACTAGAAAGAATCTAAATGTTCAGCTGTAGTTAAATGGATAAATATGTTGCACAGTGGAATACTATGTTGCAACAGAAAATATAATAAACTGATTACCCTGCAAAAATATGAATCTCACAGCTATAATGTTCCTTGACAGAAGCCAGAAGCAGGATAATACATATGATAACAAAGATCTATATTCATATGAAATTCAAAATAGAAGTGAAATGAATCTTCAGAACAGGTTGTGGTGATGTTTGCTCCCAGGGCTGCTGGCCAGGAGGGAGCAGGGATCAGCCTTTGTGGTATGTGTGTTCAATGCCTATACCCGGGTAGTGTGCACACAGTTGTATATATGGGGAAAGCCCACTGAGCTTCATGTTTGAGATTTGTGGTCATTGCTTTATGTAGATCATACTTCAATATATAGAAAACTAAAAATAACAAGACATCCTTCATGTATTGCCATAGAATGGTGACATATACAATTAGGGCATGAGAACTATGTTTCATCAAGTTTTCATATTTCTCTCATCATGATACATAATGATTTCAAAGTATTCCATTTTATGCATATGCCATAACACTTTTGATAATTGCCTGTTCTTGAATATTTAGGTTATTTCTAATATTTCATTCCAATATTTTTCTCTAAATACTCGATCAATTGTCACCTCTGTTACAAAATCTCACCGTGCATGCTTTTTTCTTTTTTTTTGAGGCAAGATCTCACTCTGTCAGCCAGGCTGGAGTGCAGTGGTGTGATCACAACTCACTGCAGCCTCGACCCCCTGGATTCAAGCGATCCTCCTGCCTCAGCCTCCTGAGAAGCTGGGACGAGAGGTGAACGCCACCATGCCTGCCTAATTTTTTCTTAGTTTTTGTAAAAACAGGGTCTCGTTATGTTGCTTAGTTGGCATGCTTATTCTTTTGGTAGAGTGCCCGGTTGTTAAATTGCTGGGTACATGGTGGGAACCGTGCTGAAGCTTTTCTAATGCATTCAAAATGTCTTCTATCAACATTGTGTGCTAATTTATGTTCCAGCATGACAGCCCCTGAAGCATTCTGATTATGGAGACGCTGTTCCTCTCTCCCCAGCACAAGCTCTTTTCGTCTTCCACTTTCCAGTTTCCAGTATCACATGTGGGTCACTTACTTGGCCCACCCACATTGGTATTAATAATGGAGTTATGTCCCCCACTTTTCCTAATGGGCTCATATTTAATGTCCAACCATGCGGATAATATTCACCAGCTGACACCCGGGGGGTTGATGTTGACGCCTCTTCTTTCTCTTCCTCCTCCTCCTCCTCCTCCTCCTCCTCCTCCTCCTCCTCCTCCTCCTCCTCTTCTTTGTCTTGCCCCTTCGTATTGTTATGGCAAAATAATATTCAAGGCAGTATGACCTTGTGACATAACCAATGTAATAAATGAGGCTGAAAAATCCAATCTAATCTATAGATGACTAATCAATGCACACATGCTTTTCAAGCAAACATCTATAACTCTTTTCAAGGAGAAAAGCTTTTTTCGGCAAAAGACCTTTGGCAAAAATTTAATGATGTTCATATTCACTTCATTTTCCTGAAGAAATAAAGGTAACTTATATAAAGGCACAAGAATTCCCACAATATATCCCTGAGTCTACTGCTGGTAATGAATCAGTATTCTGGTAAGTCTCCAAACTTCGAAATCATAGAATAGACCAAGATTTAGGATTGCAAATAAGTTTTTCCATTGCATTTTGAAAAAAAGAAAGCTCACTTTCAAGGATTGCCTAGAAGGCCTTTGTGACAGAGCCACTGTTTAATCCCCAGCCTCATCTCGATGACCAGCGCCTGCTGCCCCTCCGCCACCCAATGCACCCACCTCAGCAGCTGCTTCAGCGTCCTGGCATGTGTCTTCTTGGGATGGTCTGCCCCTTCCACCCTCTATCCCACACCTGTCACCTCTTCGTCTGTAGAAGGAGTTATTTCAGGCCCCACCTAGAACAATGTTCTGTAGGAACCCCTTCCACCCGCAAGGCCTCCCGTCCTCCTCCCCTCATCCCCGGGGCTTGCTGACCTCTGTGTAGCTGTCCCATCCCTGTGACTGTGGCTGTTCTGTGGGGGTCCAGTCACGAAGTCAGCCTCGCTGGCCCCGCACACCATGGCCCTTCAGAGAGCCTCCCACGGAGGAGATTTGTCTCTAAAAAGATGCGGAGAGCTCCTCCTGAAACTGCTTCTGAGCTGCCTCTAAGGAACCATGTGATCTTGATCAAAGGGCTGCCTTGGCCTCTAGAAAGGAGGGGTGTGGAACGAGGAGGCCTAAATCCCCTTCCCTGTGTCATGGTTTCCAAGAAGGATGAACAAGCTCCCTCCACACCCCAACCCTGCCACGTGTGCCCTGCACCGTACCTTGGTGTCACCACATTTGAAAGAGCGTAGATCTGCCTGCAAACGCACAGGCTTCTGCTGACGCTGCCCTAAAAGTGATCACAGCGGCAGTCCCCACACGATCCGCCGGCCCCAGCTTTCACAGCTTCAGCACTTGACCACTTCACGGGGGATCCCATTAAGCTGTTGCTACATGATAGACACCCAATGTATTTTTACCAAATGAGTCAATTTGAATAATCTAGACGAGGTTAAATGAAAGCACAGAAAGGGTCAAGAATTATTAAAAGGACAGTTAACAAATGTTATAGAAATTCACCGTTCAAGGAACGAGGGGTGGGAGAAAAGGTGCATAATCCTTGCAAGCCTTTTTAGTACTGAAAGACAAGAAAGCTAAAGTGAAGTGGTCCTCCACCATCTAGTGGCCGGGCTCGGTAACAGGGAAACTCCACTCAGTCCCCACAGCAAGGTGATTCTCAGGGAAATCATCAGGTTCCTGAATCCCACGAGTAATCAGTGAGGGCTAGGTTATTTTTCTAATTATTGATTATTACAATAGTAACAAAAACTAGTTAATAGAGAATAAATCTAAGTAAGTTGAAAAGATACAAACAAACGATTAAAATTATGTATTTCTTAATCGTGTTTTGAAATAAAAGCTAAAATAAAATCACATGACCATTGTTCCCTATGGATTAATAGTTTATAATATATTTTACTCGGCTCACAAATGTGCCAACCAAGACCCACGAGGGCCAGAAGCTTTGCCTGAAGCCACACAGGAGCTTAAGGAACTCACACGGGGTCAAGTAAAAAAGCAGTGGTGCTGGGATTCAAAGCCAGAATTACACAGCTCACACCACCAACTCAGGCGTTTGATGTAATAAGAGACAAAGTTACGTTGAGTTTATTTATTATGCTTCATATGCTTCCAGCTGCATCTGAAAGGTGAGGGTGTATGGGATGGAAGCACATCTGGTGGGTGGACATGAGGACCACAGCAGCTGCATCTGGAAGATGAGTGTGCCTGAGATGGAAGATCTGGTGAGTGGACATGAGCATCCCGGGTATACTGAGTAAACTCAGCCAAGGATGCATTGCAGGAGGTGAGGAAGCTGACTGTGGTTTGGATGTCGTTTGCTGTCTCCACCAAATTCCATGTGAAACGTGATCCTCGGTGTGTTGGTGTTTGGAGGTGGCGCCTAGTGGGAGGTGTTTACATCCTGGTGGGAGGTGTTCACGTCCTGGGACTGAATCCCTCTTTGTGAGGTAGTGAGTGTGGTTTCACTCTCAGAGACTGGACTGGACTGGCTCCCGCTGGAGCTGTTGCAATAAGGTGAAGTTTCTTCTGCTGCTTGGTCCTCTCCGCATCTGTTCACTTCTCTGACCTTCTCCACCAGGTTACCCAGCTCAGAAGCCCTTGCAGGGAGCAAAGACCAGGCCCTTGAACTTCTCAACCTACAGAACAGTGAGCTAAATATATATTTTTTCTTATAAATTACCCAGTCTCAGGTAATTCTCTTAGCCACTCAACAGGGACAAGGCTGTGTGGGAGATGGAACACACCTGACGGGCCTGCCTCTGTGACAGAGTGAGGCTTGGGCAGCTCGGGCTACCTGCACAACTGTGCAACCAGGGTCCCTTGAGCATGCAGGCAGGCCCTGGGGATGAAGTGTTAAAAGAGACCAACGACCTGTCTTTGGCCTTGAACAATTTCGCACCCTGGGTCTCATTTCTTCTCTACAAATTCCCCTGGTACTGTGTTCATTTACTGCCTGCGCCGTGCTCCTCCAATCATTAAACCACTACCTAGCTGGTTTCCCCTAAGCAATCTGGGGTTTATTCTCAGCTTTGCAGAATCATTGATGTCCGCCAATGCTTCTGGTTCTCCTTCTTCTGGGCACCTGTTAAAACTGCACTCTTCTGCCCCCTTGAGGTTGTACAAGGGCGTGTGACTTGCCTTAGTGAAAAGTGAACTCTGTCATGGCTGGGAAGAAACCAGCAAGAGTGGAGTTCTTTGTCTCATCAAGACACCAGACACGTTCTAGACCTTTGCAGTCCAGTATGGGAGAAACCAGCCACATGTGGCTATTTAACTTTAAATTAATTAAAATGAAATAGAATTAAACATTCTGTTTCTTGGTTGTATTTGTCACAGGTCAAACGCTCAGAGCCATATGTGGCTCGAGGCTGCCATGTTGCACAGTGCAAATCCACAGAGCGTTTCATCCAACGGTATTGCATTCCACAGCCCGCTGCCCTGAGGAGGGAAATGCACAGAGCCTCCTCCTGACCCACAGCGCACATGTGGTAAGAGACAGAGTAAATTTATTTTTAAAGGCACTAACATTTTGGAGATTTTGTCAGTAACACAATCTATTTTATCCTGTGTGTTGCAAGTTTCTTCCAAATTGCTAAAGAATAAATGAGTAGCTCAAAGCCATACAAAAAAGATAACATTGGTAAAGTAATCATATTGGTAAATATAAAAGCCAGCATTGGCCGGGCACAGTGGCTCACGCCTGTAATCCCAGCACTTTGGGAGGCCCAGGCAGGTGGATCTCGAGGTCAGGAGTTCAAGACCAGCCTGGCCAAGATGGTGAAACCCCGTCTCTACTAAAAATACAAAAAAATAGCTGGGATTGGTGGCAGGCGCCTGGAATCCCAGCTACTTGGGAGGCTGAGGCAGGAGAATCGCTTAAACTCGGAGGATGGAGGTTGCAATGAGCTGAGATCACACCACTGCACTCCAGCCTGGGCGAGAGAGTAAGACTCAGGTCTCAAAAAAAAAAAAAAAAAAAAAAAAAAAAAGGCCAGCATCATTGTATTTTTGTTTGTAACTCCCTCTTTTCTTTCCTACATAACTTGAAAAGCATAGATGAGAGTTTTAGAGACTAGAGAAGCAGCTGCACATTCTGGACCCCTGGTGATACAGGTGCCCAGAGTGTGGAGATGAACTAGACGTGGCTCCGTCGAAACCCAAAGCCATGCAATGCTTTGTAAAAATGTTTCTCTGGAATTAGATTTTAGAATATAAAGCAAGAATTATCTGGAGCCAGCACCATTTACACATGTACCTCTTTCCGCCATGATCTTGTCTGTCCAGCTATTACTAAAACCGGGGAGGGGATACACCACACAAGGGCATCCTTTGTGACAGTAACATCAGGGTGTAGAGCTGTGTAGGAGCAGAGTCTATCTGCTTCTGAAGCTATGCTGGATCAATTCAAAATAGATTGCTGTAAGATTAGAATGTTAATTCTAATGTCAAAGGTAAACATAAAGAAAATAACTAAAAAGTGTATACAGATGGGAAATTAGTCAAGGATCAAAGGAGTAGAGTATGTCAATCAAATACAAAAATAAGGCTGTATAAGGGGAATCATGAACAACAAAGAAGACATGAAAACAAATAGAAAAATGGCAGAAGATCCTTCTTGTCGTCAATTACTTTAAACATAGAAGCATCAAACTCACTGGCTAAGGTACAAACTTGGCAAAATTTTTAAAATGACCTAATAATCACAAGATTTTCTTTAGAGCCAAAGGAATAGGTAGGGTGAGGGGGATGGCGGAGAAGCCGTCCTGCAGAAGATACCGGGAAAGAGCTGGGGGGCAACACCAGGACCTGAAAAACAGACTTTAAGTCAAAAAGGGTCACAAGAGATGAAGAATAATTGATAAAACGGCTTATTGATCTAGAAGATAGAAAAATTAAAAGCAAATATACATCAAACAGAAAACCCCACACTATATGAAGAAAACATTGACAGAATGGAAAGGAGAGCTCATAAAAATGTCAATGTTCACTTCAGTAATGACAAGAACAATATTCAGAGGAGTGGTAATGACCTAGACGCCGCCCGCAGAAAACTCCACCCACCAGCTGCAGAACCGACATTCATCTCAAGTGCGCACGGAACATTCTCCAGCATAGAACAGATGTTAGTCTGTGAGACAAGCCTCGACAAATGTGAAAAGACTGAATTCATACAGAGCCTTTTCTCTGATCACCAATAGAATGAAGAAATTTACAAACATATAAAAATTAAGCAACACACTCCTCAGCAACTAATTTGTAAAAGAAAAAAAATTGCAAGGGAAATTAGAAAGTACTTTGAGATCAATGCAAACAAAACCAAGGTTTACTAAAACTTATGATCTGAAAAGAAAGCAACCTTCAAAAGGAGATTTATAGGTAAAAAGACCTAAAGTTAAAAAAAAATAAAAGATCTCAGTTGGTAGCCTAACCTTACTAGCAAAAGAAGAGCAAACTAAACCCAAAGTTACCAGAGGTGTGGAGATGCTGAAGGTTACAATGGTGATCATCATAGTAGATGAGAGAAAAAAAATAGAATCAATAAAACCAAACACTACATTTTTTTGAATAAACAAAACTGTCAAACCCTTAACTCATTGACTAAAAAAGGAGAGATGGTGTAAATAGCCAAATTCAGAAATAAAAGTGGGTACATTACTACAACCCTTACAGATGTTGAAAGGATCATAAGAGAATGCTGGAAACAGTTGTATGCCAACAAATTAGGTGACCTTGGGAAATGGAAAGAGTCCTGGGGACAGAAATTACCAAGCCCCACTCAAGAAGAAATAAAAATCTGAACAGACCTATAAAGAGTAAACAAATTGATTCAGTCTTCAAAAATTCCTCAATAAGCAAAAGGCCAGGACCAGATGGCTTTATTGGCTAGTTCTAGAAATCATTGAAATAATACCAATCCTCAAAACAAAGTACTCTCCTTCCAAAATACACCCAAGGAGAGAACACTTCCTAACCCATCTTGTGAAGCCATCATTACACTAACACCAAAGCAAGACAAGACACAACAGGAAAAGAAAACTGCCAACCAGTGTCTCTTAATGTAAATACTCGTAAACTCTACAACAACAAAGGCAGCAATCCAAGTTCAACAACATGTTAAAGGGATTATACACCCTGCACAAGTGTGATAGATGCCAGAAATGCAAGTGAGGTTCAGCCTCAGAAAATCGATGAATGTAACACATTACATTAAAAAAAGAAGAAAATAATCATCTTGATGTAGAAAAAACATTTGACAAAATTCAATATTATAAAAACACTCAGCTAACCACGGAAGGAGGTCTCTCTTCCTTGGCCCAAAAATATCCTTTTGGGGCTGTGAAAATGTAGATACAACCACTCCGGACACAAGCTGATAGTTGCTAAAGCTGGAGTTAGACACATAGGAGTTTACTATGCTTCTGTCTACTCTCATGTTCTTGAAATTTTTTGTCATAAATGCTTACATCATCACGTGTAAAAGATATATTACTTTGACTACTTTCATCAGAATTACAGGTCTTTATATTCTCAGTACACCTAAGTCATCACAGGATAAATTTGCCTTCCATTTTATGTCAGGTCATTCAGCAAAATGTACATTAAGTGCCAGTCCTTGGGCTAATGCATAAGCAATGTGTGAGAACACTGTCTTAGTGAATTTGAGCTTCTCTAAGAAAATTCCATAAACGAGATGGCCTGTTCTCCCAGTTCTGGAGGCCGGAGGTTCGAGATCGAGACGGTGGTGCATCTGCTGTCGGGTGAGGGCCGCTTTCTGGTTTCCGGACAGTGCCTTTTTCCTGTGTCCTCACATAGCAGAAGAGACGGGGTACTCTCTGGGTCCCTTTCATAAGGGCACTAATCTTATCATGATGATTCATGAGGCTCCACCTGCAAAACCTAATCACCTCCCAAATGTCCCACACCTCCCAATACCATCACTTTGACCATTAGGTTTCCAACTGTGGATTTAGGGGACACATTCGGTCTATGGCAGGTACACATGGAGATGATTCTTGAATTTGAGCTTCAATCTATTAGGGTAGGAAAAAAAGCAATGAAAATATGATATAAATATACTTCACACACACACACCCACACACACACACAGAAATTTTCATACCCAGTAAGACAGCTAATGTTTAAAAACATACAGACAAAACATAAAATAACAAGCATTTGTTGGGTTGTGGAGGAATCAGGACAATTAAGCATTCATGGTAGAAACACAATACAGTGCAGTCACTAAGGGAACTGTGTGAAGAGGAATATAATATAGTTGGTCACTGTGGGGAACTGTATGGAGAGGAATATAATATAGTGTGTTCACTATGGAGAACTGTATGGAGAGGAATATAATATAGTTGGTCACTGTGGAGAAGTATATGGAGAGGAATATAACATAGTGTGTTCACTATGGAGAACTGTATGGAGAGGAATATAACATAGCATGGTCACTGTAGGGAAATGTATGGAGAGGAATATAATATAGTGTGGTCACTGTGATAACTGTATGGAGAGGAATATAATATAGTGTGGTCACTATGGAGTACTGTATGGAGAGGAATATAATAGTGTGGTCACTGGGGAGAACTGTGTGAAGACTCCTCAAAAATAGCAGAAGAGACTAAAAACTAAACAGAATTACCTCAAAAAACTAAACAGAATTACCATATGACCAGCGATTCCACTTCTGGGTATATTCTAACAAACAGAAATGAAAAACGAAGACTGGGATTCAGATAGGAGGGATCCGTGCACCACTGCTCCT